>NC_056522.1:336208077-336308063 GCF_019175285.1 Sceloporus undulatus
ATTTGACAGTTGGATACTCTGAGTTTAAAAATGCACTAAAGACCAATCTCTTCCAGAAAACCAATCCAGATGATTTTAAAATTATGTATTGATTGATGTTAATATGTATGCTCTTTTAAATGGTGTTATGCTCTTTTAACTGATTTTTATTTCTTGTTACATGTTTTAAACTGACTTTATGTGTCCCTCTGTTGTTGTATTTTAATCTGTTGTTTCCCACTTCTGTCCATAGGAGAGGCGGATATGAAATATCATTAGCATCAACAACAATAACAACATCATTAATGCTGTTTGAAAGGTCTTCTGATCCAGGTAGATATAGAACAATATGGGAGAACTGACTGCTGACATTGTACCAATGGAACACATGGTTAGTACAGATCACATAAGGCTCTTGTAGCCTCTTTAATCCATGCTGCTAGGTGGAGATTAAACAAAAACCCAGCTCAAGGTGCCTTTATCTGGACAGAGATATAATAAATAATAATAAATAAAAATTTTATTTGTATACCGCCCTTCCTACGATCAGGGCGGTGAACAACAATCAAAACAATACAATACAGTGCAATATAAAAAAAAACTATCAAAACCGACAATACAAATACAAACCCATTAAAAACAATATTAAAAACCCCATCAGCCAGCTACCCTTGCTGTCAGAGGGGGGAGGCTAGCTGGAGTTTGTATTGGGGAAGGCAGATCGAAACAAGAGGGTTTTCAGTTCCCTCTTAAACTGGGCCAGGGAGGTGGCCGAGCAGAGCTCAATGGGCAGCGTGTTCCAGAGGGTCGGGGCGATGATGGAATATGATCTCCTTGTAGTGGAGACTAATCTAGCCCCAGGGACCCTCAATAGTTGCTGCCCAGATGTTCTGAGGGTGCGGGGCGGAATGTATATAACTAAAGCACCTTGTGGACTGGGCAACTATGCCATAGCATCCTATCCCTAGGGATGTTTTGATGTTATTTGGGTTTCGTCCACCTAATTTTTAATTGTATGGACAGTGACAAAAGTCCCAGTTTCCTTTAAAGTAGTGTATTTTGAGTGGAGACATTGTGGAAGTGGGAGTGACAGTAGCAAGGGGAGGAGGAGGAGGAGGAGGAGGAGGAGGCTTCACCCTTTGCCTCGCAGCCTTTTTCCATCCCAAGATTGCTCCCAGCTCTTTCTCCATTTTGCACAGAATTCAAAGAGAAAGTGAACTGGAGGAGCTGTGGGAAGAAAACAGAGTCAGAGTTAGAGATGAAGACACACATCTTTTGGATTTGGTCTACATGAAATTTTGTAATGGTGCATGGTTGAAAAGGATTTCTTCCTGGGGAAACTGCCAAGGAACGATGAGCAGAGGAAATGGGAGAGGTATGGAAGAGCTGTGGGGCTTGGGGTGGGTGAGGAGAGGACTGGGTTTCTGAAGTGTTTAAGCAGAAAACATTCCTAGTCCTTAGACCATGTAGCACCATTGCAATATTTCAAACATTTAAAACAACAGTATTTTTAGACATGGCATACCTCCTTGTTTTTCTTGTCCCACTGTTACCTCAGGTAAAGCAGATATTGCAGATTTCTTAAATATTGTAAAAACTAGTAAAATCTATTTACAGTATTAGAGATGAAGTTAAGCTACATGTGCACCCAAGGAGTCAGCAAAGTGTGGCCCTGGGGCTACATGAAGTCCTTCAAAACCCATTCTTTTTTGTTACCTTAGGCCCTCCAGATTGCCAATATTTTCTACAGGACCATCATACACAGATACCTTCAAGAGAACAGTACTTAGGCTGGGAAGTGAAAAGGCATGGTTTTTTTTAAAAAAATGTTTCATTGTTGATGGCTTTAAAAATGTTCCTCTTGCTGTTTCATGCTTTGAGTGTATTATTCTGTGAGTGTATGAGCCACTTTAGTTTAAAGGCATGTATAGATTTGGATCTGTTTGCTGGTGTGATGGGGCAATGAGGGGGCACAGGATCCTGCAGATCCATGACCCAGAAAATCCAAAGAACTACCTTGACACTTACGGAGAATGTTCCATCACAGCAGGAGGCAGTGGAAGTGTTTTGGAAGCCAGCCAGCTGCATACCTCCCCCTCTGCTCTGAATATCCTATATCCTCTCAATGGTACTCCCAAGGGAGCAATAGGGTAGCTTACATAGTATACAGGTAGCTTACATAGTATAAAGGTAGCTTACATATACATGTATATAGGTAGCTTATATAGTTCCAGGCCTACATCAAGTTCTTAGTCCAAGTCAGAGTAGATCCATGGAATCAGTGAGAACCAACACTTAGGAAGACCAACTGAGTCAATAGATTAATTCATTTAAGTTGCATTTTTCCTATATGGTCTCATCTGAAATTCTTATAAATTTGCTCCTTTTGATAGGTCTGTTTGGGTTAGATAGTTACAAAATTTAAAAAGGATGGAATTGTAAACACGATTTAACATGGTCAGGATTGTGATAAAAGAAAACACTATTTTCTCATTACCAAGCTATGCTTTATTCTTATGCTAGTTTTATTTTATGCTGGATTAGGTATACTGTTAAATTTTTCACAGTAACAAAAATATAAGCAACTATAAGTAATCTAAGTGACAGATTCAAACAAACCAATTGTAATGATTTGAGAAACGGCCAAAGAAAACACAGCTATTATGGCTCTAACAACATTCCTTACAATATTGTCTAATGTAGGTTGTGAAAAGTCCCCAAAATATTTAAGAAAACTTTACAAGTTACTCTGCTAACATTCATACAGGTCTTTGAAAGTACCAGCCTGCAAGTATGAAATTGTATCAGATCTAAAGCTATAAGAATTTATAAACATATCAATATTTTGACAAATTATTTGCCTACAAACATTGTAAATTTAAAATGCCCTTTTATTGAAAGTAATATCCAAGTGGCAGCAAAAATAAATCAACTGCATTTAATTTATTTTGCTCTTCTTCTAAAGTCAGGTGGAGATTAAGAGAGTAGATGCTGACTACCAGTACATCCAACAGTGCTGCTGAATTTTCCCCTCTTAAATTTGAGCTGTGCTAGTCCCTGTATGGCAAACCCTATTGGCAAGCATTCATTAAATCCCCAGCCACAAAATTCAAATTCAACAAAAAGTCTGACAGACTCAAGAGTCCCTTTGCAAGCAGAATAATACATTATATTACCAAAATATAACAGGCAGAAGATTGCAAGAAAGGAAATATTCTATTATTCTGCTTCTTATGACAATTTGTGGGGTCATTTAAACAAAACAATCTCGTCCATACCAGCATGTATGTATAGCAGTATATTTTTGTCTAAAGTCAGCACTTAAATTAAGCTCTTAGGTCCAGAACAGATAGGCCAAATGAAGCTGGTTCTGGATGATTTGGAGGCACGGCATTCAAACGACGCATGCCTACAAAGTGGCCCAAGGCCGTACTGATGCCACGCTCTGGTCCTTTTGACCAGAGCAAACAGGAGCCAGAATAATTTGGCTCCTCATGCACAAGTTGGGTCCCATGGCTATGGCCGCTCTGGAAGCAGGCCATGCAGTTAACACAGTCACGATCTACTTCTGGCCAGAGTGGACTCTGGCTGTCCACTTCTTTTTGGCCAGGTTCCTCTTGCCTGGCGTGACATCAGCAAAGCTTCCAGCCATGTTCAGGCAATGCGTTGCTAAAACCCATGCCCCCAACACGGGCAGAAGCTGGCACTTTTTGCCCATATGGTTTCAGGCCTTAGGAACCCAATGCCACTTTATCCTATCTGCAAAATCAAAATAAAAGAAGAGGCAATCAGATAGATGCTAGGAGTCGCCTAGCATCTATCTGAATCAGATAGTCGCCTCTCTCGCGGACCACAACGACACTGCTGCCGCACCCAGGACTGCGGCTCTTGCGGGCGGCCTCCTCCCAGCGGTGTCGGAGGTTGCGCATCTGCGCACCGCCCCGGGCTTGAGTGCCCGCACGGATTGGGGAGCTCCGCGGCGACCCCTTTTTAGACTCTGGGCTCGCTTTGGCCTTGGCGTTTTTCGCGGCCAGGTGCGAGCGGGGCCTTTAACACCTGGGGGGGAAGCAGGGAGGAGGCGCTTGGTGAGAGCAGCGGGTACAAAAGCCGGGCAACCGGTTCCTTCCCTGCCACCCCCCGCCGCCTCCTCGCCGGACCACCGACACCGCTGCCGCGCCAGGACTGCGATTTGCCCGGAGGCCTCCTCCGGGGTGTCGGAGTGCGCATCTGCCGCACCGCCCCGGGAGTGCCGCCCACGACTTGGGAGCTCCGTCGCTGAACCTGCCCGCAGTTGCGCAGCTCATTGGTGCAGGAGGCTTAGAATAGCTTGTGAGCAGAGGATGCATGCAGTGGCTTCCCTTGCTATGTTTAGTGCCATAGAAGGGTGGGGGGAGGATAGGGTGCGGGGGATGTCCTGGGCGGGATGACATCTGGGTGCGGCGGAGCCCAATTGAGTTGTGGTGGCAGGGGGAGGTTTCCGGCGGGGGAAGAGAAGGGACTTCCGTTCCAGGGGAAGGCGTGATGATGCATCCTATCTATTAACCTTCCTGTCCCCCTCCCAACCTGAAGGACCTGAGGGTCACTCCAACCGTTGCCACAACCCTTGTCGTGCTCTGTGCAATGCCCGGTTCTAATCTACCAGACCCACATCCTCCAGGATCTACTGGAGGACTCTAAGTGTGACCTGGTTGCAATTACCGAGACCTGGCTTGGGCCTGAAGGGGACGCCGTGTGGGCTCCGGCCCTGCCTGCCTGTGTACTCGGTGAAGGACCAGCGCAGTTAGTGGGCGGGGGTGGGGGTGTGTGGCCTTGTGCAAGGAACACCGTGTCCCTCTCCAGGAAACCACATCCGACCGACCTCCTATATCGAGTTATTTACCTGACCTAAAGGCTAGGGGACAGTCTAGGGATTCTGTAGTGTATGGCCACCCCGTGCATAGCGGACTCCTTTAACGAGCTGACACAGCTGGTCGCGCGCTGATGTTGGCACCCCCAGGCTTCTTGTTCTGGGGGACTTCAACATCTCCCTCCCGGCCTAGCCATTGTTCATCCGGTGCGGCTCGGAATTCATGGATTTTTCCATGTCGGCCATGGCCTGTCCAGCTGATACAGGGTCCTACGCATTCGCGGGTAATACGCTCGATTTGGTCTTTGTTCGGAGGCGAAAATCGTGGGTGGAATAGCCAATATTCCCCTTGTCATGGCGGATATTTCCTGGTAGAGGTGAAAATCAAGGCTTCTACCCAGATCCCCTCCGGGGGTGGTGGACCAGTTCTGTGATGGTCCACCCTGAAGGCTGATGGAACTGGAAGGTTCCAAGAAGCTTGAGGGGCTCACGGTTTGGAAAATGACGGCGACTCTGTTGTATGCCCTACCGGTATCTGGAATACCGGTCTTTCTAGGGCTATACCACAGTATCGCTCCCAAGCGCCCTTCAGGCCCGCTTCACATTTAAGCCCTGTGTATACGGAGATCTCCGGGCGAGGGAAGCGAGCGCTCTGCGACGGCTGAGTTACCGTTGGCGGAAAAACACCTTTGCTTAGACGACAAGACTCTCCTAGACCAATTATTGAAGGACTCCGGAGAGGCAATACGAGCAACTCAAAGAACTCCTTCTATGGGCTCGTATCGCGTCCGCGAGTCGCATCCGGCAGATTGTTAGGGTGGTCAGGGAGCTAACTCAGCTCCCTCCCGCCTGAACCAGATCCTTGAACCTTCTAAGGCCTGCTGTGACTTGTTTAAGACTTTTTGTGGATAAAATTCTCGCAAAGTGAAGTCTGAACGCTGACATTATAGCAGAAAACTACTAGTGTAGAATATCCAGAGCCTCCGTGGACCTATTGTTAAACTGAATCAGTTTGAGTTTGTGAGTACCGAGGATTTTGGACAAGATCCTCGGAAGCGTTCGGGAAAACAAACCTGATCTCTTGCATCCTGTCCCTCGTGGTTAGCGGCCCAAGGGGGGGCCGGCTGGCAACATTGTTGTTCGCCGGATTAATTAATACATCCTTGAGGGATGGGCGATTTCCATCGGATCTTAAATTGGCCATTTTTGTAAAACCGATCCTAAAAAAGCCCTCCCTCGACCCCTGGTTCATAATAATTATCGGCCTCCTGTTTCGCTGTTACCATTTTTAGGGAGGTGATCGAGGAGGCGGTTGCGATCCAGCTTCAGGCGTTTGATGAAAAGGATTATTATCTGGACCAATTTCAAACTGGCTTCCGGGCGGGTCACGGGGTTGAGACGGCCATGGTCGCTCTGGTCGATGATCTCAGTCTGGGCATTGACAGGGGAAGCGTGTCCCTGTTGGTGCTCTTGGACATCCTCAGCGGCTTTCGATACCATAGACATGGTATCTTCTGGGGCGCCTGGCCGAGGTTGGAATCAGGGCACTGCGCTCTCAGTGGTTCGCTCCCTAACTCTCTGGGAGGTCCCAGATGGTGCAGCTGGGAGACGTGTGCTCCGCGAGAGTCCCTTAAAACCGGGTCCCTCAAGGAGCCATTCTGTCTCCCATGCTATTTAACTTTACATGAAACCGCTGGGAGAGATCATACCGGAGACATGGGTCGCGGGTTTATCAGTACGCTGTGATGACACCCAAAATCATTTTCTCTATGTTCCGACTGATGCAGTGACTGGGGATGGCGTCTCTCCTCTCGTGCTGTCTAGAGTCAGTAATGGGCTGGATGATGGAAAAACCAACTCAAGCTGTCCCGAGAAAAACGGTAGCGTACTAGTGATTGTTCTCCTGGTCCAGGAATGGCGGTGTTCCACCTGTCCTGAACGGGGTCACGCTCCTGTGAAGACTCGTGCGCAGTCTGGGGGGTTCTTTGACTCGTCGCTTCAACTGACTGCTCGGTGAGGTGCGACGTCAGACGCTGCTATCAGTTCGGCTGATTCCGCCAGCTGCGCCCCTATCTGGCCCAGATGACCTAGAAAACTGTTGTTTAACCGCTCTGGTAACTTCGAGATTGGATTTCTGCAAATGTACTCTATACATGGGCAACAACCATACAGTACCCAACTCGGAAAGCTGCAATTGTTCAGTAATATGGCAGCAGGCTGGTCACTGGTGTTCCCAGGACAGCCCATTAACACCAGTACTAAAAGCTCTCTTGGCTGGCCATTCGCTTCCGAGCTCAATTAGGCTTGGTTATTACCTATACAGCCCTAATGGCTTTGGCCAGGGATACCTAAAAAGGACCGCTCTCCCCGTACATTCCGCCCGCCCCTCCGAAACGTCTCCGGGCAGCGTTACTGACGGTGCCTGGGGCTAGGTTAGCCTCCACCACTCGGACACCGCCATTTCCACAGCTGCCCCAGCCCTTTGGACACGCTGCCCACTGAGCTCCGCTCATCTACACCCTGGCCCCAATTTAGAAGGACTTTAAAACCTTCCTCATTCAACCAGCATTCCCCGACTAACTCAATACCTGTTGCCTCCCTCCTACTTTTCCGTGTCCATGAGGTTAGGGCTCATGGTAGCTTTTTTATTGTATATTTTTATGTGTATGTAATTTGTATGCTTTTATAACTTTTTATTGTATTGAATTTATTATGTTTTGTATGTTTGTAAGCCACGCCCTGATCTTTTGGAAGGGCGTGATATATAATAACAAATTTTTTTTATTAATTATTATTTATTAGGATCTGAAAAGAAAAGCAATTCCAAACCTTATCAGTCTGCTATTAAACAGAAAGTACAAAATTGTCAGGCCCTTTTTGAATAATATCTTCATTTTGTCCCCACACTTAACGCAATAAAGCCATTGGCATGTATAAGACAGCCAAAATAAAGCTGCTTCGAGTCACAGTGGAGGTATGGTGTTTCATATGATGCATGTGTCCTGAGAGTCCAGAGTACACCAAAGTCATGGCTCAGCCCTAGGACGGATAGGAGTGTGGCTTTTGGTGTGGCTTCTGGACTCTTAGGATTGCATGCATCATTGAAACACCATACTCCACTGTGACTCGAAGCAGCTTTATTTTGGCTGTCTGTAACAGGCCATTGTTGGTTTGAACATCTTTATTTTCAGAAGTTAGATTAACCACATTTCTATGTTGTGCTGCTGACAGTTTCAACTGTGACAGGCTGCTTGACTGTAGTTTCCATAAGAGATGATGGTATACCATCAAATGAGAATATGACACCTATTGCACTATGGACGAATAGGTTCAGTGCCAAAAAGACAGAGAAAAATCAGCTTCTGTTAAGGTAGAATATCAAGAATGAATATGTTAGTTATTTAATATTCCTTAGGTGGTACATCCCTCCATGCATATAGAGAGCAAGTCTTTTTAACATGATTTAGTATATTTTTAATTAACTTTATGAGAAACACATAAACTGTTGGATTTAAATTCATCACACTGAGAAAATCTTGTTGTTTCTGTACTATTATTTGACAGGGACAGAATCTTGTTGCAACAAACAAAAGATTATTACTATTATTTACAATCACTAATGACCCCATTAATAATTCAGCATGTAATAATTCCATGTAGAAAAGGTACCTTTTGAAAGATGTGAACCACTGTAAATGGAATGGAATCTGTAATCCAATTAATTCTACTTTTTTAAAAAAGCACTGCATCCAGCTTGCTTTCATTCACACAGAGCACACATTCTTTCAATATGTCTGTAAGGAAGGGTCGCTCTCACATATTGTAAGACTAAAAGAATCACTTAAGATCCCAACTCAGTAATGCATAAATCTTTGACAAGAACCTTTTGGCACTATATATTCCAAGCCTCCAGCCAGAATAGCCACTGTCTGAGGGATTCTGGGAGGGGTGGGTTGGAAACAGATAATTTTCCAAGCACTAATCATCTCATCATCATATTACTTACACCCCACTTTTAATAGGGTGGTTTACATTATTAAAATCGTACATACTAGATGGACAGAAATGTCTGTCTCTTCTATTATTGAGCAATCTATTATTTGTTAAAAATAAAATCTTACACTTGAAACCATTTAAATTGATTAAAAATACTACTTTTTTAAAAATAACTAAACATATGCATTGAAACCATATCATGGTCATTCCTAAAATCCTAGCAGAATAGGAAAGTTTTAAACTGTGGACAGAAAGAGGCAGGGGGGGCCCCTCCGCCTCCTTATGGGAGAGTTCTAAGTCTGGAGCAGACACAGAAGGCATACTTCCTGTTCCCCAACACATGTCTGGGAAAACCGTGGAACAGAGAGAAGCCCTCTTTCAAGATCTTAGAGCTCAAACAGAACTCCAATGGGAAGATATAGTCTTCACCAACCTGGACCTGATGGGTAATCACCAGCATGTTGAATTTTCCCTAGAGCTGGCTGCAACGGAAACTGCTGCAACTATGCTTCTGGTAGTTAACAATCTGGCGGAATTTGTGGCCAAAATGAAAATTTCTGTACACTTTTTAAAGGCAGCCCACGTAGAGTGATTACTTAGAGTCAACAAATATGTTGATGTACCAAGATATGTGCCACCTGGCTAGATCCAACATCTATGGGAAGGTGTAGACGTGTCACAGTAGCTTTAACTGTGCAATACACTCCTGCTCACTGCTGAAACCTAGGCCTTAAGGCTCATCAGGGCTAAATATAGGAGTACATATGAACTGCAAACTGAATCTTCAGGAACAGTACAGCTCCATTTAGCACAGGCTGAATCCCAGTTCCCAGATAGACATTTCCTACTTGTATAGATAAGCATGAATTGTGTTTCCCTCATCAAGTCCATTACATATGCTAAGCACTGCTAGCAGGAACATAGTTTCTTAGAATTAGGTGAAAAGGGGTAATTGAGTTGAGTCCAACAGCATCCTAGTGAACCTGACTCCCAGAGCAATGAACAGTCTTACCCAGGTGACAGGGACGTAGCCAGGTTTTAGGAAGGGGGGTCCAGACTAAGTGCCACCATATAATGGGGCTTGGGCGCGGCGGTGCAGCAGCACGCACATTCATTTTTTCTAATGGAAGGGGGGGTCCGGACCCCAAGATCCCCCCATGGCTATGTCCCTGCAGTGGTTTCACATATATGTTAAATGGCACGGGGGACAAACAGAAGCTTGAGGCCAAAGACCTCAATCAAACAATCCACACAGTCAGTCGGCCTTTCTTATACATGGATTTTTTATACACGGATTCAAGTAACACGGTTTGAAAATGTTCCAAAAAGTATAAATTTACCTTGATTTTCCATTTTTTTTTAAAGGACAACCATTTGCTATGTCATAATTTAATGGGACTTGAGTACATGGATTTTTGTTATACCACGGGGATCTTGGAACCAAACCCAGCGTATAACAAGGGTCCACTGTACCATGCTATACTATGGTTGATGATATCAAAATCTGTTAGAGGTCCAGTAAAACCCAACAGGAATATTCCCTTAGTCATTTCCAGCCATAATATGCACTAAGGTCTGATAACCAGGCCTGAAGCCAGATTGAAATTAGATCTAGATAATCTGCACATCCATGAACCCTATAGCTGAAAGGCCCCTAAACAACTGGGGCATTCATACTACCTTTTAACTGTTTTGAAATCGATTCTTCCACGTGAAGTTCATATTGGGCCCGATTCTGTCACAATCCATGTCGAGGCTTGCACAAGGAAATGCCCTTAGCGAGGGCTATTGAAATTCGGGCTAAAATCCATCTTTTCTGAAAGACCCGGGTTCGCGAAATATGAACTTTGCCCTCGATCATGAATCGGTGGCAAATTCAGGAGGGATTAAGGTCGAGAGTGGGCAGAGGTCAGAGCATTCCCTGCCCTTATCGGAGGGGAGGGGGAGGAGGAGAGAGGAAAGAGCGCCGAAGGAAGAAAGAGGAAAAGGGGAGGGAAATTGGGGCAAGGCTAAAGGGGAAATCAGGGTGACTGATGGGGGCTGCAAAGGCTATCAGGGGGAGGGGGATAGTGGAGAAAGTGGATGATGGAGGAAGATAGGAGGAGGAGGAGGAAGGAGCTGTGGGAAGAAGGGAGCCATGGAGGGCATAGAGCAGGAGGAGGAGGATGAAAGAGCCAGGGCAGCTCCCAGAGGGAGGGGAGGGTCAGAAGGAAAGAAGAGGAGAAGGATTGCCAAGGGAAATTGGGCTGTGGGGCCAAGCTGGAGGAGGGATGTAGGGAAATCAGGCTGTAAAATCAGGCTTTTATTTTTGACAATTTATACGCATGATTTTTTGTCTGTGTGCTTGCTTGTGCTACTTTCATTTCCTCTTGCTCCTGGATTATTATTATTATTATTATTATTATTATTATTATTATTAGTGTTATATGCGGATGCTACAGTCAGAATGCCTGCGCTGCATTTCCTTTTTATTCCCAATTGATTCCATGGATCAGTTAGAAATGACAGGTCACTCTCTCTCAGCCTCAGTGGAAGGCAATGGCAAAGCTCCTCTGAAGAGAATGTAGCAGGAGGAAAGGGGTCATTCAGTTCAGGTCACAGGCAGGGCACCAACAGAGCTCCCATCAGGCACCTCCCCCTCTTTTTTATTTTTTAAAATTACTTTGACAAAATATGCAAATGCTTTTGTTTTTTGTTTTTTGCTAGAGGCAGATATATAGAAAGATAGAAGGTGGGTAGCTGCTGCTGGTTCACTTTCCCTTTCATTTGCTCACTCCCAGCAAAGGGGAAATGTTACAATGGGCAAGACTTGCGAATGGAATGCTACAATTTGAATGTTACATTTGTTGCTCTTGTCAATTTGGCCAATTGGCAAAATGATACATGTTTTTGCTACTGTCTCTAAGGAATTCAGGGGTAGCCCTGAATTGCTTTTAAGAACCCAGAAAAAAAATGCATGGCAATCGCATCCTTTTCTGGCATTTCCGAGGTGAGGAATTTATTATTATTATTATTATTATTATTATTACATGTCTAAGAGGCATTCTGGGGTGGCAAGAAGTGGAGGATACAGGATGCATTAGCTTTCATTTTGGGGTTGAAAATGGGACCAAGGGCAGATCATAACTTGCACTGACCCAAATACCCAAAACACACAAAGAGATTTTTAAACTTGACAGAATCTGTGCATTCTGGCGCCTGGCTTGTTTAAAAAAAGAAGGGGGGAAGCACACTTCCGATGCCCCAATGAGTGCTGCAAATGTCACCTATGATGATCGCTTGATTGACAACAGGTTAAACCCGATTTCTGAAGAAGGCATTCAGGTTAAAATGCCCCTCAATTTGTAGTGGGCACTCGCATACAGAGAGATTTGGGGGGCCCCCCCCCCCCCTGAATCTGCCCAGTTCCTTCAGGAGCAAACCCGGCAGTGGGAATGGGGCCTCTGTTACTTTGAGCAAAAATGTAATATTGGAAGATGGATGATAAATATTCAATATAGTAAGATCAAGGGTTTGCCTAGAAGTCTTACCAAAGCCATCTTCAGGAATGCTGGGACCCTGCCTTGCTGCAAAAATAGATTAATCACTCTCATTACCCACTCACTTAGCCCTCATCTGGCTTATTTAATAAGCAAAGATCAGAATGTGTCTAGGACACATGTGATTGATGCTTGCCTCTCCATGCATCCTGTCCACATCCTTAAGTTGCACAAACTGAAAAGCATCAATTATCACTGGACAATATAAAATCCCATGAAGGAGATAAAAATCGGATATGAGGCTAAAATACATGACAAGGCTTAGGACAGTAAAGGAGAAAGTAAGCAAACTGCTCTGAGTGACAAATTCCATGCCAGTCATGAAAATGCCCTTTTCCTAGGTACCACTGTACCTTACCTGATATGTACCTCTACATATCTATGTAGATAGATATTGGTGCATATGGAAAGAAACATACAGCCTTAATGCATAAAAGGGTTTTCAAATTCAAAACTATGGCGAGATACAAACTGCCATATAGTACATATTATATACGTACTAGGGTTAGGAAGGGGTGGTGCTTCCGCACCCACTAACCCTAGTACGTATACAATACGTACAAGATGGCGGTGCCCCTTCCACATGGGCGCCGCTATCTTTATGTACTGGACGCATAGCGTCCAGATGTGTCGCGGCGCCTATGACGTCGTGAATGCGCCAGTGGCGCCTCGCGACATCATAGAGGCGCCGCAAAAAGAAGCTCCGAAATGGAGCTTCTTTTTTGCTCCGCGTGGGAGCCATGCGGTTTGGCTGCTGCGGCTCCCGCGCGGAGGAAATGGCACCGGTGGGAGACCGCCGCAAAGCGGAGGTCTGTATCCCGCCAACGCCTGTTTCACTTGTTACTTAAATTTTTTAAAATACTTTACTTCATATATACATTCCATTTACATAAATCAAAAACTCATAGAAATAAACTCATAAAACACCTAAGATGTTAGCTTCAACAATTCTGTTTTTCCTTTAGTTACTCCCCTTTCTGTTCCCCAACTGTTGTCTTCTTCATTTATATTAAAGAAAAGAAAAAATAAACAGCATTCTTTCTAACATATTCCTCTAACAAGTCCACATCTCGCTCTATTATATATAGGCATCTCCGATTTAATTCAGTCTATGTATTGTTTTTCATATAGTATCGTCCTACAGTATTTTCATTTCCTTTTTGATGAAGGCATTTATCTTTTTCTCCTCCTATTAGTGATACTGTTCTTAAGAAGACCTCTATAACAAGTTCTTTCAGCCACTGTTACCTATTTATCAATCTCTTATACATCATGTATATTTTCCCTATCTTCCTTTGCAATATTTTACCAAAGGCTTACACATTTCATTGTTTATCTCACATAGTTTTCATTCTCACACAGTAACATTATTAATTTGCCCATTTCTATTGCTTCTGGTGCTTTATTTAACCACTCATCAATGTCTATTTCTCCAAACGTTTTCCAATTTTTGGCCACTATAATTCTTGCTGATGTTATTAAATACAAAATTAATTTTAAACGTTTCCTTAGTTCTTTCCCCTCTACCATGTTTAACAAAATTATTTCTGGTTCTAATCTTACATTAATTTTGTATACTTCCATGATTATTCTATTGACATCTTTCCAAAACATTTTTATATAAGGGCATGTCCTCTACATGTGATAAAAAGAACTGTAATAATAAATAATAAATAATAATAATTTTATTTATATACCGCCCTTCTAAATAACCAGGGCGGTGTACAACATTATAAAATACATACATAACAATGCATTAAAAACAAATACATTAAACTGTTGCATCTCCAGCATGTTTCTGACTTAATTTTTTTTTCATTTTTGCTAATCTCGAGGATGGTAGATACCATCTATGTAGCATTTTCATAAAATATTCTTTCATATCCATATAGCAGGTGAAATTTAAATCTTTCCCCCACGCCTTCTCCCATCTTTCAAGTTGTATGTTTCTCCCAATGTTTTTTGCCCATTCTATCATTCAATTTTTAACTGTTTCTTCTTCTAGTTCTAATTTTAAACACATTCTATACAATCTTGCAATATTTCCCCCTTTTCTGTTGCTCATTATTTTGTCTAATTCTGTTTTTTCCAATGTAATCCCTTCTTGCATTACATCTTTTTTATATCTCTCTAATAGCTGTCTATATGGGAACCAATTTAATCTTATGTCTTCAATTTCTAATTCTTTTTTACTTTTCATACATAGCTTCCCTTTTTCTTTTTTCAGCAAAATCTTATATCTCAACCAATCCTTTCCCTCCAATTTCCTTCTTCTCAAAAATGCCTCTTGGGGTGACACCCATCCTGGGATCTGTCTATATATCTTATCTTTATATTTCATCCATATTCTCAACATTTTAAGCACATAATCATCCCCTCTGCTATTGCTTTCCCCATGTGGAAAACAAAATATCTGAATATTGTTCTTTTCTACAAGGACGTGCTCAATTGAAGCAAGAATCCAAGATAATCAGAGCTCCTGTACCTATGGAAAAGCTTTTATACAAACAGAAACTTCTCCTCCTCAGATGTGTTACTTTCCATATGAGGAAAGTATCAGTGAGGGAGAGGACAAGAATTAGAAGCTCCTCTGCTCATGTATTGAAGAAACTGAGGTGAGTAATACTTAAATAAGGCTAGACAGAGTTACAGTATATGTAACATTCTTTGCTTCTATAACCAACCCTTCTCTGACACTGACCCACTCAAATGTCCCAAAGCTGCGGTAATCTTCAGTATTCAGGCTGAACTCAGTGTAAGGACATTACTCTATTTTTTGACATGTTTAAAGTTCTCTAATGAATAAAGCTAACAGCTCATGGCTGCATGGACTGTCACTCCCTGCCCCAGAGGGCCTTAATGTCTTTAAAATAGGCCTCCTAGTTTGTATTTAACTACCTTGTCCACAGAGGTCTGAAGGGTAGAGCAGATCAAAGATGTGCTACACACATAAAAAGCAGCTGTCCTTCATTTGCCATTAATTAACTTCATCTGACCAGATCTTTTACAGCCTCCTTGTCACATATTCAACAGTCTATAAGCCCTATGACCTGCTCCTAAGTACTGTGCCATTGCATACATTTCAACAAAATATAAATCTGAAAGCTATCTTTGGACTAAATACTGCAAAAGGAAGAAATCTTGCTGCTGCTTCAGAACCAATAATCTTCAGCATGGTTTATGCTGGAAAATGGTAAGTTGATGCTATTAGCACCCTAGCTGCAAAATGCAAAGTCACCTTAAAGCCTGTCAAACTCATACTTGAGTCAACATTTGGGGCACCAAGCATTTTAAATATTACAACCATTACAAAAATTTGGATGTTACAGTGAGAATGTTTGTTTACAGGACTGAATAAGTTACTCTGCGCATAAATGTCAATTCATGCATTTTAAGGTTTGGAAATACATTCATAGAAAATATGTAGAGTTCTTATGGATCCCTATGAGATACTGCTACCTGCGAGGAAACTGAGGGGCCTGAACAGACAGACCAAAATAAAGCTGCTTTGGGTCACTTTGGAGGTATACTGTTTAAATGATGCATGTGTCCTAAGAGGCCGGAAGCCACGCCAAAGCCATGCTTCAGTCTTAAGGACTGGAACTCAGCTTTGCCACAGCTTCTGGCCTCTTAAGATGTGTGCGTCATTTAGACAACATACCTCCAAAGTGACTCGAAGCAGCTTTATTTTGGCCTGTCTTTTTGGGCCCTTTAAATTCTGCTTTGTTCCCAATAATGCCTTCTATTCATCAAAGGCTCTTTAGGCTATTTGACGTTTCTGTGAAAGGAAGGAAGAAAGACACAAAATTTGCTCATCTCCCCTTTCCCTGAAGAACCCCACACCAATTCTTGTAAAAGGATCATTCAACCCTCTGAGTGGGGAGGGGAGAGCATCACATCCCTTAGAGATAAGGAAGAACCAGAAAAATTCAGTTCCCCCTTTCTATTAATGGAATCCCACATGATATCAAATGAATCTTCTATAGAGGGACATAACTGAAGATAACCCTCTGGGTATCTGTCCTACTAAAGTTCTCCTAAATCCCATGGATTTCAATGGTAATGTTAGGCAGACATTTAGATCTCTGCTATTAAGATCACAGTGACTTAAAATAGACTGTGATCAATATTTTCATTATTATTTCACATATGATAGGAAAGCTTTTACAGCAAGCATGAAATAGAAAGTCTTTTCAGTTTAATCCTGGTTCTTCTTTAATTGTAAATGTTTAGGTCAAAATCCCTTTGGAGTATGTATGTATTTAATATCACATTTTTCTTCCTACTATACAGGACTCAAGGTGGCTCACAATGAGTAAACATGCTGGCACAATATTATATCAGAGCAACACTGGGTTATGCCAGCAGCTTCATTTTTATACCACTTCATACCATACTAAGCAGTGTCAAAGCTGGGTACTCATTTTAGCAACCTCAGAAAGATGCAAGGCTGAGTTGACCCTGAGCCCCTTGCTGGGAATTGAACTCACACATAAGGACATGTATGTATCCAATACCTTCTTACATAAGCACTTTCCCTTTGCCCTGCATCATAAGAACCTGGCTAAAAGGTCTGTCAGTGTTCAAGAATAACCCTACTCTCTAGAACTTGGAATGGAATGGAAAGTGGGAAGATCATCACTGTCTACATTATTCCAGGCCATTTGATGGAATGTTCTAATGCAATCGTCACTGGACAAACTGGCCAAGGGCTAGCTGAGCTAGGCAGCTACAGTTATGTTGAATCCAAATTCATTCCAGCCTAGCACTGTTGGAAACTGTTTATTTAGGACTACTCTTGCCCTGGCCTTACTTTGTGCTGGCATGTTGGCCTGGAGGAGGTTTAAATATGGAGTAAAACACTCTTCCTTCAGCCCACCCCTTCTCTGCCATGAGTGGCTGGTGGATCCATTACTGCACTCTAGATTTTACTATTGAATTGAAAGGGTACTGATGATCAAACCTACAGGTACTAGATCCTAATTCAGCATCAGCAGAGGTCCAGTTCAACTTGAAGTAACTGTGGAGGTAAAATCCAGAGTGGAATTGGCTCCTCCCCTTGAGAACCCCTTTCACTGGCCCTTTTTTTGGATCTCTTCAAAGGCCTGACATCACACAGAAATCTGAGATCACATTGTAGAAGAGTGTCTGCCAGCAGATGAGCATTTCTGAAGGCAGGGAGGGATTTCTGTAAGCAGGCATGTGCCTAATCTTAACCCTTTACAGCTGGTAAATCTTTGATTTAGTATTGCACCATTAGTCAGTAAAAAGTACTGTTTATCCACACTAGCAACTAGAGTAGTCCCAGTGAATTAAAAGAATTCATATAAGTGTTGATTTATTAAATCCCCAAGGATTGTATGGGGCTACTGTGGTTGGGACTAACAACCCTCCTAGTTTTCCAAATCAAAACCAAATTTTGTTAAGAATATAAGATCATGACCTTTCAAATGAACTAGGAAGTTTTATAATAAAAACATTTATGTAAAAATCCTTTATTATGATATGGAAATACATTGGCAGAATTCAATTGTCACAGCATAAATGGAAATGTGTATTTATAAAAACTAAAATCTCTTTGGCCGGTTACAAACCGGCAGTTGGGACGTCCTCTGGACGTCCCATTTTAAAAAAGGGGCGTCTCTTATAGACGCCCCTGAGTCTAGTACGGACTGTGTCCATACAAGATGGCGGCGCCCCTTCCACATGGGCGCCGCCATCTTTACGTACTGGACGCATAGCGTCCAGACGTGTCGCGGCGCCTATGACGTCGCGAATGCGCCAGTGGCGCCTCGCGACGTCATGGAGGTACCGCAAAAAGAAGCTCCGAAATGGAGCTTCTTTTTCGGTCCGCGCGGGAGCCGCGCCGTCTGAAGGCTCCGGCTCCCCTGCGGACCTACCGGTGGCGGCGGCAGACCGCCGCAAAGCAGCGGTATGTACCCCGCCTTTGTAATGTTAATTCGAAGATTCCAGGATGCAGAGATAGATTGTTCCTTCCCTGGGAATAAACTGTTTCTAATAAATGTAAATTGATATTAAATACACCATTAAATTCAATGGAATGTGATCAAAGAGAAAACAATGAATTCTGAAAAAATAAAAAGAAAGAACTTCACCGGCACTTCTTAAAATACATTACTGCAAGCAAACATGTCTAGTTTAGTTAGTCAACTTGCTTCTCTTCTCTTCACACATCATATGCACTTAAGAGACAGTCTGCATCTTTGGATGTTGCACTCATCAAGTGATATGTTTTTGGTAAGTAAAACAGCTACTGAACAGCAGCAGTAGTAGAGAGGAACACTGGTGGAGGATCTCTCAGAGACAACAGCAGTGTCACCACAGACAACATATGTTAGTACTGTGCAGAGGGAGGCTTGATCAATACCCTTTTGAATATCTTTTAACATGGAAACCTTATGATGAGACAATCCACAATGAAAGAAGAGATAGCACCAGAAGATGAGATTCCCTGGGTTACCAGGGAACAGCAGAGGACAAGTATGAGTGGCACTGTGGCTAATGACACAACTAGATTCAAGCCAAAAGAATGTTGAGATGCAGATGTGCACAAAGGTGAAAGGAAAGTCTGAAGCTACACAACACACATTTTAGGAACATGGAATGTGAGAAGCACGAATCAGGAAGATAGATGTAGGAAAACAAGAAATGCAGCATATAAACATTGCAATACTTGGGGGTATGTAAACTAAAATAGACAGGAATGGGACATTTGGTGTCAGATAATTACACAGCGTTTTATGCAGGAAATGAAAAAATAAGAAGAAATTGGGTGGCTTTTATAGTGAGGAAGGATGTAGCAAAAGCAGGATACAGCAAAGTCTGACCGAATCATGTCAATAAGGCCTTAGGGAAAACCCATCAATATAACCATAATCCTTGTTTATGCCAGCTAAAGATGCACAAGAAGAACAAATTGAAAGATTTTATGCTGGAGTCCAGGAGAAAATTGATCACAAACCAAAATAAGAGTTCTTATCAATTATAGATTACAGTGGTACCCCTGGATACGAATGCGCCGCCTTACGAAATTTCCGGGTTACGAAAAAAATCCAATTTAAAAAACTGTTCCGGGTTACGAAGGTTTTTTCGGGTTACGAAAAAAAATTTGATGCTTTTCGGCGCTATTTCACACGAAATCGCGGCTTTTCCCCATTAGCGCCAATGGGTTTTTTCGGCTTGCGAAGTATTCCGGGTTACGAAAGCGGCGGCGGAACGAATTAATTTCGTAACCCGGGGTACCACTGTACTGGAATGCAAAAACTAGGAAAAGAAGCAGAATCAAAGATTGTAAGGAAATTCAGCCTAGGATCAAGAAATGAAGCAGGAAAACAACTGATGGAATTTTATGAAGCCAACAATTTGTTCATTACAAACATATTCTTCAAACAACCCAAAAAGTGACTGTATACATAGACAAGCAGCTAATGGCCAATATATTATTTTATTATTATTAACCTTTATTTATGAAGCGCTGTAAATTTACACAGCGCTGTACATGCAATCTTTTTAGTTAGACGGTTCCCTGCCTTCGGGCTTACAATCTAAAAAGACATGACACAGAAGGAGAAGGGAGTGGTGGAGGGAAAGGGTAAGAGGTCCAGCAGTTCCTCTCTACCTCCGAGGCCTGGACCAAGGCAGATGGACTGGAGGGAGGGCTTGGCTTCATAATGGAAGGTTAATCTTCATCCAGGGAAAATACATACTCTCAAGTAGGATAATACATATACAATACACAGCAATACAGGAAATGGTTAGATAAACAGGCAACAAAAGAACATCAGATAGTAAGCGACAATTATGCAATGCCTGGGAAGGCTTCACTGAACAGATAGACTATATAAGTGAAAGCTGAGGGTGGCTAAGTGCCATTCTATCTGCAAAAACAAGACCAGAAGCAGATTGTGGTGCAGACCATGAACTACCAATTGCAAATGTTCGAGTAAAGTTAAAGAATATTAAGGCAGATATCATGCCCAAAATACAATCTGAAGAACATCCCTTGTTAAGGATAATGTGAAAAATAAATTTGCATCATTAAGTCTAATGACCAGGAGCCATTAGATGAATTCTGGACTGAAGCTAGGGACACTGCCAGGCAGGACTATCAGTAGCCAAAAAGAAAGGGAAACCTCAATGGCTAACAGCTGAAAATCTTCAATCATTTAAGGCCAGATGAGAAGCAAAAGTAAAAGGTAACATAAATAAAGTCAGAATGCAACTGTTTTCGTCCACAAGAGCCAAGCAATCAAAGGGAAATTTAATCTAAGATTCGGGATGCTCTACCACCAACAAGAAAACACATTCTGTAACTAAGAGGAAATAAAAAGAAGACAGAAAAAATACATGGAAGAACTTTATAAAAGAGATGAAATGATGATACATTTCAAGAAGAACCATATGAAGATGAACCTCCAGTTTCAAAAAATGAAGTGGAAGTTGCACTCATAGCAATTGGGAGAAACAAATCACCAGGAGCAGATGGCATAACAATAGACCTGCTTCAGTTTACAAAGACAGAATCTACATTAGCTCTAACTAAAATCAGTCAACAAATATGGAAAATGAAACAATGGTCTATCAACAGATATAGAAAACAATGACCCACAGATTAGAAACATTCAATATACTTGTACACTGAACATACAGTATAATAGGTAAAACAAGATTAGGCTCAATGGAGGGGAGCAGTTTAAGATATGCAGATAGCACCACACTACCAGCAGAAAATAGAAAAGACTGAGCAAAGTAAAGGAAGAAAGTTCAAAGGCATGTCTGAAGCTGAACATTTGGAAAACAAAATAATGTACAAAATAATTTCATATTTTGTAAAAAAAACAAAGTAGATGACGAAGACAGTGAAATAGTTCAAGACTTTCCATACCTTGGTTCAGTCATTAATCAGAATGGAAACTGCAATCAAGAAATCGGAAGAAGACTACAATTAGAAAGGGCAGATATGAAAGAACCAGACAAGATCCTGAAATGTAAATATACATAATTGAATACTAAAATTAGCATTGTACATACCATTTCTATGTATGGTTGTGAAAGATGGACAGTGAGACAGCTGATGGGAAGAAAATCAACTCCTTTGAAATATGGTGCTGGGATTTTATCTGCAGATACCATAGACTGCTAAAAAGACAACAAGCAACATAGATGGGCCCTAGAGCAAACTGAACCTGGCGTCTCCCTAGAAGCCATGATGACTAAACTGAGTGTGCTCTACTTTGGTCATATGAGAAGACAATAGTGCTTTTAAGGCAGAAGACAGTAGGAAAAGAGGAAGACTGTATTCCAGATGGATAGACTCAGTCAAGGAAGCCACAGCTCTGAGTCTGCAAGACCTTAGCAGGACAGTTGATGACAGAGGAACTGGGAGATCTCTCATTTATAGGGCTACCATGAGACAAAGTCGACTTGAAGGCAGTTAACAACAACAAAATTCATGACAACCGAGAATAGTGTTTTTAGTGTCACAGTGCCTACTTTCTGTGATTCTTTACTAGACATTAAACTGTCCCCTACAGGGCTTTATGCAACTAATGGCATCTCACATGACAACTTTCATGAAAAAATATATTTCATAGACTCATAGAATATGATCATGCCTTACTGTAACCCACTATTCAATAACAGTTAGACGGAGTTCACTCAAATGAAACAGTGGACCTCCCATCCATGGCTGCAATAGGATACAAACATGAATAACAAATAATTCCTAATAATTCTTTTCTTCATGTATTTCACTTAAATAATAAATAAAAAAATATTATGTCTTAGGCCAGGGGTAGGCAATCTTTTTGAGCCGGGGGCTGGGTTGCTGTCCCTAAGGAAAGGGGGGGGGGGGGGAGCAAAATAAATAATTTTTTAAAAAAAATTAAATAAATAAATAAACCGGGACAAATGTAGGACAACATTTTCAAATGGTAGACACTTTTTTTAAAAAAAGTGGAGGACACGCAAAAAATTGCTGATTTTTTAAAAAAATGTTAATATAAATGCATGTTTCTGAGGTGTCTATAGACAATTGCCCCCCTTGTCCCTGCGCGCAAGAGGCCAAAGGCCCCAGCAGCAATCGGTGGCAGGACCGGGTTGGGGCCGGTCCCAAGGCCTTGCCGGGCCGCATCCGGCCCACGGGCCACAGGTTGCCAACCCCTGTCTTAGGCAATCCAGTGGCTTCATTTAACAACACAATGGCGGGTTATAGACCGCCATTTCGGACATCCTCAGGATGTCCCATTTTAAAAAAGGGACGTCTCTTCTAGACGCCCCTTTCCCTATCACGGACGCAGTCCATGACAAATGGCGGCGGCCGTTCCACACGGCCGCAGCCATGTTTACATCTTGGACACATAGCGTACAGATAGGTTGCGGTGGTTATGACGTCGCGGGTGTGCCATGGGCGCCTCGTGACGTCATAACGGCGCCACAGGAAGACATGTACACTGCTATGATAGTTGGAAAAGCGGTTAATAAATAAACATTTATTATTATTATTATTATTATTATTCTCTGAACAGGACGGTCTTCAACTCCGTTTTGAAGCTGGTTAAAGAAGTGTTGGCTCTTGTTCGTGGGGGAAGAAGGTTTCAGGAGTGAGGGGCAGCAAGTGAAAAGGGGCGAATCCGAGATGGGGCAGAGGAAAACCTGGGCTGGGACAGCAGACCTTGATTACCAGAACGGAGGGCCCAAGTGGGAAGGTGAGGAGAAAGAAGGTCTGATAAGTAAGGAGGGGCTAGCGCATGGAGGGCTTTAAACGTGGACAGCAGGAGCTTCTTTTTTGCTCCGCAAGGGAGTCGCGCGGTTTGTATGCTGCGACTCCCTCGCGGAGCAAAGAGCAGCGCCGGCAGACCACCGCAAAGCAGCGGTTTGTAACGCCTCCCCATAATTTATGTTTTAATATTCTTATGAAATTCAAAGAACAAGTCTTTGAGATGAATCTCATAATTCTTCTCACAGTGTTGGTCTCTTCTATGGTCTTCTTGAACGGCTGTAATATTTTAAAATGGATCATTTCTATTTCCTTCAGGAACAGCCCTTATATCTCTACTGACAAACTGCTGGATGGACTACAAGATTACATGCCCTGTTTGCTGTAATTGAATAGAAAAGAGAGAAGGCAATTGATAATCTTCTACTGAGAGCAAATGGATAACGATTTTATAGCACAGTCCAGTTACACCACGCTCTTAATAATTGCTTAAATAATAGCAAGGTTTACATTACCATGTTGTGTGCATCAATAATATGATAATGCATTTAAATCTGTTGTAGCTGGAATAAATGTTATTATGCTACTTTACTATGTTTTCTTTTTATTCCTATTTTACTGTAAGAATTTTGAAAACTGTTTATGTCAGTTCCCCTTTCAATGTCTTATTTTAAGCTACACTCTGATCTTATCATAGAAAGGTGGGATAAGTTTATCAGAAATAAAGAAATACAGTGGTACCCCGGGTTACGAAAATAATTCGTTCCGCCGCCGCGTTCGTAACCCGAAATCCTTCGTAAGCCGAAAAAGCCATAGGCGCTAATGGGGAAAAGCCGCGATTTCGTGCGAAATAGCGCCGAAAAGCACCAAAAATTTTTTCGTAACCCGAAATAACCTTCGTAACCCGGAACAGTTTTTTCCTATTGATTTTTTTCGTAACCCGGAAATTTCGTAAGGCGGTGCTTTCGTATCCCGGGGTACCACTGTATGCAACAACAGCAACAACAACAACAAAATAATCCCACCCATAATCTCAAGTGGTGCAGCCTGGGAAGAACTAAATGACACAATATATCCATGTTTTTAATTTGTTATTTACACAGTATACAGGTGGCTTGCCATGCCCCAATGTATCTCAGATCAGTTTACAATACAAATTCATTGAGTTACGTACAAAAATACACAGACCTTCCTGTATAAATCAGGTATTGCTATATCATTCTGTTTTATAAAAAGTAGCCTTATATTCAGTCAGACAGACTATTGATCCATTTAGCCCAGCACTGTGTTTCCAGTTCTCCAGGCTTCAGAAAAAATTCTTTCCCAGTCTTTCCATTGTTGTAAGTCTCACAGAAAGGTCTATAATTGTTTTTCAAAGAGATGTCATTGGCAGTCACCTTATGCTATCCTTTCATTGGTCAGAAGAAAAGTAGATGAACTGATGAGAGATAGGCAGCCTGGTCCCTCTAGAAAGGTGGTGCTGAATGATAACTTTCAACCCCTACATGTCGGGGGGGGGGGGGGGGAGAAGATGTCCGTAGCAGGCCTTGTACTTGACTGATACCTACTCTTCTTTGGCTTCCTTTGTGGCAGTGAGGCTAAGGGTTAACCTAAAATCATAATCAAACATTTTGTAGCCTCTCCTTTGGGAAACTATTTCTACCACAAAGATATAAAATGTTGGTAAGTCATGCCAGCACACATATAATAGCTTGTTTCCGGATGGATGCTTCAATTGTTGAGCAGCCTTATTTGCAGCTCCTTGAGTGTGCAGATTGTGCAAAAATAGAGACTGAACTTTTCTTTCTCTCAAACTGCTCTAGTGCCAGACTGCAATGGCATTTTCTTTATTTTATTTTATAGGAAAATCTATGGAATGCCTTTTCCTGAGAAAAAGCCTTTTCCTCTTACCTCAAACTGACCTCCCCCCCATATAGGTACATAAATACACATGTTCAAAAAAGTAAAACATATTGAATTTGGTGAAAGGTTATGTGTACAAGGAGGGGGAAATTGTAAAAGAACCAACACCAATGTGAAGTCAAAGGATCAAGGGGTTTTCCTACAGACATTGGATAACCAGTTCATAGACACACACACACCCTTGCATACTCCCCCACAACACACCTCCAGGCTGTGCCATTCAACACAGTACAACACACAAAATAACTCCACCATTAACATGTAAACCGCTTCCTCTCAAACAAAGTTCCCACAGGTATATATACCCCACACTCTTCCACACCACCAACCTCTGAAGATGTCCGCTACAGATGCAGGGGAAATGTCAGAAATAAATTCTTCCAGAACGCAGCCACATAGCATGAAAAACCCTCAGAAAATCAACAACTTTCGTCACAAATGCAGAACATTACAATGAACATTTTCATTGTGATTAGGATTTGTAATACAAGAGTGTGGAAGAGTAAGACCTGTACTTTTGAGCCAATGCATAGTTTATTTAATATTAGACTTGATTTCTGGAATTTATATTGTTTATTGTTACAGACATAGTATCTGGGTACATTGTGCAATTTCCATGGACATTGAGGCAAATTTAGAATTACATTACACTGTTTTAACCTCTCCTCTATGTACTTCCTTAATATCTGTTAATTTTGCTGATACTGATGTATATACTGATGTATTTTCACATATACTGATGCTAAAATATAGGTTTATATTTTTGTAAAGATTAATAATGACACAAAGACAAACAACAAAATTCAATCATAGGCAAACACAGTGATTTGAATGAGGGAGATATATTAACATTTTCTTTGAAATTCAGGGAACTAATACATGTTCAAATTTGAAGAATCTTACAACTTGCGCTGGAGCAATGAAAAAAAAATCACACTGAAGCAGTGACACAAGCAGATTGAATTCTGTACTCACAGCAAACAGTTATATTTGTTTTATTTTGTAGAAATGTCCACAGTTTTTGTTCACCTCAACGTTTCTGAATTTAGAAAAAGAGTGTTTTAACTACATACAGTAGGTAGGAGTTAATGTCACACTTTTATAATATTTAATATGAGAACCACATTCCAAACTTTCTATAACACATCACATGGCACAAACTGAGCTGTCATGCTACTGATGTGAATGAACGTTGTATACTGCATTGAAGTGCTTAGACTCTGATAGCTGCTATATCAGGACAATCAATTTGATTTGGCAAATTCGGAATTCCACAATAAGCCCATACATAGAGTTACCTTTCTGATAAAATGTTGTAGTTCATCAACAATAATTTCATAATATGAAATAATCTTTTTTTTTTTTGTCCAGCACTTCAACTGCCTATGGTAAGGGTTTAAAGCATACCACTTAAGCCACTTGATTTCCACCAGAATTTCATTCATAAAGTTGCATGCTGTTTTATTGAACATGATCCTTAATGCAACGTTACACCCTAAACAATATAACAGCTATAGTCAAACAGCAGCATCTGTACTCACGGTAATTAGTATTTTACTTTTACAAACAAAAATATGCAAAAGCTTTATTCCTCCCGCTAGCCACCACAAACTTGTTAAAGGAAAATTTTGTTGCTTCAGCAGAATGTTGAGGCATGGATTTCAAAGTTGTCTAGCAATAAGTTGTTAAATGCCAGGAAAGGGGCCACCAAGAATGCCTCTCTGTGTACCAATACACATTCTTCTTTGATGGAAAGAAAGAACTATCAAACAATTTCCCCCAGCTGACAACAGGAAGGAATGTTGTGCAGCAAGTAGTTAGAGGACATGTATAGGTGTGTGTGTGTGTGTGTGTGAGTACGGAAGGTACACACACAGTGCAACTAGACATACATATAGAAAAGGAGAAACTTGTCTTGTATATTAATGCAGTAACCAATCCCACATTCATATATATTGACAGACTGAATACAAAAGGGCTAAATCCTGAGGATGATTGGCAATTATTCAAGGCTGTTCAGGGATCTTCATATTGCACACAGTGTTGCTGAATACCATGTTGTGGAAACAAGCGATGACAGCATTATTATTTTGTGTTATTTTAGCCTTTGCTGGTCTTCCGAGTATTTTTCACCACTCCCATTTGCTGGCAGCATATCATGGCAGCATTTCAACAGACATCTAACATGAGTTGTATGCTAACTGGGAAATGTCAGCATGTAGAACCATCTCTAGAATTAGCCTGTCTTTTGGCACCTATGCCACATCAGCAGATTACCAGCCTCAGGGAAAAATATATACATACAGTGGAGAAGGAGGATTTTGCTTTCGTGGCAAGGGGAAAAGATTATGAAAAACAAAGCCACAAAAACAGGAGGACAACATAGACAGTGGCAGTAGGTGCACTAATTTGCAGCCCTATGAAATCTTTCATCCATGCAGTCTTTATCTAGATATTTAAAATTATTTTGTATTCAAACCTAAAAATGTGTAGTTGAATGTAATAAACATATATATGCAAATACACCACATGCACATAATGAAAAGTACATTGTGTTGCTCCCTCAAAATCCCTAGGCACAAATTTCCAAGGACATTTAGGAAGGAACATTTAAACACTAGGGCCTAATCTAAACCCAGTTACTTGTTGCAATTAGAGTAGACTCACTAAGGGGCTGAACAGACTGGCAATTTGATCTGGCTTCCCGGCGGTGTGACCACGCACCACACACCCCGACTCCATGCCCAATCCGGCATCATGCTGCCTGCCCAACCAGATGGTGGGTGATGTTGGGGTGTTCCTGTGGAGCAGCCAGATGCAACATGCTTCAGGAGCACAAAAAAGCTGCAGCGGTGGTAAAAAGAGTGCCTCTTTTCCAGCCCAAAACGGAGTGGTATTTTGCCACTCCCTTGTGGGCTCGCAGCCCCAACCCAGCATACAAAGGGGCGGCGTGATGCCACCTCTTTAGGGCCATCTATTTTCGGCCTTGATCAATTGCTGTATCATATGTCAACACGTAGATAAATGCCATTAATTCAATGGATTTATTCTAGCTAAGGAATGAACAACTGGATTTAGGGTCAGGATAGAAGCCACAAAGAACATCTCTCTGTGTGTGCTTCTGTACCACTTTCTGGTTTCTATGGTGCCAACCACTACTGAATATTGCAAACACAATCACAATGTAAGTCTCTCTCTCTCTCTCTCTCTCTCTCTCTCTCTCTCTCCCTCCCCCCACACACATGCATATATATATATATATATATATATACCATACAACAGATTTAATATTAAATTTAAATGTATGTGCTGTCCCAAAAGTTTCATGCATCCAGTGAGGAGCCAGTGCAGAATTTGGACTGAAGGACTCTTCTGCCTGTGCTCTTCAGCTGTATTGCAACTTTGGATGTAACCTTAAAGTCCTAAATAAAAATATATCAAATAGATACAGATGCAATCAAGAGGTTTGCTCATCTCCATCTCCATCTCTCTCTCTTTCTGAATTCAGCTAGTAAGTAAAGCCCCTTCAGTAGGTTTTCCCCACTCATTGGGCCAAATCAATAACTCACAGGGGTTACACCTCTACATCACTTATCTCATACATATACTTGTCAGAGATCTGAACTTCCTGCTGAATGCATAGTTTGCACATCTGAGTCTAGTGATGTTTGATATGAAAAAGAACTTTCTGCCCCACTAAAGCTACTGCAACATTGCAGAGTTAATACAGTTTGACATTGCTTTAACTGTCATGGCTCCATCCTATTAATCCTGGGATATGAGGTTTATTGTGCCACCATAGCTCTCTGACAGAGAAGGGTAAATATCTCACAAAACTATAAATCTCAGAATTCCATAGCATGGAGCCATGGCAGTTAAAGTGGTGTCAAACTGCATTAATTCTACAGTGTCGATGCAACCAAAGATAACCAGACTCACACCTTATTAGCACTAAATGCTGTTGTATAGGGAATTCAGTTCCATCTTTCTATTAGTTATGTTATTTGAGGGAGTGCTTCTCACAATGGTTATGCTATTATATGAACAATGAAATTTCTAATAATAATAACAACAACAACAACAACAACAACCCCTCAATATATTATAGTTCAGAAAATTTTACCAATTTCTGTTCTCCAAACTTACTAAAAGAGGACAGAAGTCATTCTAGAACCTCTAGTTCTACCAAATGACACCACCTAGTAACAGTGAACACCTAGGTCTGCTTCAGCCTCCATATTGTGGGCAAAATGAAGTACTTGTGCAATCTAAAGCAGACCCACTAAAACGAGTAAGACTCACCAGTCACAACTAATATAAGTCTGATTTCAATGAGTCTGTTCTTGGTAGGACTAATGTTGGGTTGGGGGGGGGGGTTTCAGTGTCAAAAACTTCAGAAGTTTCTAACTCCTTCCCTGCACTTGTAGCACTTGCGGTAAACATACTCACTTGATAGCTAATTTCCATTGTTTTCAGTGGCGTTCTCCTTTTGCATAAATGTGTTAAGGACAAGATTGTTAGATTTCACCCAGCTTCTGGTATTAGTAAAAGCCTTTCCATTAATTTTAACAAGTGAAACTTGGCGAAAGGTTTTGGACGAACATGAGAGCATTATGAGTCAGTGTTAGGAATCACCAAGCAAAATATTTTCCCATAGGTATCCAAAGGCCGTTAAGTACTGTGAACTGAGTTTAGGCAAAATTCATAGCAATTTGTAGAATTAGAAATGTGAGAAAGTAAAAACTTTTTTTAAAAAATTAAATATACATGGAAGTCCAAGATGTGAGGTGGATTCTGACACAAGAAGCAATGAAATTGTGTATTTTTCATGCGTGCACTAATAGGACAAATATATATATTCAGCTTCTGAATGTGGAAGGGAGAGAGGAAGAAGCATCTTGTTCTTTCCCTCAGGCAAGGAAATATCTTGGTGACTCAATCTCACTTTTAATGTATTTTACATTTTAAAAAATATTTTACCAAGTCAACCAAAATCAAATCCTGGTCCATCTTCCATGAACAGAACACCTAAGTCATAACAATATGTGCTATGAATGCTTCTCACATAGATACAAGCAAAACCTCAAAGTTCCCTAACATTTCTGTTGCAAATTTTTTTCCTTGTAGTTCTTCATGGCTAACTCTCTAGGTTAACCTCCCCAACCCAACCCATATTAAAAAGTTTGACACTGATAAACTACTGTAGTCAGCAACAGACTGACTCAGAGCTTTTCAATGAACTGCTTTCATTCAGCTTCCATTTTATTGCTTTCTTTAACATTGGACAAAAATTGGAAACAGAGACACACGGGTATGATGAGAACTATTGTAAAGAAAATATGATGGAGTGAGCTTGTTTTCTGCTGCCTCAGAGACTGGATAGAAAACCAGTGGATTTATTACAAAAATAGAAGTTATACCTGAGCATTAGAAAGAAGATATTGACAGCAAGAGCTGTTCAACAATGGAATACAGTGCCACTCCTTCCTTCATGCCTTCAAACAGATGTTGGATAACCATCATTTGGGAGAGCTTAGTTGTGTATTCTTGCATAGCAGCGGGTGGACTACATGACCCTTGTGGTCTGTTCCAAATGTATGAGTCTAAAAGAATGTTTGTTTGCATTTGGATTTAAATAATTTGGAATTTCAAGCTAAAACTAAAAGAATGGACTCAAGTTCTGTAAAAACAGAAAGACTAACGCAGGAATATCTTTCAGGGATGTTCTACACTTTAAAGAAATATCTTTAATAAATCAATAAGAATTAAGTGTTTATAGTTCTCATTTTCAAAGAAAATTGATAGTTTTTTCAGACTCAACATGGATATACCCTAATAGTATCATTAATTTGTAATTCAATTTGTGTTTCAACAATTTTCTTGTATTAGTTTAATAATATTTTGATATGCAAATATAATGGCTGTTCTTCCACAACACAATGAGGCAGGGATCTGATTTTCATAAATGAGGCGTTTGTAGGTAGACACCACAGTTTTCTTGAGGTCCTAATTCTCTAGATGAGATGGAGATGTAAAAGTAGGGAATCTTCATGACCATTCCCAGACTCTGGAACTCCCTGATGTGGGAGACTATGGCTGCATCCAGACTGCAGAAATAATCCAATTTAACTCCACTTTAGCAAAGCTCTGGTACCACAACAAACTACAGTTCCCAGAATTCCATAGCATTGAGCCATGGCTGTTAAAGTGGTGTCAAACTGGATTATTTCTGCAGTGTGGATGCAATCCACCTTGGCTGTCTCTCTCTGTTGTCCTTCTGCTGGTGGACATGGATTTTTTTTTTTAATTAAAGCAGATTTTGGACATGTAAGCTAGTCTGCTATTGAAGGGACTCCTTCAACATGAGCTTTGGGTTATTTTGAACTCTCTTTTTAATTTGTCAGATATTTTCAACATTTTTTGAGGGCAGAAATATAAGCTAAAATATAAAACCATGCAATCCTGGAGACAACAGCATCCACTAAGAAAGCATCCTTTTGCACCCAAAAAAATATTAATAAATAATCCAGTGGCATCTGGGTCAGTCTCTAAAAAATTCTCTAGAGCCCTTTGGCTATTTTTTTTCTGGACTCATTTGCAAATGGACTAGGTAGATTAAAAAAAATCTTCCCACTAGTGTCCATGTCGACTGAATAAAAGATTAGGTGCTATCATCTCTGGCGGTAGCCTACAAACAACATGGTCATCTGAGAATTAAAGTTTAGCAAGTAGCAAGGCAGAGTACTTTAGCTGAACATTTTCATGTTTCAACTTGTAGAGGTTTTAAATCATTGTTTAAATTCCTTGCTGCCTGTGCAGTCTTATGTTATGCAAAGCCGGCACTCATCCAAAACTATTTGCTAAATTCAAAAGAGAGTTTTGAATCCCAATTATGTGAGGAAAGAATATTATATAGTTGGCACTGGAGTGGAGCTAATGCAGGAATAAAACTACAGATACAATCTGATTTCGAGGTTTCATCTAGAGGATGTCCTTTCCTCCTTACAACAATCACACACACATGGCCATATTAGTGAAAAATATATCAAAAGTAACAGAAATTATTTGATGAAGGTTAACACAGAAAAGAATTCTGTACTGGTGACAAAGTAACTATGACCTCTTCTTTCCTGCCAGGAGCAGGGAGGAAGGTGTCTGCAGTGTGTAATTTTATAGCATTCTAGACAACCAAATGCCAGTTGTTAAAAAGTAGAATTTATAGTCAACCCCTCAAGTAAGCAGATATAAAAACAGTTGTGAAAACAGCCTAATGCTTTGTCTCATGCCTTTAACAACCTTTTAAAATATCTAATGGGAAACACCCTTAAACTTCTCTGTGAGTGAAATTGTAAAAGGCTTTTTCACCCTTTACTTTTGAGTTTTAAGTATAAAACAACATGGAGACATTTGAAATCTCTCCCTTTCCATCACGTGAAGAAGGAGAGCAATTTATCAATGCTAGCCTGGTAAGCCTGACAGGATGAACTAATGAAGCCCATCTGTATAAAAGGATTATAGGAAGGGAAAGACAATAGGTCAGTTCTTTAATTCCCAAACAGAGTCAGTTTAAGGAGATATTATCAAGATGCTAATAATCCAAGACATTAATGAAGTTCGACAGCTACAGTTTTCTCCTATGAATATTGTGGTAAATTTCAAATAATAAAACTATGGCTTAGCTGTTTTTAATACACTCAGCATAGAAAGATGGCTATGCATAATGGAAAACAAGACAAATACTGATTTATATATGTAAAGGTTTATAATGGGAAAAATGCCAGATGCAAATAAATACATGACACTATCTAAAATTATTAAAAGCATATCCAAATATTAAGAAAAATAGAATCATAAAGTTGGAAGAGACCACAAGGGCCATCCAGTCCAACACCTTGCCATGCAGGAACTCACAATCAAAGCACTTCTGACAGATGGCATCCAGCCTCTGTTTAACAACCTCCAAAGAAGGAGACTCCGCCACTCTTGAAGGCAGTGTGTTCCACTGTCAAACAGCTCTTACTGTTAGGAAGTTCCTCCTAATGTTTCAGTGGAATCTCTTTTCCTGTAGCTTGCATCCATTGTTCCAGAGCAGCCAAAAAAAGCTCGCTCCATCCTCAATATGACATCCTTTCAAATATCTAAACAAGGCTATAATATCATGTCTTAACCTTCTCTTCTCCAGGCTAAACATACCTAGCTCCTTAAGCCGTTCCTCATAGACATAGTTTCCAGACCTTTCACCATGTTAGTCACCCTCCTCTGGACACACTCCAGCTTATCCACATCCTTTTTGAATTGTGGTGCCCAGAACTGGACACAGTATTCTAGACTATTACTTCCCATGATCTAGAGACCATACCTATATTGATGCAGCCCAAATAATAAAGTATCATTACTTTTTAAAATTAGTTACTTAATATAATACCCTGCCTTTCTATAAAATGATGTTGCTGATTACTATTAATTTGTAAGTCTGCTTGCTGAGGACATATATGTAGGGGAAAGAAAATGCATCAAATATAGAGAATATTAACTCCCTTCAATATCATGTTTGAGCATATTTCATTCACCAAGGAGCTCCCAGCAACCTGTTTCAGATGTTGGCAGGATCTCTCCTGAGGAATTTAAAATCCAGACAGGCTCATATGAGAGAATGGGGGGCTTTTAGACAAGACAATGTAGGACAACACTTTTCAGTGTCCCTTATATTAAAGTAGAATGCATAAACAAACCAAGCATATCTGGAAGAAAGCCAAGTACAAGGTATTTTTGTTGTGTTCAAACATACAAACATTTACTTGCCTTTTTAATATGCACAATCCACAAGGATTATACCATATGCATCATATGAATACCTGAATTGTCACTGGCATCATGTGTTAGGATGAGATATGAAAACACAAGAGCTCTCCTTTCTTATTTACTTCTGAATATCATCAATAAATTCAAAAGGGGTTCTTTGGACTAGGTTTGCAATGTAGTAAATACAATTTTCACTGCTTCAAACATTAAGCTATTTATGTTCTGGCTGTGCTGTAGTGAGTCAGACACTCCTGAGTATCCATCATCACTCAACTCTACTGAAACATTTCTGGCTACAGGCCTGCATTCATATGTACTGCTGTACCTCCCCCTATATCAATGAAAGTTATTTTCTTTTTGTGCTTACTGCAGTTTGCTACAAGACTGGGTGTTACTGCAAGCAATATAACCATTATGGTTGCTTTGAGAGTACAGCTTGAAGCAGAAAGGTGCCCTTTCTCTTGTAACTTTCAGCAAATTTTCTCCCACTATGTTGCAGGTGTGTAGTTGTTAGGTAAGCACACATTTGGAACCCTATAGTGGGCAATGTAGCTGGAAGTAGATGTAGGGGAAAGGGGAAGCTAATTGCTCCTCCACCTGCCACATTCACTTAAAATTACATAGACTGACAGACAGACAGACAGACAGACAGACAGACACATATTTGTTTTATGAAAATGCAAATGTATCCCAGGAAGTAGACTTTAGTCTATGAAAGCTCATGCTGCCAACTTCTATCTTTCCGTTAGTCTCAAAGGTGCAAAGATCTCTCTACATACTGATTCTACAGACTAACATGGCTATATCTTTCAATTCTACCCATTTGTTTTGTGTAGCAGATAAAGCCATCAGTGTTTTGATTCCACACCTATGTGCAGTTCTGCCCCAAGAAATCTATTTTCTCAGTCCCTGGGAAACTGAAGATTAAAGTTCATTACAGGTAACTTGTAACTTGTTACTTCCAAGCTTTGCGTAGCAGGACATTCTATTTTATTATGTTACATGCAAGCTCAAATAATAATTAAAAAACCAATAACAAAAGGTCCTGAGAAGATGAAAAATTAAGTTACAGAATATCATAACATCATGCTGATACACCTGTGTGTGGGGGGGGGGGCTGCTATTGGTTTTAAGCTACTATTTATTGCTAGTTTTGCTGTGGATAACATAGTATTATGTTTATGAATTAATATAAAAGACCATTATAATTTCTAAGGTGGATTATAAAAAAATTAAGACAGAATAAGAACTGATTGTTGTTGTTGACTGGGCCAATAGTTTTTAATAAATTTAATAAAAGCAGCATAGGCCATGGGGCAATGCAGTAGTATTGCTGGTAGGGTTTTGAAGTAAATGAAATAACTAGTGAGTGTAACACAAATGAGACAATACTTCAAGGAAGTAACTTACTACAGTGTGCACATAACCACTTAGTAACCACTTCATTGCTCGTAACATCCTGCCACGACACCTTCTCTGGATCTGAATCTAAGTGTTGATATGTAATTAAATTCTCTTTTACTGTTTGAAAGAGCTTTACAGATGACTGAATTCCTAGATGGTTACCGATATAGTCACTTATATTCATTCAATGAACAGGTATGCAAACTTTTCCCTCAGAAATATGTCACATGGTAGAATCTCTCATATGTTAAAGGGTGGAGATACCCAATTCCCAAAGGAACATATTTAGAAACTCTCTATATACATTTGCCACAGAGTCATCCATTCACAACTGGTTAATTGCATTTTTTATTTGGTCTCTTAAGGTGGAATCCAGCAGAGAATAGTGAGCTGCCCTGTTAAGTACTAATGTCTATTCCTCTACATCTGGCTAATCCATCAGACTGTACCTTGTGCAAATAAAATGCTTTTTCTGAAAAGTACCCTTTCTCTGATTAAAAACTGTTCAAGGAGGGAAGTGAAGCCATTTTCTAAGCTACCCAAACAAGAGTTTATCTGCAGGAAGTAAAACAAAAGTGATGAAATAGATCCTATGGCATCATGCCTAAACAGGGTTCACACAATAATTAATCTAACCATTTTTTTTCAACAAATGAACTGTTTCAGGAAACTAGCAAATCTGATATGAAATATTGAAAAACAAATAATTTTATTTACTTGGGTTGGAACGAAGAAAAATGGGTTTGATCACACACAAAAATTGCTGCTGCGCTGCTGCCCGACCATCACCCATACCTAGCCACGCTGCTTCTGGCGATTTTGTTGCCACAGAAGCTTTCCATACCACCAAAATCAGCTGGCAGAGCACAGCTGATGGATGGGTGATGGTCACGCAGCAGTGCAGCAGCCATTTTGTGTGCAATAAAACCCGTTTCCCCCTGTTCCAGCCCGATCCCCTCCCATGCCCAGATTGAGCTGAAAAATACATGTGATAAACTCTCTCCTCCCTGCACCACCCATCTTGGATTCCTGCTGTGAACAGTCCAGTGGAGGGTCCAACAAAAGCTGAGCAGGAGGGTGATTTTTGCCAAACTTGTGACAATACTGTAAGGAAATAACTTACTACAGTGTGTACCTAATTACTTAGTAATCACTTTTTTTGCTTTTTTGGGGTGTGTGTGTGGAATTTTCATTGATTGCATTGAAGATCTTCTTCAGCCAATCTTGTAGTAGACTCAAAACTAAGTTCCATTGACTCTTTGTTTAAATAGTATCCGCTTGCAACCTATGTGTGCTTACAATGGCAACCACAGGATGTAGTCCCTCACATCAACTTCCTTGCTATTATACAACTGCAACAATCCTCCAGAAATATTTTCAGATGGTGCGAGGGAAAATGAATGCAAACTGTTTTCCCTGCTTGTGCTAGTAGGTGCCAGATTGTTGGGGAATGTGTGACATAGCACTATATCTCATATGTAGAGCAATTAAAATATTCAAGCAGAAGGTGAGAACAGACAGTACCATATGACACATACCACTCCAGAGTCTGGCAAAGAAATTAGCCTTTGTATTCTTTGGTAAAAATGTATGACATTGGTTTACTTTAAAATACTAAGGAGTTCATATGGTGAGAGGTTCTGTAATGTGCTCTTCAAATGCAGAAGAGAGATACAGAACTGCAAATCACAAAATGGAAGATGATCAAGCCAGGACTAACTGATGCAAGAAGAGACTAGAATCAAACCAAATGACAGGAATACATGTTATGCCTAACTACTTAGACAAACAAACTGTTAACTACTGAGGCATGCTAAAGTTGCTGCTTCTAACCAGATAGAAGCATCTTTTCGAGAATCCAAAGAGTCCTCATGAGAATTTTGCAATCTATTTTCTTATGGAGGGTGTTCACTCTGCTTATACAGTATAAGGGTTCAAAGAGTGCTACCGATGGGTCATGCACACACACCCAGCCCCTCAATTTTGCCAGCCCTAGCTAGTCAATTTCCAACCTTCCCATTTTGAGTGGGAAATTGCAAAGAGGCTGTTACCCCCTATTTTCCTGAATACAGTTGGTCCTCTGTATCTGTGGGGCATCTGTTCTGAACCTCCCCCCCCCCCCCCCCCGGATACCATAACCTGTGCATGCTCAAATCCCATTAAAATTAATGGCAACATGGCATGTATGTGCCTGCTAGCCCATCCACATGCCCACACTGCCATTAAGCATAATGGGGGTTTTCTGTCTGCAGATGGTTAAATCTGAGGATGACAAATCCACTGATAAGGAAGGTGGGCTGTACATCAGAATCCTCTGTGCAATTGGTAACTCTATTTTATTGGGGTTCCTGGCTTCTATTTCTAGACAAGCAAATGTGTGTAGAAGCTTTTTTTCTTCTTTTGGGTGGGGTGGGGAGATCTCCTAACTCAACATGTTCAATGTTTCTGTCAGGGCCACCACTGTTAGAACTTCATATGAATAGGCCACCACTTAATAGTTTTCTTGAATCTGCTATGGATCATGTGTAACTATAAAATGGACTACTTTCTCACAGTCTTTTCTGTGCTCAACACTACAAATAATAACAACACCCAGTATTTTGTATCAGCTACTTAGTGTACTTAACCTCTCCTGGCCCCAACCCCCAGATTAAAAACAATCTGGCTAGGCCTGCCAGAACAGACAGGTTTTACTACTGTTTTAAGTGCAGACAGTGTATCCAGCTGATAAATCTCCTCAAGCAGGACATTCCACTATGTGGGGATGGTGGAAGCAAAAGTCCTCTCAGTAACAGTTGTCAGCCTAGTTTGAGCTGTGTGAAATAGATGTTTCCTAGAGTACCTGCATGTATAGGTGGATTTTACAGAAGCTTGATAGTAAACTAGACAATACAAGTTAAATACAGTGAACTAGCAGCTCCATGATAGTGCTTTGACAACTGGGTCCTTCTTCCTGTACTATACTACAAGTATATTCACACAGATGTTCTGAGGACAAAAAACAAAGATAAAAAAACGACCTTACCCAGGATGTGGAAGAATAGGATGCAAATGCTGTAAATCACACACATAGCCAATCTTAAAATATTATTTGTGTTTTTGCATGCCTTCAGGTCATTTTCAACTTATGGTTACCATAAGGTCACCTGATCGAGGGGGTTTCTTGTTAAGATTTGTTCAGAAAGTTTGCCATTGCCGTCCTAAGGTTGAGAGAGTGTGAGTTGCTCAGAGTCACCTAACAGATTTCTACAGCTGAGTGTTGATTTGAATCTTGTTCTCCCAAGGTCCTAGTCCAACAATCAAACCAGTACTCCACAAAGTTTAATAATATTGTTGTATTTTAATTAATGTTAAAAAATACACCATCTTGTTTACCATACTGCTACAGATCAAAATACTTCTTTACTTGAACACAGTTATGATCCATAGTAATCTGGCAAACAATATGATGTGTTATGAACAGTAATTATCAGGCATTTTTACTCTTCATGCATTTTGTCTCTTAAATTAAATAAAAAGTAACTCTTTTGTACACTGAGTTTTATTTGTTGGAATGAAGGTATCAGTTTCTAAAGTGTTTTCCATCTTCTCAATTCACAAGCCATGAATCACATCAGATAAAGACTAGATAACCACACCAGAAGGAACCAATTCTAGTGGGTTACTAGACACCAAAGTAAATCTGTATTAGCCTTTACCAAGCTGAATCACAAACACTCCCCACCCTTCTATGATCCTTCTTCAAACAATTCCTTCATTTACATGAGGTGTACTTCCTGAAAGTAACAAATAAGCCTGACTTGTTGAGTTATCTTCTCATTAAGACTTGTGAAGCTGCTAAATGGATTGGAATGCTTCTTTTAAAAGAAAAAAAACTTTTAAAAGAACATTTCCCCCCCTTTTTCTGCCTTGCCTGTTCTCTGGTCTTTAGTTCTCTTGTTACTTTTATGGCAGGCAACTTGCATCATAAGACAATTATATTAGCATGCAAATAAGGGATGGAGCTTGAAACATCTAGGCTCACAGCAAAATGAATGAATATAAAGACATTCAAACATTTAACATTATTTATCCTGATGTAGGTTATCAATATATGTTAAATTTCATTTTTGTCTGAAAAGGATAAGAAAAAAAAATGCTGCATCAAAGAGGGTGATGAGACAGTGGCCTGAATATAACAAAAAGATAAACTAATTCAAATTTAATGTTATAATAAATTAGTCTTAAGCACTTAATTTTATTGCTTCATTTCATTGCTTCATTGTTCTCCCCCACCAAAGCATTATTAGTGAAGAGTGTGAAGAAGAAAACTACAAAAAGCCTAATCCTCTTATCTAAACACCCACAGTTATCAGTGTTATTCGAATTGGAAACAAATGGAATGTGGGCCCTTTAAAAAAAACAACTGGGTGTTGAATTAAGAACAAGTTAAGTAAGGGTTATAATCTTTAGAAAATGTTCTCTAATGCAGAGCTTGATATATATAACCAGCCTATAGCCAGTCACCTGATTTTATTTTATTTTATTTGCATTTTTGGAAGGAATTTTTATTTATTGCATTGAAAATTTTCTTCAAACAATCTTGTAGTACACTCAGGACTAAGTTCCTTTGACTTTAATGTGACTTATTCTCAGGTAAATGGGAATCAGCTTGCAACCGATGTGTGCTTAAGATGGCAACCATAGGCTTTCTGTTCACTACCTGCTCACAATCATAAAAATCATTCACTTCATGAATAATATCAGAAACTAAGAATGTGTCTAATGTAGACCAATGTTTTCCCAACCAAATATTCAGTAAGTAAATAAGATTTCATTTAAATTACTGAAACAAAAAAGCCACACAGAATTATGTACAGAACTGATGTAAGAAAAACTTCATTTTTGGTTCCTGGACTAACTCATCATATGAATTACAAAACTAATCTTTTGAGCAAAACTGCATATAGCTATAATTGCATAAGAAAACAAATTCTAATCATTCTACTGAAGCCTGTAATTTCAAGTTATGTAAAGGATTTAAATTCTATAGAATTTAAGGTCATAATTTACCAATTTTTATATTTCCTTTTGTAATGTTTCCAAACCTGCTTCCTTATTTCATTTTGTAGCAAGGGGTTGGCAGTATTTCTGCTAACAAATGTGTAACTTAAATGCTAAGAGAATCTGACAAAGGAATAGGGCTTTCCATTTGTAATACAAAAGTATTATATCTTGTTGCTATTGTTGTTAATTACTGCAAAGTTGGTATCGACTTATGGAGAACAAAACCCCACAAAGAGAACTTTGAAACTATTTCTGAGGACTTGCATTTTAATTCTTTGTTTAAAAATTGCCTTTCACACTAGAAATACCCCCCTTTTCCTGTTGTTATTTTCCCTGTGTCCTTACTTTACTGTAAAAAAAACCAAACAAACAAAAAAAACCACACACACACACATACACAAACAATTAACATCTTGTTGACACATTACTTATATCTAATGAAAAGAAATAGTTATGGGATTCTGCAATCTTAAGTACTATTTTACTGAAGCTGCAATCCTTTACAAATTTATGTGAGAGTAAGGGCCTGTACAGACCGGCATTATATGCCCGCCTCAGGGCAGAGTGCGGGCATGGTGTCCATACAACACGTGCCCTAACACTGCCTTGATGCCACCATCATGACATGCACAGTGGGCGGTGTTGCAGCACTCCTTTGGCACTGCATCCAGATGACGCAGCACCAAAAGGAATGCCAGAAAGTGCTGCCGCCACGGCAAAGGCACCCTTTCTGTGGCGGAAAAAAGAGCTACTTTTTGTGGCTCATTTTTGCACTGCAGAAATGCCACATCGGGGCACTATTCAGCCCATCAGTCTCGTTAAATTCAATAAGAGTTAATTCAGACTAAACATTATAGTACAGTGCTGTAAATGACTGAAAAGAAAGTGAATACCAATTGCACTCTTGGTTTATTCTCATTTTACTGATGTCAGTGAAAAAAGTGGTTCCTTAAACATTTTTAAAAATTTAAGTGCATTGTAAAAGGAAACCATGAGAAAATATACAATGTTTTTCAAGTCTAAAGCAGACATTTTGAAAGAATTTTATAAGGAAAAGAAATGTTTTCTTTTGTACACAAGTACCTAGCATACTGCAAACATTTTAACTACAAATTCATCTCAAATTTGCAGGCAGGATTCTCTAGTGTAAAAGGACAGCAGTCACTAACTGCCCACAGTGTTCTGCCAACAATGTACAAATGAAATATGGAGGAGGCATTTAAAAGGCTGATGGGAAAAATCTGAAAATTTCCAAAAACACAGCTAATTCTTTTTGGCAAATGAATATAATCTGTGGTTGAGGCTGGGGGTAATGAAATTGAACCACTGCAGCAAAATGGATAAAGGAAGCTTTAGATTTAGAGTCATAAAAATTAAATCCTGCTAAGACAAACACCACCAGTGTTAATGCTATGTATTGACCATCTTCTAATTTATATATTTGTTTGCATTATAACACTGTTGCTGAAAACCTGGGGCTATTTAATGGTGTACCCAATAAAAAGTTGTGGCTATTTCTGGACAGACAGTGAACATTTTTACTCCTTGGCATGTCTGCTTCTTTTACACCTGGACACGATTCATCACCCCCCATCTCATCTGCAAATAAAGTGCATGTTTATAACAAAATGGAGTTGTTTGGGGACATTCCTTGTCTACTCACTCTTGAAAAGATCCATCTCAGAATAACAACTTGTTCTTGAGTCATTGTGCAAATATAAACTGAGCACAAATATAAGTTCAGTAACTGTGGAAAAGGTGAATGATTGAAAAGCTACCATTTTACTGATCCAATTTGGTGACTACAAAATTCTATGAAGGATCACTTTACAGAACCAGCTGTGGTTAAACCTTGTATATGTTATTATTTGGTATCTAACAAGATCTTCCCTGTCTTTTACTGTACTTTATTCTCCATCCTATATCAGTTTTCTTCATTTTGTGTATTTTAAAAGGAGACAACATTTACTTTTGAGCTGCATGTTATCCATGAAAGCCACTTCCATACACCCTATGAATATGTTTATATGTGTTATCCTCAATGTTCAGTTGTTTATTTTAAATGTGTTATTTGTCCGCAAGGCTGCCAAGCTAAATTTAAAAATTGTTCATCCCAAAAGATAGGGAGGAAGGAAAAGTAGGCCAAATTCTGTTTGTTGTTCAACTTTTACAACTTTTAAACTTACACAGGAATATTTCATTTAAATGGTTTCACTGCAAGGAAACATTCCATCCTTGTGATTCAATATAATAGAAAGTGCCATATGCCAACCAGCTGTTCTTTGATGCCTGCCCCTTAAATCTTTTTTTTCATGCAATCAGAATATGCAAACTAATGGCTACACTTGGACCCACTCATACAGTTGGCCCTTCTTATATATGGATTCAAGCATCCACAGTTTGAAAATGTTCCAAAAAAGTAAAATTTCAAATATCAAACCTTGATTTTCCATTTTTTAAAAGGGACACCATTTTGCTATGTCATTATATTTAATGGGACTTGAACATATATGGATTTTGTTATCCATAGGGGATCTTGGAACCAAACCCCAGTGTGTAACAAGAGTCCACTGTATACCTGTCATTGTCACAACTATTTTCTCCGTGTAATTAAAGGCATAATATATGGAATACCATCTTACCAATAAAAATTAAAATGTCAACATTAGCTTACTATAAATATACAAATGCAAATTTGAATGCACCCACACCCATGTAGATATATCTGTATATACAGATAACACACATATACTTGCAGGTGTAAAAAAAAAAAAAACCCAAGTATGTACAAGGCATTCTTAACAATTTAAGATATTCTGTTATCTAAGACTATATTTTAGAGTGTAAACAGAAAAAATCTGTATGGAGCTACTATATGTGTCTACGCAGAAGTAAGTCCTATGGCATCAACAGGATTTACTTCAAGTAAGAATGTTCAAGCTGCAAGAACAATATGGATAGACACTAACATTCAGTTTCCCTGTCAATATGCACTAATTGTGGCTAATTTGCACATCTTTCTAGGAAACCTTTTTTTTTCTTTTTTAAAAAGAATAATAATTCTTAACTATAATGCAGGGAATCAGAATATTCATGTATACAAAGGGACTGTCCTGGTAAATATTCATAAATTTTAAAAATTAGTAGGAAGAGTGAAGCTCAATAAGATCTGCTGACACCCTATAGCATAAAGTCAATGTTGGAAGAAAGAACTCCCCATCCCACAGCATGTACAGAATATTTGCTTTATTCTACAAATTCCATAGATTTATTCTATCAGAACTGATTATCTATAATGAATTATTAATATTTTTTCCTGAAAAAAATTGCCGATATTACAATACAATGGCTTTTTTGCAACACCACCAAACATGCCAGAATTATATAATTGTATAAATTATGTAAGAATGAATGAAAACCACACACATATACGCAATAACTATAAATGCATTGCCAAGGAGAGAAATTATGGCCTGTTTGAGTAACTCTCTCTTGCCACTAAAAGAGATGGATTTAGTTGGAAACATCTAAAAACAAAAATTTGTAGCGGAGATGACAATGCTAACTATACAGTGTTGTTACACTTGCAGCTGGATCAATCACAACAAAAGCTTCCACTTAGGTTTACAATCTTTTAATAGCCTTTATAAAATTAACAGGGAAATCATTTCCCCTTACAAACTACAAGGAAATTAAAGACTTTCACAGGTATGCAATAATTGGCCACATTTGATTAAAAACAACCCCCTTTGACAAAATTCTGCATGTCAATTTAATGCGAGTTCTCTTAAAATTACAACATAAAAATTATGTTGGGAAAGGAGGTACAGTACATACTTATGAGTAAGTTGCTCTTCGAAAAATAGATTTTGTTCCATGAATGTGAAGTTGTTACACTTTTTCTTTCATACAGACCAATTTATAGATTTGTTTTCTCGCCCTCACTGGGCAAAGGCTACTTTCCTACATATGTGACAATATAGCACCGCAGTAAGCTACTAGATATCGCTTACAACAAATGACAATCTGCCAAATTTCAAATAGGGGATATCCTTTATAATAAGGGACACTTGCCAGCCCTATAAGGGATAAACTTTCTTATCCTCAAATAAGAGGATACCTGATAACATGAACTATGTTTAATGTGAAAGGACTAGATATATGTAAACACACTAAAATAAGTTGCAAAAGAGAGATCTATGCACTATGCAATCCAAGGATTGCACTTGCTTTTTTGGTGCAGATACTATATTTCTCAGCATGGACTAGGGAATCTCTGTAATGATGCATAATTGTCTGTTCCAGAACAATTACAAACAAGGGGCTAAATTTCTACCCACCTTCAGGCCGATCCATGGATGGGGTAAAGATGGCATTGCTCTACCAAGTACTATACAAGACACAGGACTTCTTTTATTGCCATGTCTTGAGAAAAATTTGTAAGAGCATAATCTGTACTTGTAGATCATTCTAATTAGAATTTTACTTAAATTTACAACAGTCAACTGTTCCCCTAAATTGGTGCTAGGGTCTAAATCCTATTGCTTGTCCCAGCTAGACTCACTGAATCAACTGATGAGTGGTGAATCAACATCTATGTAAGCTCCACTTATTCAACCGGTAGTGGTAGTGGGGACTAGCAACTGTAGTATGTGCATTATATATTATTTTACACAATTTTTTTACTATGTGCAAAATGTTCTGAAATTGGGGGGGGGGGATCCAAAACCTTTGGACAATAATTCCCACGCTCTCCGATGACCATTATGGCTATAGTATAAATTCTTGTCCAAAAAAGTAACTTTTCCAAGCACTGAGAATAATGCATTAATTATCTATTATAATCCAGATTAATTATTTTATTTCTGGGAAAGTAGACCAAAGTCTACAAAAGCTAATACTACAACTTTTCACTCAGTCTTAAAGGTGCCACAAGATCCTTTTGCATACTGATAATACATACATTAAGTTATGACAAAGACTGAGTGTTAGTCTTACCACTGCTAATCAACCCGAAGCCCTCCAGTTTTGAATGACAACTTCCATAATCACTGGTCATAGGATGTATGGGATGGGGCCCAGAGGAAGTGTAGTATGAAATACTGGGAAGACACAAAGTGCCTCTTCTCTAAATATTTAATTATGGAATCTCCTTTTTAGGAATAATAACACGTGTAGTATGTTATTTTCCTGTTCTTGTGTACAGTATTACTTTTAACCCTGCAAATCTTATATATATTTTATTTCAAAATTGCAATAGCAAGATAAAAATTCTTGAGTGGAGGGTAATGTTTCATCAAATATTCAAGTATTTAAACCCAGTATCATGGGACAGACACTGTAATCCAAAACATACTTGTTAGGGGCACAGCAGGTATGAATAATGAACATGTATGCTCATGTTCAAAGAGGAAGCTTAAAAATAAATAAAATAGACATTCTAATTATGTCAAAACTCTGGAAAAAATAACAAATATAATATTATAACAAAATACTAAAATACTAAAAAATGACGTTTTCTTTTTCCAAGCACTGATTTTTGCTAATTTTGTCATAAGACGCTTAATTATTTACCATTTCTCATATATTGGTACTAATATCCAAAATTCAAATATTCTATATTTCTTACCTTAAGTATGGTTAATTCCCATCATTAGCTTCCATTAGGTATTCTTTTACTAATGGTCTACAATAAGATGCTATGGAGAGGGATCTTTTTAGAAAGAGATAGGCTTTTTTATTATTATTTTAAATATCTACTGTGTGAATCAACCAAAATTTTTTTCCAAGAGAAATATATCCTCCCAGTAATGCGTAAGCCAAAGAGAATTCCCATACACTTATTACATAGTATTTATTCAACTGGACAGCACACATTCAGCAAAGCTTCATTTCAGTTACCTTTTCTTTTACTTCCATTACCTTTGTCTAATAACAAATAGGTTAAAGGGTTGTACTGTCACCTAGTGGATAAAGGTAGTAGAAGTATCTAGTTAGCATTTCATTTCTGCAACTTATTCCTGTTTTAAAAAGTGAAAAATATACTACATGTCAAGTTAATGTCTTTATAGAAGCAGTTAAACTGCAAGGGAAAATTTATGGTGACCTAACTATATTGGCTGTATTGCTGTTCTGTTGGTTGACAGGTTCACCTTCAATCTACAGTATGGTTATTCATCCATTATTATGAAATGTTACAGAATGTACAATAAGTAATTATCTAGTAGGAATGGCAGATAGCATGTCAGAAACGTTCTCTGCACCTGCTTGGTTCATAATCTGCCTTCTATCCTGCACAAATTTTCTATAATGTGGAAGGAACATCTAAATAGAAACTTGATTTCTTGTTCCTTCCACTTCTACATGCATAACAGTGAGAGTCTAAAGAATTGTGTATGCCTGATAATATGTGAGGAAACTGCCTATCTCAGTGCTCAGGTTTCCCACTGAGTCATGAAGCTCACTAGTTGATCTTGGACCATATGATCGGCTAAACAGTTGCACCTGTGATGCACTGCCTGTACAGTGCATCAGTGCATTGGTGTGCCCAATGGCAAAGCACAATCATGGAGGCCCCACATACATGCCCCCTTCACCCCATTTTACCTCATGTCCCCTTGTTGAACTGTCGCATTCATGATCATGTTTTTTGCTTTGTCGCAGTCCTGCACTTTCGCTGGTCAATTTAAATGCCGGTGCAAGGATGCACATTTTACGTCTTGAGTCAGAGTATCCCAGTTTCTTTTTGCTCCACTTTTTAGCTCCAGAGCACAGCTTCATTTCACTTCTCAACCACTTTTGCCTCGTGTCATCTAAATGCCTCACCTCCAAAGCGTCTAAAAGCCACTTTATTTTGCCTGTGTGTTTCATCCCCTACTTCACAGGACTATTGTGCAGATAAAATGGGGAGGAGGAGAGGCACGTAAAAAACTTTGAATTTGTGGAAGAAAAGTGCAAAATAAATATGAGATAGATAAGGTACGGTATACACTGCACAAAAAGGGAGGCCTGCCAGCACCTGTTTTTCCTCTGCAGGGAAGCTGCAGCCACCAAACCACGCGGCTTCCCTGTGGAGGAAAAAGAACCTATGAAAAGTGGGTTCTTTTTATGCCATGGTGGCAGTGTAAATCGCTGCCCATGTATACAGGGCGCTGTCATTGTTAACATCCTCGTCACGTGCTAGGGTTGTGGGGCGGGTGGGCACTCTGCCCCCAGGCAACCCTAGCATGTGATGAAGGCGTCACAAATGGCTCATGTGTACCGGGCCCCTAACAGCTAGATAGATAGATAGATAGATAGATAGATAGATAGATAGATATTATTGACTGGAGCCAGACACACAAGGAACAGTACTAGGGTTCCACACTCTCTGTTTATGCATGTTAATACCTTAAAATGGAGACAAATTCCAAACGAAGTAGTCTTCACTCACTGGAGGTTATCTAAGTAGAGAAATCCTATGAATGGTATCTACTTGGATAGGAATTTATGCTGAAATACCCAGCTTAAAGTCAAGGTTGCATGTCTGGTAGTCAAGGGCACACAAAGTTCTCACTTCTTCTTGCATATACAGTCTCCATGGGAGGGTGGATGTGAAATTGTTTATTGACACTTCAGTATGAGAGGGTGGTGAAAAGTGCTTGGCCCAACCTACTTCCCAAACTCCTAGTATAATTTTGTCATTGTAGCTTGAACGAGTGTTCTTTCATATTCTAAATTGCCAATTTGCAAGATTATAGCTCTATTTCTGATTTTTTTCAGATCGTTGATATAACTGTGTCAACAAAAAGTGTGGAACTGAACTCCAGGCCATCATGAAGTTCATTTTCCTGGAAGAAAAAAAAAGCCTCCAAAGAAAATTCATGAGTGTATATTGCAAACAGTGAGTGACAACTGCCTATCATATTTAGCTGTGAAGAACTGGTATGCCAACATTCAGCGTTTGCAGCAAGTGAAGTAAGCTGAGGACAAAGGGGGAAAGTGGGAGAAGGAGTGAGAAACTGGGACTTTTAAAAGCAGGTGAAAAAGTAGGATGACAGAGACTTCATTGTCCAAATCAGGACAGTTGGAGGGCATGTCATGATCTTGTATTTTAAATTGTATTCTCATTCAATCTTACTGTTAGCCACCTTGGGGCTGTATGCATGTGCCAAAAAGCCTGTGTTCCCCCCAGCCTGGTGTTGTCCTGTTCCAATGACGAAGGCCAATATCCCTATGCTAGGATTGGGCAGACCGGATGGTACCAGTGGTCCTGGTTTGATCCCAGCTCATAGGGGCCTGAGCACGGGTCAAAAAGACCCACTGCTTGCTGTGGAATTTCTAGGAAACTGTGGAAACAGCCGGGCTACTGGATGGCGCCACGTGCCTGTTACCTTCCTCCGCCATTGCCTCCACTGAGAAGATCTCTGTTGCAGTCTTTGATGTGGAAAAGGGGCACCTGGCTGCTGAAGTTATTTTTTTGGACAAGAATACTATAGTCATAATGGCCATTGAAGAGTATGGGGATTATTGTCCAAAAGGTATTTTTTCAAATTCAGAACATTCTGCATGAAGTAAGAAAGCAATGTGTAAATTATTACTTGGAAATATATTACTTGGAATAGTAATTAATATTAGTGTAGCTAGGCATCCTGTTTCCACATCAGAGTTCACAACAGGGGTCTTTTCATTAGAGGCAATGGTGGAGGAATGTAAGGGGCATGCAATGGTAACATGGGTGTAAACAGCCACCCATTGCTGTGCTGGTTCAGGGACTGAGCAGGGATTGATTTTTCAAATGTTTTGTGACTTTTGGAAGGGTAAAATTGTTCTTTGCACAGAAGAAAGCACATATTTTCCTGTGCAAAACAGCTATTTTTTTGCAAATGAATGTTTGCTAACCCCCATCAAAAGGTGATCCTAAACAGGTAAAATCACATGGTAGATGATTATTTTTCAACAGGTTGTCTCAGAGTGCCAGGAGAGCCTTTCCATGAAGCATCATAGAATCACTGAGTGGGGAGAGGTCATCAAGTCCAACTCCCTATCATGCAAGAATAAACAATCAAAGCACCCCCACAATGGTCATTCAGACTCTGTTTAAAAAGAAACATAAGAAATTTTTTGAGTTTTCTTTACTTCCCTGTACTAAATACATATGTGGAATAAGTTTGAAACCACTACATACCTTCTAAATAGTTTTATTGTTATTTTTAAAAAATATATGCAGTCTTACTGTGGCTTCTTATTTTATCATCTATAGCATAGTTATAAGTGACTATAACCTCACTCTAATTTTCATATACTTCATCTGGGGAAATTAGCTTCATTCCCTGTGAAGGAATGAAAATTATACATAATTCCACCCACTCCACCCCCCTTTTTCCCCAGATAAAGTCTAGTGACTTAAATCACAGCTGTCTCAAGTGCTGTAGCTTCCAATTGTGAAACTAACATTAATCCTTTAGATTATTCTAGGTCTCATTAGCTTTAGCAGTCTGGCATGTTAACCACCACTATCAAGTACAAATTAGTTTTCATTTCACATATGTTATTTCCAGTCAACCCAGCTATTTCAGATATTACAGAGTAAGCTAACCTTGCGAAATTCTCTTGTGTATAGTGGACAGATTGTCTGGGTGGGATAATTAATGGTGATTATTCTTTTTTTCTTTTTCTTTCTTTTTTACAAAAAAAACCTCTCTACATTTTGACATCAAGGAAATCAGACAAGGAAGGATAAGTATATGACATTTCTGAAAGTAAGATAATTCACCTTGGTCTAGTTCATTACCACTAATTTGATTCTTATAGAACCTATTTCTTGTTTGTGGCCATCCTAATGCGAGCATTCCGTTGGTATTGTCTCTGTCTCTCTCTGTCAAAATAAATGTGGTCTTATTAGGCTATTCTTAGGGCCTTGCTGCTGATATTTTAGTTATCTCTTAGAAAATAAAACAAATTACAGTATGGGAGAATATTCAAAAATAACATATGGCAAGATAATAAAAATATACTGTTATGTTAGTGCCACAGGAGGAAAGACACCTTAGATAAACCAATTCATTTTTGATTCAGCCAAAAGCCGTTGCAATATAAGAACAAAAATCCAACAAGTCGTTATAATTTACATAACATGGCAGCACAAAGTTTCACTTTATGAGTCCATTAAGTAAAGGCTAAATTTAAACAAGTGTGATGAGACTAGTAAGTAGTATGTATATCTAATAAAAGAAGTCTGGAAAAAGGGCAATATGCATTCACAGAATAGCTTCTGACTGTAGTATTTTCTCACAGTGGGCCTGCTTGTGCAAGAGCATTCTTCTTGAATCCATGTGAACAAGTCTGGTAACAGTAGCATCGCTGGTAAGAGGTCTTTCTCTGTGGTTGAGAAGAACTTTGCACAAATAATCTGAGTTCATTATCTACTTTCTATATGAGCAATGTGGAGGTGGAGTGAAAGGGTATGGTTCTCTGGATCAGAGTTTATTTATTTGGGATTGATCAGTGTTGCACATGCACAAATGTGAATAGTGATGTTGCTTGGTTTCAGGAGACCACTAGGCAGAGTGGCTAGCTCTACGTCCTCTACTATTCTTTGTTCAGCCAGTCTGAATTCAAATTTTCTTTTTTCTTTTCTTTTCTTGGTTTTATATCTTATTTTCCTCTCAAACATAGCCCTCAAGGAAGCTGAGCAGATAGGCACAAATTCACCAAAAAAAATAAAAAATAAAAATCTTATAATTTGCCCACAGGGAGAAAACGTTTAAAATTCTTTGTTCTTGAAGCAAAAACAAAGTAAACGAATAATTACATTCCCAATGTTCTGCTTTATTGTCTAACTGTAGCCTCTCCAGAGGTTGCATAAAATAACAGAAGGGAAATTGAATAAAAGGGGGAAATGGTTCCCAAAAGAGGGTTTGTTAGTGAAGGCAGGAAGGATAACTTCAGTTCAGTGGGGAAAATGCAATGGACTAACGTGTTGATAAAGCTGGTTATGAAAACAATTGTTTCACTAACAAGAAACACAGAGCAAGTTGAATTCCATTCATATAAGCAAACATAGAGACATTATATGTATTCCAGTTTGTGAAATGAAGCTATTCTTGAACTGATTTAACCTAATTTTATTGCTACTAACTATATGTTTTTGTATTCTGCTTCCTGTGGCTTTACAATTGTATATATAAATGGAAGTCTCTTCTCTAGTTCCATTTCTTCTTTCTTTCTTTCTTTCTTTCTTTCTTTCTCGTTAAGTAATTTCTTCCTTCCTAATCAGTTTCATAGCAGTGTGCTGTATTTCTCAAAGGCATCTATCTTTTAAATGCTTTAAGATCCCTCCATTTCAATATGTGGCAAGAATAAAGCAGTTTAGATGTTTAGAAAAAATAATAAAAAATTAAAATGGCATAAATTGTATAATTTATGACATACTGTGAGAATTTTCCATCTCTCTTTCTCATCTTTCTCCTCGTAAAAATCACCTAAAGCAACAGCAAAGGAAGGGAAGCTGCTGCTATAACCTATGTGAGGTAGGTGTGATCCTATTGTGAAGCATGACATGCTGTTAAAGGTGTCTTATGTCAGAGATGTCTGCTGCTGAGAAGATAAATTAAAAGTATGTTTAAAAATTTATCTGAAAGGATTTCTGAATACATAGTGTTATATTGTTGTGTTCTGTAAGGATGAAAACAATATTGTTGTGTTGTGTGCCTTCAGGTAATTTCCAACTTATGGCAAGCCAGGGTTTTCTTGCCAAACTTTCTTTGCCAGTGCTTCCTCCCCTCTGAGGATGAGAGAATGTGACTTGCCTAAGGTCACCCAGTGGGTTTCCATGGCAGAGCAGGGATTTAAACCCTGGTCTCCAGAGTCATAATCCAATGCTCAAAACACTATTTCACTATATTGCCCCATCATAAACACATTTGCACTATTTCTGTTTTATACCTTATATGATTTCAACACTTAATATAGCTTATTTTCAATAATATCATTTTCAATACCAATAATTCCAGAGAAGAAGCATGCAAGGTAAGTCAATACATTTGACAGAGACTAAATGGGACTTATTATTATTATTAACCTTTATTTATATAGAGCTATAAATTTACACAGCACTGTACAGACAATCTTTTTAGTTACTCAACATTAATTTCAGCTAATGTGTACCCTACTTAAATACACCTCTGCACTCTTTTTATACATTTTCAAAGCACATACAATGAAAACATAGGAGTGTGTGATAATATCCAGTGGCAGCTGGTGACTCCCATAACAGGGGGCAATTAATCCATTCTGGATTTCAGTATGAATTTTAAAGGATCCAACCATGATGCTAAACCTATTTTGGGGATAAGATTATGTCAAGGAAAAAGCAACATGGGATATACAGTAAAAGAAATAAAACATGTATGTGAGAGTCAGGGTGACTCAGTAGAAGCCAATTGAGAACCACACAGGTGTAAATGGTAATACAATTAACAAGTCCTGAATGCCAAGGACAAGAAATGTAAAGTGGATAATTGGACACACCTGAGTATTGTTAAGCTATAACCACTGGCCAAAACTGGTCAGCGCGGTGCACAACCAGGTGGTGAGTTCAAGCCAGAGGTGAAGAGCTACAACTCCCATCATCCCTGACAAGGGTTATGGGCCCAGGTACTGCAGCACCCATCATCCACAGAAGCTGAAAGTTCCAGAGAGTGGAAGACAGATCAGAGCAAGCTGTTTGCACTGCACTGATACGCTCCGTGAGTAACTCCTCCAGTGTTTTGATTAAGCCCGAAAGGGGTCAGCTGTGCATACTCAGAAGGACTGTGTCAATTGAGTCACTGCACAAATTAAGATGGAGATTTTGAAGTTTAGTAAATTGAACAGATCCAACTACCCCACCTGGAAGATTTATGCCCAGTCGTTACTAATAAAGGAAAGTTTATGGGCCACTGTTGAAGCCGGATTGCCAGCCGCAGCAAATGCAGCCGCGAAAGAGAGACATAGCAGATTTGTTTACTAAAGCACTAACAGTGAAAAAACATGAAAGGTTGACACAAATGGTTGGAATGACATTGTAAGCCACATACAATATTTTATTTCGGAGGGGATTGTCAAGGAAAAAGCAACATGGGATATACAGTAAAAGAAATAAAACATGTATGTGAGAGTCAGGGTGACTCAGCAGAAGCCAATTGAGAACCACACAGGTGTAAATGGTAATGCAATTAACAAGTCCTAAATGCCAAGGACAAGAAATGTAAAGTGGATAATTGGACATACCTGACAATTGTAAAGTGGTCAAGGCTGAGATGATGAAATCACTAATTGTAGGATGAACCAAGAGAACCAATGAGAATGGTGTACACGCCTACTGGGTGGAAACAGACAACAGTGGGTGGTACCATGCATTGACTATAATAATGACTATACATCCCAATGTATTTTGTGGGTAGTAGTGGGTAGTAGTAGTGGATAGTGAGGAGTTGAGTATTGTTGTGTTGGATAGTTTTGGAGCTGTATATAGTAGAATAAAGTAGATCTTTTATATAAGACTACAGAGTTGTCTGGTGTCTTGGGTGAAGCTACAAGAGCCAGCTGGATCCTGAAGAAGGGTGAAGACTTCCGTGGAAGCAAGAGTGAAAAAGGCTTGGAGAGTTTGTCGGGGTCTTCAGCCTATTCTCTGTAACTCTGCTAAGCTATAACCACTGGCCAAAACTGGTCAGCGTGGTGCACAACCAGGTGGTGAGTTCAAGCCAGAGGTGAAGAGCTACAACTCCCATCATCCCTGACAGATTAAGCATATTTGGATAGCACCTGTGTGCCTAGTGACACAGAAAGCCACCAGCTGCCACTGGTCATATTGGCTGTTTTCACTCCCAGCCTCTTTGCACAGATGACTCTTCTGCACAGAGCTGTATTCAATTTGCATGGCAAGAGGCCTATTCATGCAATCTGCAAAACTGATTATATGGAAAGAGTATGTAGGCTGCATGCATCCCTGTAGGCTGTGGTCATAAATTTTACCTAGTGCAAAACAAGCTGAGGAGTTGTGGTTTTGTTTTTTGATTTTTGTGGCAGTACATAACTCAGTTGTTATACCAGATTCAGTATCTTTCAGTCTGTGTCTGGTTGTTACCTTTCAAATTACTGGTAAATAAAAAATGCTATAAAAGTACAGCTTAAACATGTGTGTGTGTGTTTGTGTATAATCACTTTTATAAATCACAGAAATTTGGTATGAACAAATCTATTTCTAGAAAGTTTTAAAAAATAACCACACTTTCTGCTTTCCATACAGTATATGGAGAATAGGGTTTTTTTGGGGTGGTGGTGGTTTCGGGCTATGTGGCCATGTTCTAGCAGAGTTTCTTCCTGATGTTTCACCAGCATCTGTTTCAGAAAGTGATATTCCATTACATGAAACAGATCTTCTCTGAAGATTTCAGAGCTTGACTGTCTATATATAATGGAGAGCTGTTTTTATTCTTTTTGCCTTTTATGAACTTTTAAAAAAATGATATCATGATACTTTGCACAATAATTCATTATGCTTGTACAATTGCACAATAATTCATAATGCTTGTACAATGTCTCTCTCCCCTCCATTCTAATCATGGGCTTGCATCCATGGATGACGTGCATGAGTGGGGAAAATATCTACTTGCGAAAGCCCCTCTCCTAGCCTAGGGCACTCCAGACTGTTCACTGACCTTCAGAGTAAGTGGAGTTCTGTTCAACCTTCTCTTGATCTATCTCATTACATGGAAGTGGAGCCAGAAGGCTTTTTTAAAATGGCCTCCTCCCATATTATAAGATTATCAGGGGATCAGAGATACCATTGGTGGGAGACAGGCCCAGGAAAGCTCCATGTCCTGGGAGAGCCAACTGATCTCTTCCCTAACAGGGCTTTGAAATAACAAATTTCAGATAGCAATGTTATACCAGAAAAGTAGCACAATGGGTAGGAATGAAGACTTCAGAAAATAATTTCACAAGGATGGTCCTTGTGGTCCTCTTCCAACTCTATGATTCTATTTTATTTTAATTAGAAAATTTTGTTATTGGAACAAATGTAAAAAACTTTCTAAAGTCTTTTGATGGCATTTTTGGAGACAGGAACGTTTGCCATTCCTGTATCAGCCCACAAAAGTAATGAAACATAACTGAACTAGCAAAGAGTAATACAATATGTAACACAATGAGTTACTTTTAAAATAATGCCACTAATAACACAAATAAAGTACAGTACTGCTCAAATACTATAATGAATTACAGAACAAATTACTTTTAAACATTAATGTTGCAAGTAGTGCTTCCCAATGACTTTTAGAAGCCAGGTGAAGAATTTACTGTTCCAGTAAGCCTACGGTCTAACCAGTTCCTGAATAATTATCTCTTGGCTTTGAAATAAGTAGGTTTTATCTGTTATTCTTGTTCATTTCTATCCCTACTCATACAGCTGCCTTAAAATGCTGTTAATGTTAACTAGAAATGCAGAAAGAAATATTAGGTATATAAAATAAGGATATTTTTAACATTCCAAAAACTAGGGGGAAATTCCTATTGCAAATACTCAGTGAAACAACTTTTTATTAAGTTTATTTAAGCAAAACACTTTCCCACTAATTTTTGGTTCCGCTTAGGGCTAAAGCTCATATAGTTGATTAAATTCATTCTTCCCCTGTTAGAGTTATATTCACTTCACAAACATCTGACCAATACCCATTAAAGGGTTTAAAGGGATAAGATGAAATGTCACAACTGGCAAATACCTGGGTGGAGTTTACTTCAAATGTCAACTCTGCAAGTGTGGCAGCTCCTCTTGGCATCCAAATATAAAAATACATTATTTTAAATTGAAATTAAAAGGCATTGGCCTCATTCATTCACTGGTGACACATCTAAATCAATGGGATTAATATGGACTGGTTCTGCATAGATGAAATTCTGCTTATGCAAAGATCTGTCCCATCCCATCTTCTGTTCATATAACATAATCTAATTTTAGGTGATTTTCTCTACCTCTCTCTAAGGCTCACTTTTAGGAGGTTCTCTTGGACCTTATGAAAAGATTTCCAGGAACTTAAAAAGACTGAAGTGATGGAGATGAGAAAGATGAGCAGCCCTTTGGTAATACAAGACAGTAACAATTTCATATATGCTCTGAGCCTCTTATATGAAATCTGAGATTGTCACAATTAGATCAAGCTTATGATAAAAAATGGTCACCTGACATTATTTATACCATCCATGCAGAATAAAATGAAAATCAAATGATTGCCAATACATATTCTATAAAAATAGAAATGCTGCACAAACCTCATTGTAGTCAAGGGGCTTTGCTCTGGCCACGGACAGTTATCTACACCCAGTTCATAATTCATACCCTGGTTACTGATGGCATACCTAATGTGCAGTCAGGGTATCCAATCTGGGTGTAAGTGTCCCAGTCAGACTATGATAGATGTTCTTAATGCATTGTTGACACAGGCTGACTTGCCCAGTCAAGTTTTTAATATTTCATGTATGTCTTTTCATGTTTCATTACATAACAGCTTATTTTGCTCATCTCACCTCTAATGGGGCTGCCATTAAGGAAACCTGTTTCTCTAGTAACAGAAAACCAAAAGGCCCTTCTGGGTCAAAGGTCAAATGTAGTCCATTTATTCTTCCTTTCTTTCTTAATGCATTCAGCTGCACATTGCTGATAGTTAGCTTATATATCCCACCAAGGACCTTGGTTTTGGGTTCCTCTCCTCCCCTGTCTTTTGAAAGAAACCGTAAATGATAATGAAATGCTTAAAGAAATATGAAGGGGTGTCCAGTTTCATCTACCTGGACAGTCTGGCAGCATAGTGTGTAACAATAAACAAGTGTTCTTAAGTCACAGCATTTCACTGGAAATGAGGCAGAACCTGTGTATTTTAACAGCTTTTTACAACTTGTAACCACTAGCAAATTTATTTTACTTTCTAAGGGAAATCCAGTGAAATGCCCTTAAATTAAACCAAGGGGTCTTTCAGCCTTGAACACAAAACTTGTTTTTGCTGAGCACCTGAATGTCTACAGGTGAATCCAAAAGACTGGTATGAAAGATAGTTTGTCTTCTGGCTAGTCTGACTCACTTCCAGGGCTGTGATCATTTATTATCCAGAAAGGAAAGGCTAGCTTTTAGCTCTACAAACACAGTGGTGGTCTTCATTTCATGATGAATAGATTTACCAGGTCTACACTAAAATGCATGATGACATAGAGTTTTCCAAAAAGTCCCCCAATGTCTCCAGAACTCAAACTCACACCTGATGATGTTTTTAATGTATGTGCCATAAAGAGCCAAGCACCTAGCCATATATCATTTTCTCCCTTCAACAATTTGTTACACAAACTCAGGGCAACCTGTGCAAAATATATTACCTTGTGCAGTGATGGATCCATTCATCCTACAGATTTAAGTGGAGATGAATGAATGTCACTTTAACTTAAGCAGGCAGTATAAAGAAAGGACCCCCCAAAAGTATTCTTATAATGAACGTAAGATTTCTTTCACTTTGGTACACATGTTTATTATCAGTTCTTCACTACAAATCTACTTTTGTTAACTTTGAAGGAGGTGCTGCATCTCATTGACTCCTAGCCATGTGTTACAAGACTGCCCATGGTGTAAGCCATGTTTGTTGACTCAGTGCTGTAGAAGCACATTTTTCCAGATCTGTTTTAGAGAAAACAGGATAGATTGGCAAAGGGCAAGCATGCAGACAGGATTGGGAAGAAATTCACAATGAATTTAGGGTAAGGTGGTCATGCTGATTAGTCATGATTAGTGATCATGATTCAAGGAATGCAGTCCAAAAAAGAAAGGCAACTTTTCTAGCATCACACACCATATTTTCAAACTGTCCTAATTTTGTAGAGGCAGCACTGATTAATTCTTGCTATCCCACTTTTTCATCTCCTTTTAAAATGTCCTGGTTTCTCTTTCGTCCTCCCACTTTCCTCCTTTGTTTACTTCCATTGCTGAAAAATGACTTCAAAGTGAAAAGCAGTTTGCACTCAATTAATATAGCAGAATAAGAATAAGGGAGTGGGTGGAATCTTGCAAATCTCTACAACCCCTCTTAGCTTGTGTGTTTTTCCTCCTTAATAACTTTTGCTGTCTTTGCCACACTGAAGTGAAATATTGGAGGGGATGCAGACACAGAGGAAAAGTAGGACAAGAAGTATTGATAGGTCACAGCCAGCAAGGATTCAGAATCTGATGCAAGAATTCCCAGCAAAAAAACAAAAAAAATTGAGCAGAGGCCTCTCCTTGCTTTTGTTCATTTGTTTTGTAATTCTCGTTCTGAAAAGCTGGAATCAATGTGGCATGTCTCTAAGGGTCTAGCAAGATACAATTTTAACTGTGTATCTAGTGTGGGGTTAATGTACTGCCAAAGAGAACTGGTTTCTACTATTTCCTTGTTTGTTCTGCTTCCTAATTTGCCCAATGGCAATACAAAAGAAAGCGGAATATCTTTGGCGTAAAACAAAGAACTGGCAGGGCCAAGGCTACTGCTCCTCAGTCTCTCATCTTTCCCTCCCCGAGCCCCAAACACTTCATGCCAAATTTACAGCCAGCTGTGCATTTGGTGCTGAGTGATGACATCACTCCAGCTGTGCACTCCAGCTGACACTCCCCTTCCCTACTGCTTGCCACTCCATCTGGCATCCAGCTCTTTTTTTTATACACACACACACACACACACACACAAGCCAACCCAGTTATACACATTCAGACATGTGACTGTAATGGCACTAGTAAATGCATTGTCATCATCATCATCATCTTAGGTGCAATATTGTAAGTCTATTATAAAATATCTGATCTATGTCTGCCTTTGTAAAACATACAACTTCTGCTTTGCTCTTCATTTTAAGAAATATTGGTGGTGTACAGACTGCCCCTTTCCCCAATGGATCGGGGCCTCAGCTGCCACAGTGGTAGCCCCAGAGGCCCCGATGCGCTGCTTTTCCAGACCACGGGGAAGCGGCAAAATGCTGCTTCCCCGCGGCCTGTAAAGTGGTGTCCTTGGGGCTTCATGCCCCAAGGACATCCTGACAGTGGCGGGGAAAGGGAGAAAGGGGCTGCTTGCTCCTTTTCTCTCTGTATTGCTGGTGTGGCCGTTTAAAGGCCGCACCAGCAATACATCCGACAGAAGGAGCTCCAAAACGGAGCTCCTTCTGGTGCCGCTGAAAGGGCACCATAAGCGCCGTTCAGCGGCATGAAGAAGTAACGGCCGCGCTGCACCACTTGGACACGATGTGGCCGTTACGTCAAAATAGTGGCGCCCGTGTGAACAGGGCACCACCATTTTGTACGTACTCCATATGTACTAGGGTTGCGGGCATCTAAAAGAGACACCCCAAGGCAACCCTAGTATGTACGGAGTATGTACAAAATGGCCCATCTGGACAGGGCCATTGTCTCATTTGAAAATAATAGTACTGTGCAATAATAGAAATCAACCTGCTGGAGATCAGGGGACTAAAGAGAATGATTCCAAAAGAAAAACAAAAGGGGGGGATCTCCATTTGGTCATACACTTTGATAGTAGTCCTTAAATGAAAGCACTGTATATAAATAAAACATTCCTTCCAACATGATGTCAGCCTTGGGGGCAAGAATTTTAGTTGTTATAAATGAATTTTCTCTGCACCTGTAAAATCTGTTTTCAAGTTTTTATTTCAACAGTCTGTCTGTTAGAATAAACCCTTGTTAAAAAAAATAGCAGTTTTCCAAATGTCACAAAATTGAATTAAGCTCCTACTGAGCATGTATGTTAGGAGAATTACTATGGGAACTTAGGCACTTCTCTCTGTTGATTCAGACACATGTAAATCTTTTCCAGCTTTACTCAAAGGCTGGCAGAAATTCACAATACGTGCACTGAATGATTGTTCAAACTAAGAGATCAAACTAAAACTATTCACAACCATTAGTGACAATATTGCAACATTATCAAATAAGAGACAAGACAAAACACAAGGACTAACTAGTTAGTCTCAAAGCTTGTCCTGCTGGGCATGGCGAACTCTTTTTTTCCTTTGCTTTCACACAGCTAACAGATCTGTCCCAATGGCCCGAGAAAGCAACAATAACCAGTCTATGGATGTATGAATGCTTTGTAAGCAGAGGACAAAATGCAAGAAAGGATCAGGGAACACAGCCTGTGCCTATACAGCCCAAGACCTTTGCAACATGGATACAGAGACAGCACTTTGGTACAAGATAAGGTTTCTGTTCATAAGAGCAGCTCCACAAACCGAACTTGGTAGTATTACTTGTTTGGATTAAAATTCTCAGAATCTCCATACAGACTGGGGGATTCTGGGAGCTGTAGTCCAAAAAGTAACCATTTCAAAGCTGTAGATATAACACATTTTAGTAAACTATCCTTGGTGTTACCTGGACATGGAGCACTAAAGCCAGAGCCCCAGTGGCTTGAGCACTGTAGCTGAAAGTTAGTTTGAGTAAGAGGCATATTTTTAAATTGTTCTTTGCTTTGTTCTGGTTTATATTTAAAAAAAGAAACAATCGAGAGTATACTGTTACTCTTCATTCTGGTGCTATACTGTTATTAAATGCAAATAAGACAGGGAGTCTATTAATCTCCTTGAGTAAAGAGAAGGCAAGAGAACCATATTTTTTCATGTAATCAATACAATACATGAACATTAAAAGCAGAAAACAACAGTTTTGCAAGCAAGCTTTGTGGTTTGACTGGCCTTCAGATTTTTTTGTCCAGATGGATTAGATACTTGTTTTCTCTCTACAGCTGTTTGAATCCTGTAGAGCTCACTTCACAAAATGGACCCCTGCCGTTTGATTCACAGAATCTGGAAGAAAACCAATCTTTCTATGGCTGCTAAGAGATTCAGACTAATGACTGCATTTTGATTTCTTAGTAACTGAGTGTATATGAGAGTGTTTGTGGAATATTTACTCATATAATGTCCCAGCACATGGCTGCTAGACAAAACTAGTGGTTCCCTTGACATATTTATAAGAATTATTAAGCTTAATTGCCCTTGAGGTCTTTTTAAAAAATGTCTGTGCACACAACTTTTGGGTTTATTTGTGTCTGAGCTATTTAATGAGGTAGCTGGATTAAAACATACATTCCTTGTTATCACCAGAAAGACTTTAGACTAGAGTTTCCATACCATTCGGCCCTTTGACACAAGCACCTCAAGTAGTAGATTTGGAGGGCAGCCATGGCAATTGTTCCTCTTGAGCCCATGGCTTCTCTTTTGAAGAACAAAACTTCATAAGCCACACACTCTACCCTGGAACCTTTTAACTGACCTAGTGAGACCCTGGGCTGTCCGCACAAGCAATAAGATGTGGTTTCACCCCATTTTGAAACCTACCTGTTTAAATTACAAACATGGACAACACAGGAGGCATCCAGGATTACATGGGGCCTCCACTGAAGATTTCAAATTTCAGGCAGGTTCCTACAGGAGGAGGGGAGTCTTTCAGATATTCTAGCACTAAGCCCCTTTAGTGTTTTGTATGTCACAGCCAGTACATTGAACTGAGCCTGGAAACAAATTGGGAGCCAGTGCAATTTGTGTAAGACCAGTTTTATATGGTCACCAATCTGGTTATATGATACAAATCTGGCTGCCACATTTTGTACTAGTTACAGCATCCAAACACTTTTCCAGGGCAGCCCCATACAGAGTGTATTAGAGTACTGTATTCTGATCAGGGGATAACTAAGACATCTGTTACCAGATCTGTCCAGATGTTCACCCTCTGGGAGATGTTACAATTCTAGAAACTAGTTTTTGTAATAACTCTCTCAAAGATGCACACAGGTTTGCACAATCTCTTGCCTAATCTAATTTCTGCTAAAAATTTAATAGTTTCCAGCAACAAGAAAATTAATTCTTGATAATAATAGAAAAGACTCAAAGAAAGAAACCATGAACCATTTTAGGACCAGAAAAACCTGGAAACAGAGTTAATAGTGTGGATGCTCTTTCCCAAAAGAGATAGGAAGAACTGCACTAAATCTGGTTATTTGGACATCACTTTTGGAACATTGTTGTTGTACTTTTATTGTTAGTATTTCTTCACTCAGGGGCCGGATGTTGCCCTGCCTTATGTGGGTGGAGGAAAGCAACATAATGTGCATTGGTAGCAGGGAACTCAGCATGAGGATGAGGGGAAACAGGAGACTTGTTGCATATTTTCTACAGATTGTGCAACTGGAGCTGGGTGTAGAGGTTTATGCATGAGATTTTAGCCCAGTTACTTAGCACTTAATATGAATCCTAAAAGCAAAATAAAACAAATGCAGAAGATTTCACCTGTGTTCATGACACTGGAAGGGAGACCAGTAACAGGCAGCCAATTTCTATTATTTTTGTGCACTGAAAGTGACATTCACCTCTGACAGGGTTAGGCCCGCCTGCTGTTCTCTAGTTTTTTTGGATCACAGTTCCTATGGCCAGTTTCCAGGGATAATGGTAGCTGTAGCCTAAAACAGCTGTAAAACACCGGATTTTCTATCCATTACTTACAATCTTTGTCAAGCTCAGTAGCATTCTGACTTGTTTATATCGGGAGAAATAGATGGAAATGGGTGGGTGATGACAACCATCTTACCTCAATTTGAAGTGGCCGCGAGAGAGAGGAGAGCTAATATGGCATAATGGTTTGAGTGTTAAGCTATGACTATTGAGACCAGGGTTCGATTCCCAGCTTGGCCATGAAACCTACTAGGTGACCTTGGCCATGAAACCCACTCTCTCAGCCTCAGGGGAAAGCAACGACAAACCTCTTCTGAACAAATCTTGCCAAGAAACCCCCATGATAGGTTTGTTTTATGTTCACTAATTTGGAAACAAACTGAAGGAACACAACAACGAGAGGGAGGTTCTTCCAAATAGGTTTGTAAATGATCAAGACAATAACACAATCTCACTACATAGGCAGGAATATAAAAGGAGAGGTGCTTTTTAAAAATCAAAACAGATATTCTGAATTATGGTTGGAGACAAGTAGGAAGCTGGTGTGATGGCGGGGAGGGACCCAGTGTTACCATTCTCCTCCATGGACAGAGCAGTCTTTTGCCCATGCTATAATCTCTGGTCCACCTTCAAGACAGAGCTCATTGCAGTATGTGTGAGTTACAGGGGTTTGAAATTGTATGGCCAAGTTGTGTCTCTTTAGGGAGGGGCACAGTTGGTCAATCAGATAGAGCTGGGAAAAGATATTTTGCATCACTGTAGCTTCCAGTGAAAAGGGAAAATTGAAGTGGACCCTCAGATTGTGCTCCTCTGGTGAGTGGGGGTAGAAGCAACTCTCCCCAAAGCAGACCACTAATTCTCAGATACCACCTACCCACAGTAACTCTGCCTTGATGGAATTTATCTTATTGGCCTCCAAGCAGTGATGCTGCAGAGTCACAGTTTGGGAACCACTGTTTTAGCCTAAAACTCCAACACACAACATAATTAGAGCAGGCATGTAACATCTGGAAACATAAAAGCTATCAGAAAGTTGAACCTCTCTGATAGTGATGGTTTATACACTGACGTCTTGTCATTAATTTTATTGATTAGCTTTAAGAACCATGTTAGGGATTAGAAGTGTTAAGTCAATGTTCAAGAACAAGTGGCAATGCTAGTGTGCCAGAAATGATCTGAGCAAAAACTGCAAATCTCAACACCACAGTGGCACCCAGTATTTAGGAATTCATCTTGATAAACCTGCAATACCCAATAGCCCAGTGGCATTCAGTGTTTGGAAATTCATCTTGATAAACTACATCTTGCAGCTCACTATCTGGGAGTGGGAATCCTCTGTGGCACAGGAAGCGCTTTCACTTTTCAGAACATCATCCATCATGCTTGGGGAAACTCAGGAAAGTAACCTACTACTTCTTAATAGGCTTCTGCACAGAGAGCTGCTTTGAAGCAGCAGCTGCCCCTAGTAATGTCACTGACCCTTAGTGCCATTCTCCAGGCCTCCAACTGTTTTGTCTTCCAAGCTCAGTGTTAGAACCAAGTCATAGCACCTGACAAAACTAAGAAGCCACAACAACCAGAGGATTTAAAGCCTTCAGTGATGTTATCTTTTCCATGTAGCACCAGCAGAGAGACCTGATGCCACACTGCATTTACCACTATTCATGGAATGTTCTTTCTAGATAGCAAAACAAAAGACATTTTTTTTTAAAAAAAGAAGAAGACAGTAGCATTTTGCTCTCTGTCACGAAAACTTACAGCAATGTACATAGTTTGTTAAAACACCAGATGGTGCTTCTACATCCTTTACCATTTAAGATCTTAATAGAAGGGGAAATAAGTTGTGTCACCAAAGCACTGGGAAGGAAAAATTACATTTGGTGAATACATTATGCCTTCCATAAAACTCTTTGAAGACCTCAGGGTCTGCATCTGCATGTCCTATGCCAAGCCCTACAGGGAAAAAATGCCATAAAAGTTTTAAAAGCTTAAATTAAGTCCTCATACCAAAAGAGAAGACTAATTATGTTCCTCTATTTAAAAAATGAACTTCAACTTGCATATCTTCACAACGCAACCACCAAGAGGAGTGCCTATTCAAAATACTTCAATGTACTGATTGCTCCACACAGTGGCACTAAAGGGTGCAGCGGTTCACTGTGTGGATACTCCCTATCATGAAAAAATTTGGATGGCATTACCATTGTGTAAACTCTCCATGTTCTGTGATACAATACATGTAAAAAAGTATTCTATGTGTTACATCTGTGGTGTGGTATTAGTAACAGCAGAGTATTGGATCCACCAGCCTGACTTTTTTGCTGCTGATTAGCATCTTACAAACTGATTAATTAATCCCACGTTTTTTAGCATTAGCAGTTAATATGTTCCATGGGTTTTACTCTTGAAGTAGTGAAAACAAGGAACAGTTGTCAAGCTATCATGCAGGTCATGAAGAATGAGACTGTGCTGCTGTCTTTTCTCCTAAAGTCAGATATGCTCCCTAGAGCCTTGCCAAGGATAACCTACATTTTAGTGTGGTCTTCTACAGCATGGGAAATAAAAAAGGATGCACAGGAGCAGAAGCAACTACATAGAAGCCTACACATGGAGCTATATTCTGGCTGTTTCACTGCAGACAACCTTGTTAAGGCATGGGTTTATATAAGCACAATCAGGTAAGGGGATGGGCACAAGGACAAGATCATAGTCCCAGCCCCTCTTACATTTCATAAATGAATACCAGGACCTGTGGCCAAACAACATAAGAGTGTGGTCAAGATGGCAGAAGTTATTAATGGAAGAGAAAAAGCCAAGCTAGTAGAGTTTGCTTTTTAGTAGTTTGCTTTTGTCTGAGAGCCTATACAGACCGGCCTGAAAGGCTGGCCTATGGGCGGAGTCAGGGTGCAGCGTCCTGATGATGCATGCCTTGACTCTGCCCCCAGGACATTATGATGCTGTGGGTTGCTGCAGATGGCGCACAGCATGCTGTGCTGCTGCAGTTATGGCACCCTTTAGCGGGCGTACAATTGGCACCTGGTGTAGTCTTGGACACCAGTATGGAGCTTCACCATCTTTTACTTCCAATTATATAATCTATTTGGTTTTTGTGTTGGCCCTCTAGTGATGTCCATGTATATAACCTTCTTTCTGGTTGTATGAAAAATGTGTTTGCCATTAGGTTGTTGGTTCCCGCTGATGTAATGAATACATGCAATTGTCCTTTTCAAATTAACAGTGACTGGTTCTGTCTCAGTGCATCCCTCGAATTAGAATGGCATTGTAACTTTAATGTCATGCCAGAACATGGGCAAAATGAAACATGATGGGAGCTGCTGCTCTTCTGGTTGCTAGAAGCCATTAAAGGGGAAACCAGAAAGGAGGGACAGAGGCAAAAGAACTGCTTCAAAAGCAAGTGGCATCAAGGGGAGGAGGAGGGGGGGCAAGCAAAGAAAGCTGGCTGGCAACATGGACCATAGCAATATTTTAGTAGTAGTTACTTTCTCTTTTTTCCATCCTCAAATGGGTCCAGAAAGTTAGCCATTCCTATTGATCTGATACAGACCATGATTACTCTCCACCAGGTTTGGAAAAGGTTGGTGTGCCATCACCACATGCTGTGGTATGACCTACACAAACTGTCCAGATGCTGTGGTATGAGCTACTTAAGTGTTTTATTTGTGCTGTGGTATCCATAATAGCTGAGCTGAGCCTTGGATCCATCACCCCTTTATTTTTAGCTAATTAACAAAAATTTAACTTTCCTGAGATCTATTAATAATTGCATTCTGGTTTGGGGGTCTTGGATACTGGAAGCAAGTATAATGTGCCCTTGGTATCTGCTGGTGTTTGGTTCCAGGACCACCGGTGCACCCTCCATGGATACTAAATCTGTGGAAGCTCAAGTCCCATTATACACAACAGGCTAGTAAAATGGTTACCCTTGTATAAAATTGCAAAATACACACACAGAGAGATATAAATATAAATATTTTCAATCTGTGAATGGTTAAATCTGTTGATAAGGAGGGCTGACTGTACTATGGAGCTATGGAACAAAATGGAAGAAGTCCTTTATTTGGGAAACGAGGGGAGAGATGTCTCGGCTTGGATCTTTTGGAATCTGGAATGAATATAAAGATGCATATTTGGATTTTGCAGTGACAAGGCCTTGGTCAAGAAGACAATGGAAAATTATGAAGAAGCTACCAAGTTGGATATTTTGGACTGTTTCAGAGGTTCTGTGCCTAGAACTGTGGTTTTCCAGATGTTTTGGACTTCAGGCCTATACAGACCAGCACTTTGTGCTGGCTTGTGGATGAAGCCAGGGTGCAGCATCCTGACACTAGATGCCCTAACTCTGCCCCCATGGTGCCATTTTGGCATGTGTTGGTCCACCATCATGCCGCACCTCTGGTGTTGCATCCACATGATGCAGCGCCAAAGGGATGTCACAAAGCCGCACCGCCATGGCTATGGTGCCCCTTGGAGGGTGCAAAAAGGAGCCGCTTTTTGCAGCTCCTTTTTGTGCTCTCCAGAGGCCAGAACGGGGTTGTGGCATAAGGTTGCCATGGCCCCGATCCAGCTAGAAAAGGGTGGCTGCATGCTGTCCTATAGGGGCAATCTGGAAAGCCTCTTCATCTTCCAGAAGCCCTAGCCAGTGTGGCCAATGCTGAAGAATTCTGGGAGTTTAAGTCTAAAACATTAGAAGAATCAAAGATTGAGAACCACTGGCCTAGAATCAGAGGCACCACTAAGGGAGTGCAGGGCACACCAAAGTATGACAAACAAACAAATAAACATATAAGTGTAACTAAGAAGTATAATAAACGAACAAGCAAGTGTAACAACACCACTGCTCCCCAAACATCTGCCTTTTGGCAGAAATGGTCTGTGGAGTTTGCCTGCATCCCTTTAAAATGCTGAAGAGATGGTGTGAGTGAGCTGAGGTTCAATGAGAGGAGAATGGAGAGTCCCCAGGTTTAGAAAAAAAAATTAAAATCTTTTTTTGTAAATTTTCCTTAAAAATGTCAAATCTTACCAAATTTTCACTTTAACCATATGAAACTATGAACATGTAAACAAATTTAGGCTCTGTGTATGATACTGTAATTTAAACGTATAATTTTAATGTTGCTAGTTGTTTTATGTCACAACTATTACCACTACATTCAGTGATACATGGGAATTACAAGTTATGAGCAACATTAGTACTAGGGATTCCATATGGCATGGTACCAACCTGGTGACACCACAGCCTAGAATGTATCCTAAGACCATAGCATCACAATATTTGTCCCAGGAAAAAAAGGATGCCGTTTTGAACAGTAAAAAGAAAAGCAGCATAATGATTTTTTCCCTCCTAAGAGGCAAAGGTTTCCTCTTTGTCAAGGATGTCAAGTTGTGTCTGACTATAGGGAGCAGTGCTCATCTCTGTTACTAACCCAAAGAGCCAGCACTGTCAAAGACAACTCTGATCTTGTGGCCAGCATAACTGCACAGAATGCTTTTCTTTGCCCACCAAAGTGATACCTATTTATCTACTTGCATTTTTATAGGCTAGGTTGCTAGGTTGGCAGAAACTGGGTCTAGTGATGGGAGCTCACTCCGTCATGTGGTGCTTGGGCCTCAAACTGCCAACCTGTCAATTTTGCGGTCATCAGAGTCAGCATCTTTACCGCTAAGCCACCGTGTCCCTACTCCTGCCATCTATCGATACCATACAGAATTATGGTGACTTTTTGTGATGAGGGAAAACAGACTACTTTGAGGACAGAAAAAATTGGAGTGTCAGAGGATCAAAAAGCAGCTTCTTCCTGGAAGAGGAGTTTTTTTTTTTTTTTAGTTCTCTTTTTCTTATTTTAATTTTGCATATATTAATTATTCTGGAGCATTGGTTTGCCTTTTTGCCCCGATTTTTTGAGGATGTATTCAGTTTTTATAATGGGTTAAGTTTTCCAGGCTAGAGTTGTCTAGAGAATCTTGCATAACTCACTTTCATTTTCTTAATTGCTCGGATATATATATACACACACACACACACACACTCTCCCTCTCCCTCTCCCTCTCTCTCTTATACCCCGGTCTTCAGCAAAAAGGCTAGCAGAGCGGCTTACAAATTGTTAATTGGAAATTTCCCTGCCCTCAGGCTTACAATCTAAAGAGACAAGACACAAAAGGAGAAGGGAATGGCAGTGGGGAAAAGTCCAGCAGATCTTCTCTACCTCTGAGGCCTCAACCACGGCAGATGGACTGGAGAGAGGGCCCTTCTTCTTACTCTGATTAGGACCGATTATGGAAGGCCTGATGCCATTGGGCCTACCTTTCCTCTTCCTCAGAAGCCAGGATGGAGTCAGATGCCTTGTGGGAGGGCTCAGTTTCTTTAGGGAAGGCCTGATGGTGTTGGGCGTACCTTTCCACTCACCTAGGTTCACTTCTCCCTGGACTAATTTCTCCCATCTCAATTATTCTGAATCAGTATCTTCTGGATCATGTATCTACATCTGGCTATTCAGGGCCCAATTCTTTGCTTATCTTCTGTCATTTAAGCCACTCTGAGTCCCAAAGCCACTCTGAGTCCCAATTTTTTGGAGAAAATAAAGTTGTCATCATCATCATCATCATCATCATCATCATCATCCATACATCCTTAAATTAATTGGACCTACGAACAGCTTTAGATCATTGGTTCTACTGTCTCAGTCAGAGTGACTGATGTGAAGCCCCAAACTGGTGACTTTGTAATCACACACACACATATTCAAGCAGACTTTAAACATGAAAAGATGAACTGTATGAACATCTGAACTTATATCTAATATAGTTTTTTGAAACATGGGAGCGGACTGCCAACAAACATCCTGATTTTTTTAAAAAAAATCAACAAAAACATTGTCACCATTTTTTTTCAATTAGTGGTACCTGTACGGTGGCCTTACTGCCACTTTATTACTGGACTATATGAAAATAAATTGTTTTCTTAAATCAATGTAAATACGAGACTGTTTCACTCCATTTTCCTTTGTTTTCTCTTCCAAAACAAAATAGAATTATATTATTAAACTGAAGGCACAGACAACAACCATCACTAGAAGATGAAAGCAGAATTTACAATCAGTAGGTTTATGCCCCATAAGCGCCATAATTTCACTGGATTAAAACTGCACATTTGTCATCTGCCCTGAAAACCTGGCAGTGTTAGACTAGCCATTAAGCAGATGATTTCACAAGATTTTTCAAAGTAAAAAGGCTAATTTTGCAACTTTATATGCCCTTCTGTAAAAAGCAAGTGGAAAAAGCCTGTAGATACAGTGTCTAGGGAAAGCAGCTTGACAAAAAACACTCACTAATATATTCAATGTGTGCTAAAATTCAGGAAAAGTCTCATGAAAAGTATGTTTCAGTGGAGGAACTGACCCAGATAAGCAACTCTGTTTCTCAAGCAAAAACATTATCTCAGTGTGAAAGAGCTCCATGCAAAGATTGAGAAAAATGGAGAGTGAACTGGGTGAGCACCAGAAGAAAGTGCCCCACTGTCCAGGAATTTATTTAAGTCAATGAGATCATTTACATTAAAATGTAAACATTTTAAATAATAGTTCTGCATCTTAGTGTACCCTGATCTGCAGCAACCACAGACTTGTCCACACCAAATAACATACTGAAGCAAGTTCAGAACTGTCCACAAAGTTCTCCCTTTCAAACACACCCTGGTTTAATAAATAGCAGTATTTCTGGCTACATGGCCGTAGCCACTCCAATATTTTCTCCAATGCCCACTTCCATGCGTGCAGATGTATGTATTTTTGCTGCCACCCCCCACCTCACACCTAGGTCGCTATGGAGTGCAGTCCACACACACATGCAAATATCTGGATTTTCCACTCAAAACTGGGATAAATCCCCACTTTTGTTTCTCTGGATTGATGAAAAGGCCAGGAATTTGACCCCAATTGTCCTGTATGTCATTTGGACAGCTTGCTGTGAAAATTTGGTCAGACCATTTTATTTGGCCCATTTAGACGTGCCCTGGATTTCCCTCTTCATAATCTTGTTTCTGTAGGCCTAACATTCAGTGGAGAAAGGGCCCTTTTACAAGAAATCAGGTGATGATGAGATACAGATAGGATGACATTGCGTGGAATGTAAAGACACAATGATCAGTATCTAGGGCAACTTGCCCCAAAATGGTGACCTACAGATGTGTTGGACGATAACTACCACAAGCCTCATCCAGCAGTCTGTGTTGCTGGGGTGAGGACAGTTGTAGTCCAACACATCATTTAAAAGAATGAGAAATGGTGGTATGACAGTGAGGTAAAGAAATGATTATTTTATTTCCAACCCCCCCCCCCCACACACACACACACATACACACACATATGCAGTTGATGTGGGCAGATCTGTTTTCCACTCAGCATTTCCTGTTTTATCAGAATCCAAAAGTTACTTTTTTGGAAGACATCTCTCAGTATACCCTAGCCACATGTCCATTGCCTCCTGAACCATTCTTGATAATGAAATCTATAGTCCAAAAAAGTATCTATAAAATCTGTGCTTAATGCTAACAGGAATAGACATATCTGCTGAGGCAACGCTCCAGATGTCAGACTACAGCTTCCATCATCAATTACTACTGGGAGCTGAGGCTGATTGGAGGTGGAGTCCAGCAATATCTGGAGAGAAATCAGTTGCTTGCTACAGAACGATTCTTCATTCATAACAACTAAAGTTGTATGTGTTTATGCTTAATTATGCATTTCCAGTGAAATACAGCCTTTCACACAATATTCAGATGGAGGTGCAAACCAGAATGAACTAAATAATAGGTTCAGGCTGAGACATTTAAAAGGAGTAACAGTGTGTCTGGGTTTCACATGATTAAAAAGCTGGTAAAGACTAAAGATCTGTGCTGATTTTTCATCACTCTTGATTAATTAGTGGGTTAATGAAAAAAATGAACATTGCCAGAGCTATGTGTGCCTCTAATTTCACTGCCATCTGAAATAAATTCAGCTAGACTAACCTCCTCTCTCAAACAGGAAGAAGAAAGACAAGCTGTTTTCCACATCTGGAAAATAGAACAGCAGCACAGAAATTTCCAATTGTCTGTAGGAGGAAAAAGGGATATTAAAACTTACTATTTATTAATCTCCTCCAAAAGATATAAAGACAGAACAGATAATTCTTTTGCATAAGCACTGGCCTGATACAGAGCTCTGGAATGAACTTGATTCATTGGCAGAATTACTTTATATATGTTTTCTAAGAATTGTATTCCACTTAGTTCAATGGAGCTCATGCCCAAGGAAGTATACAGTGTTCTGAAGCTTTAGGAGAGCAACTGAACTAGACCAGCAATTCTTAACCTGTGGTCCACAGACCCACGAGGGTGTGTGATGTCATCACAGGGGAGTTCACAAGATTTGAAGAAATGTCATGAGCTTTTTTCAGCTCTAAGGCTGCATCCACACTGCAGAAATAATCCAATTTGAAACGGCTTTTTAAAGCTCCATGTTATGGAATTCTGGAAATTGTAGTTTTGTGAGACATTTAGCCTTCTCTGTCAGACACTTCTAATGCCACATTTAACTACAAATCCCAGGATCCCATAGCATTGAGTCATGGAAGTTAAATTGGTGTCAAATTGGATTATGTTTGCAGTGTAAATGCAGCCCCAGTCTTCTAAGATTTAAAGCTTTTAACTGTTAAAGTTCATAACATTTTTAAAAGTCTAAGGTAAAAGAAGGGAAAGCAAGAGAGAAAAAGCTGCTCCGGTGCCTTTCGTTTTTCCTTCCTGCTCTCGTGATTGGCCATTTTCTTCTTATTTGGGTGCCATGAACTTTGCCACTGGTTTCTCTTCCAACAGTCATCTGCAAGTCTGAAATTGGCTATGGAGGTGCAGGATGGTGGTGGTGGTGGTGGGGACTCTTGACTTGCACTGACACACACACAACAATCCTCAGGTTTTGAGCTGGGAGGGTGTGAGACTTTGGGAAAAGAGAATGGAGCAACCAGTTGCTCAGTGGCGGAGCTCCTTACCCTCCTTTTCAGTCTCAGATGGTCACCCCACCAGTGCTAGTGATAGTCAGAGTCTTGAGTGGCGCAAACAAAAAAAGAAGGGTGCATGAACCTGTCTATGCTGCTCTCACCTTTCCTAGCCCTTCTGGGATGGAGTCATATAATCTCTGGGTTGGAAGGGCTGTGGAGGCAGGAGGAGTGCAGAGAGGCTCATGGACATTTCTTTTTTTTTTTTTTTTTAGACAACTCTGAAGACCAGGGTTCTATTTCCCACTTGGCCATCAAACCTATTGGGTGACCTTGGGTGAGTCACATTCTCTCAGCCTCAGAGGAAGGCAATGGCAAATCTCCTCTGAACAAACCTTGCCAAGAAAACCTCATCACTTTAGGGTTGCCATTTCAATTCAGAAACAACTTGAAGGAACATAACACAAAAAGTGCAGCTCATGCTGCCTTTCTTTGCGGATGGGCTGAGTGAAGGGGGAAGTGGCAGAGAGGCCAACTATGCTGGATATGCTGGCTGGTGGATACTAGGAGTTGTAGTCCAAAAGAGTAACTTCTTTGAGGCCTGGATGCATTTCAGGGTCCTCCAGTAGAGCAAAAATAACAAAGAAAGGAAGACCTTTGACTGCAACCATCTCTAGGAGAACTTCAGAGACAGGAAGGAAAGAAGAATTGAGGAGGGAGGTGAAGACCAAATAATTCAACAATCATCAGAGTGACAGGAAAAAACTACTGGATTAGAAGGTCCCAGAGCAAATACTGTATCTGTAAGTACTGCTACTGTGAAGAAAAGGGCAGAAGGCCCAGGCTCTCACACACTTTTGCCCAGCAGCCTGAAACTTAAGCCAAAACCAGTGATATGGGATCAAAGACAACAGCAGTGCTATCTGCTGTTTGCTTAGAAACACCATCAGAGCAGATGGTCCCTCACGTGTTGATCCTCCATTCCTCTCCTAAACAGGCACTTTAAAGTAAGCATGAAATAGCATGGGAGGAACATCTGCACATAGTACAGCAGACCACCAGTAGTGCAGCAAAGGAAAAGCAAAAGAAGGAGGAGGGAAAGGAATATTGCAATTCAGGCCTATCCAGGTCTAAGTCTGGGTCTGGCATCCCATTGAGTGGCATAACCTCAGTGTGTATACATATGTATAACCACTCACTGGTTGTCTTTTCCTTTTATTATGCAGCAGGAGGATATTTCAGTTCTCACTCAGAGCTATGAGGCATCAGTGTATACAGTTTTCTATCTGCATATACAGTTTTTTTGGAGGGGAAATGGTGTTAGAGAAACTGCAGAATAAGTGCAAGAAAAGAATTAACTCCTTGTCAGCTTTTTGAAAGTGTACTTCTCTGGCTGTCAGAGCTTCATGTAAGAAATTTGTTCCTGAAGGGGGGTTGGCCTGTATACCCCGTCCATGATCTATTCTAAATTAATACAAAAAAGAACAATTTGCATTGCCAGAGCTGTCTTTCGAGGGGCTTTTTTCATAGTAAGTTCTGTTGCTGAGGAGAGAAACCACTGTTCAATTTTTAAAAAGTGATCTGCCTCTTCATCTGGAGGAGCTGCTGTGATAAACACACCATAAACCTTGCACATCCAATTTTCTTTTCTTACCCCCACCCCCACCCCAAAAAATATACATTCAGTGTCTATGGGTTATTAAGAACTTTTTAAAATATACAACTTACCTTATTTTAACATATTAATATAGAAAATGCATGGTACATAAAAATTACACAAGTAGTACACAGACAGTATCACTGACATAGTTGTTAGTACTTGCATATTTGTCCTCATTAACGGAGTGCAATAATTTGCATGGGTTGAGAGTATGCCTAGCAAATTTGCTGATGTCACTAAATTAAGAGGGGTGTCCAATACTGCACTGGACGGAATCAGGATTCAGAATGACCTTAACAGATTGGATGTCAATAGGGATAAATGTAATATACTACATTTAGGCAGAAAATTTGAAATGCACAAATACAAGATGGGTGTCACTTTGCTTGACAAAAGTGCATGTGAAGAGGCTCTAGCAATCTTAATAGACCATGCTAAATGTGAGTGAATAGTATGCAAAGGTAGTGACGTTAGCAGCCCGAGGCTTCCAGGGGGCATGGCAAAAAGGCTGCACCCACCCTTTGCCGCGGTGGAAGCAGCCTCCTCACGAAAAGACTGCTGCCGCAGGGTAGCAGGGCCAGGGAAACTTGGCCTTCTTCTTCCCTGTAGTGGTGGTTAGGAACCACTATCACAGTAGGGAAGCAGGGCTAGGGGTGCTTGGTCTTCTCATTCCCTGTCACGGCAGCAACTGCTCCTGAGGAACAGCCATGGTGGCAGAAATGCAGGGCTGGGTGCCTTAGAATCATAGAATCATAGAGTTGGAGGAGACCACAAGGGCCATCCAGTCCAACCCCCTGCCTTAGCCTTGGCCTTCCTCACAGTGGCAGCGGTTCATCCTGAAGAACTGCTGCTGCCACCGTGTGGCATTTGCTTCTCCCTCCAATGAGAAGACAGCCTGATTGAGTGTCACCCCTCTTCTGGGATGTCACCTGGTGCAGACCGTAGCACCTCAACCCCTAACCGATGCCACTGTGCAAAAGGATCTTGTAGCACCTTTGGGACTAACTGAAAGAAAGAAGTTGAGTGAATAGTGTGATGCAGCAGACAAAAAGCCAATGCAATTTCATGATAGCTAAAGGAGGCTATAATAAGGCTGTTGTTGAAAAGGTCCTACCTGGATCCCACATATTGGACAATTACCAGCCAGTTTCCAATATTCCATTTTTAACAAAGTACTGGAGTGTATGGTGGCCACTCAACTTCAGGGTTTTCTGGATGATATGGATTATCTAGATCCATTTTACTTTGGTTTCTGGCCTGGCTATGGGGTAGAGATGGCTTTGGTTATCTTGGTGGATAATCCACACTGGATACTGGACAGGGGGATTATATCCCTTTTTAATAATGTTTCCATTCCTTTCTGGAGGTGGAGACCCACAATGTGGTGCTGGAGGACTCCTGTCCTTGAAGATTCTGTCTTATCTCACAAGCTATTTAATATATACATGAAACCACTGAGAGGGGGTGTCCAGAGTATTGGCATCTGATATCATCAATATGTGGATGACACCCAACTCTATTATGCCTAACCACCTCAGCCCAAGGAAGCTGTCATTGGCGGGGTACAAACCGCCGCTTTGCGGCGCTCCCCCGCCGCTGCCATTTGCTCCGTGCGGGAGCCGCAGCAGCCAAACCGCGCGGCTCCCGCGCGGAGCAAAAAAGAAGCTCCCTTTCGGAGCTTCTTCTTGCGGCGCCTCTATGACGTCATGAGGCGCCTGGCGCGGACTCGCGACGTCATAGGCGCCGCGACACATCTGGACGCTATGCGTCCAGTACGTAAAGATGGCGGCGCCCATGTAGAAGGGGCGCCGCTATCTTGTACGTATAGGATACGTACTAGGGTTAGGGGGGTGCGGAAGCACCGCCCCTGCCTAACCCTAGTACGTATCCTATACGTACTATATGGTGGTTTGTATCCCACCTTGGATTTTGCAAAAGCACCATACATTGATATGTTTTTTCAAATCTTTACATGTATGTCTTTAGATATTAACAGTCTATCCAACATGTGAAGTCTATCCAAGAGTTTTTTTTAAAGAATATCTTAACCAATAAATAAATAAATAATAGCTTCTAATAAAAAGTTTCTGATGTGTGTCTCAGTCGCAAAAATACTCCACAACTAGAAAAACTCATCAGCTAGATTAGTCCAAATCAAAACTAGAAAAGATTCCAGTTCAACTAAGGATGTCTGATGAAAATGTGTAAAGATTGCAGGAATGTTCCATTATGTTTTCTGCTAAGATATTATATGATCAAACTATATTACCCACCCCCCTACCCCCCCACAAAGCCAGCTCTTTTGCTGAGTAATGTCTCTTTTCTTTAAGTTCTGGCTGGTTCTATCTATTTTGAGCAAATTATTCCTGTATTAAAACAGCTCTTCCATAACTCATTATAGAAGTCACTGATGGGGAAACTAGACAAGAATGACAGTCTTATTCACTGGTGAATTCTAAAAAAGAATAAATAAACATTTAAAAATTATTCATCAGTGAAGTTTCCACAAGAGAAAAAAAAACATGACAGGCAGCAGAGAGCAATGTTTTGCTGCAGATAGGTCAAATGCCATTCCATCAATAAGAAAAATACTGTAGTGAGATCGAATGAGCCTAGCCTTATGGGGGAAATATGTTACCTTCAAAGAAAAGTAATGTATTGATATCTTAACCCCAGCCCTGGCCCACCTCAAAATAAAACCTCAGCTGCAATTTCAGAACCAAAACTTTCAGTAGCAAAGGGAACTGTAGACCACCACAAATCTAAAACACAGATCTCTAGAAAGCCAATCTGCGATCTTTTCCCACCAAATCATGCTGCTTGAATCATGTATCTCTCTTAACAGAGTTGTCACTTTTTCACCTGGCAAAATATTGACACCTCAGGCAATCATTCACCATATCAGTGGGGCAAAATAAGTACAGCATTAAAGGTTTTGCAACCAAATAAAACCATGGGTCTCCAGTAAATCAGAAGAAGACTAGGAATGAGAAGGGCAGTATTAAAGAACTAGACAAGATCCTGAAGTATAAAGATATACAACTGAACACTAAAGTTAGAACAATCCAACCCATTATATTTCCCATCACCATGTACAGATGTGAGAGCTGGACAATAAAGGCAGTGGACAGGAAGAAAATCAATTAATTTGAGATGTGATGCTGGAGAAGAGTGCTGATGATATTGTGGACAGCCTAAAAGACAAACAAATGGGTCCTAGGACAGATCAATCCAGAACTATCTGTGCAAACCAAGATTATGAAAGTCTGCCTGCCTTTGACCACATAATGAGAAGGGATGACTCCTTGGAAAAGACAATAATGCTAAGAAAGGTAGAAGATAGAAGAAAAGAGGCAGACAACACACCAGATGGATGGACTCAACCAAGGACATCACAGGCCTGAATCCTAAGCAATGCAGTGGAGGACAAAGAGTCTTAGAGATGTCTCATGCATAGGGCCGCCATGAGTCAGGGATAACTCAAAAGCAGTTAACAACAAACAACCATCCATTAAAACTGTTTTAGTCTAACAATTAAATACAATGCACCTGAAAAAGTAGACTTTGAGGTGGAACACACCACCCCAAAGGAGTGGCTTGAAGCCACCCCAGAGAGAGCTGGATTGGGGCCGCAGCAACCACATGCTGCAGCCCCAATCTGGCTTTTTGCAGGCCCAAAAAGAAGCAGGCAAAAAGCCAGCTTTTCCCTCCCTGCCGCAGCTTTACGGCACTCCTACGACATATGGCGTGTAAAAACCGCCCTGATGGAGCACTGTGGAGCTGGCCCATGTGTAGGCAGTCCAGTGGCTTCTAGGCAGTGTTGGGGCATGCGTCGTGTGTACACCATGCCCCTAAGCTGCTGTGAAGGTGATGTTTTGAGCTCTTTGTCTACAAAAGTTTATGCTACTTCTCTTACTCAATTTCTTTCACTCACTCTCAAAAATACTACAAGATCCCTTTGCAATTAAATACAAGACCAGGATCCAATGGTGTGCTTCCAATGGATCCCACACCTTCTGCCAGATGCAGATGGATCAAAAACCCTCTAGAGCTGCAGAGGAGTGGGGAGGAAAAATTATGCTGAAGTACACTGTGGGATCCTGTCCAGAACCACTACATCCATTATTATTCAATAGCATAGCTATGAGTTGGTTTTAAATAAAAGATAATTATGAGCACCACATCTCTACCCATTGTTGTTTTTCCATCAGCAGACAAGCACCTTTTTATTCAAGCAGACCACAGGCAATGAAGGTAGGTTGCTGGAAAAGAAACAGTTAGTTCAGAGGAGTTCTGTTTTCATTCCTATGTTGATGTATTTTAATTGTTTTTAAATTGTCTTATGTTTTGATAGATTGATTTTATTATTTAACTTTATTACTTTTTGTAAAAAGTATACTTTTCAGTTATAACCATAATTCATAATAGTTTTCATTTACTATTTATTTATATTTTTAAAATATTTTATTATTGATTTATTTGTATAACCATATAGTGGTTTGAGCACTGGATTATGACTCTGGAGACCAGGGTTCAAATCCTCTCTTGACCATTGGTGGCCTTGGGTAAGTCACACCCTTTCAGTCACAGAGGAATAAATGAATAAATCTTGCCAAAAAATCCATGATAGGTTCATCTTAGGGTCATCATAAATGAGAAAGGACTTGTAGAATAACAACAACAACAACATAATCAGAAACTTTACAACAACACCATAATCAGAAACATGATCTATAATATATTCATAATTCAAGTTTATGCTTCAACTATATAGGCAAGAGAGGAAGAACTGGAAAGATCACATGTAGAAGCATAGGAGGAAACTGATCACATATCAAAACAGGACATATTGATAATCATAGACATTATAAAATGCAAAAGAAGGAAACAACAAAACCAAACATTGTTGGAGAATTTGGCCCTAGAGCCAAGAAATGAAGCAGGAGAATGACATCAAATTTTGCGAAACCAGCAGTTTGTTCTTTGCAAACTTAGGCCCGGTACAGACTGCTGGAAAGCAGTGGTCTGGGGCCGATTTTAAGGCCTGGGAGTGCAGAGTGACTGCATACGCTCGAGCCCTACTGCACACCGGCGGAACCATCATGGCTCGTGCCTGTCTACATGGGGGCTGCCAAAATGACACAAGTGCGGCGCAGTATCTAAATGTTGCATTGCTGCACGTGTGACATTGCTGCGTGCGAGTGTGCCATTGGTGCACTCATGGCGCCCGCTGTGCAGACTAAAAAGAATCCACTTTCAGTGGATTCTTTTTAGTCCTTACGGAGTAAACTCACCTCAAAGACCCATGGGAAATCTGGCAACAAACACAAAAATGGGGAGAATCCTATGAATAAACCACAAATAAAGTAGCTTCGCCCTACATCAATTGTGCAAAAAAAAAAAAAAAAGCAAATTCATGAATGAAATGGAAATGAATTTCCGATATTTTCCCGAAAATGCTTATTTCCTGGTTCATGTCACTTTCTTGTCAGATTCCAAATGGTTTGCACATAACATTGTCTGAAAACCATTTGTGCAATTGTGCCCAAGATGCTGGATAACTGTGGATTCTGACCCTTTTGAATTTCCAATTTTCCCAGTATGATAAACTCCTAGGTGATGGGGAATATGAAATATATGACCTCTGAGCCTCCCTACAAAGATGTTCTTGTTTGTACTGGTTGATATAAGATACAAAGGTAAATGGGGAATCCTCCTGGTATCCGTAATCATGGTAATGTCATTGTGGTGAGTGATGGGATCTCTATAGGATGATCTATGACATTCAGGGGACAGAAGAGCAGGCAAAGAAATCTACATAAGATGGAAGCAAAAGTTGATCATTTACCTGGATGTGAAGGAGAAGGCAATTGTCAATCCATAGTGCTGCTTGGGACCAAAGTCAATTGAGGTGAAGTTATAGGTAAGATTGGACAAATATGAGTACTTGGAACTGATGGTATCTGAAATTTTACTGCAGCTGAAGTTGAGTCGATGAACTCCTTATTGGTCCATTTCTCCTTCTTATGTCTTGTTTTGTCTGAACACTTCTCGTTTGGACTCAACTGATGATCAGAAGCAGCCACCATTATAGAGGCCCCTATCACCAGTGCCACAGTAGGCTGTGGGCTGATTGTTTGATACTGCAGGCATCAATATCAAGGCTTCATCAATCAGTATGGAGGTTGAAGTCTGTCCCAACTTTTTGGTGTGGGAGGGTTTGGCTTCTCCTGTAGTTTAGCCAAAGTCAATGATGCGGGGAAGAGAAACATCTTGGCTGTTGCCTGGTCAGACTTGTAGAGACGTCTCCCAGAGACAGACTTTTAAACTAGACAACATGGAAGACAGCTTTCTTGGTGGCTGCTCCCAAATTATGGAATTCCCTCTCATGGAGGTTTAGTTGGCTTCTTCTCTGCTCTCTTTCTGCCTGCAAGGAAATATCTTTTTATTTAAGCAAGCCTTTGGCTATTAACTTACTGGGTCTTTTAGTGAAGTGCATTATGCTTGTATCTTTTTACTATATTCTTCTGTATCAGAAGAAAAGTTGGATGTGGAAGGAAGGAAGGAAGGAAGGAAGGAAGGAAGGAAGGAAGGAAGGAAGGAAGGAAGGGCTCTCTTCCACAAAATGCAAATGCAAGACTGAAGCCCTGTTTTGCACTTTCCCTTCCTTTCACTTATTATATTGAAGTATCAGCAGCACATTTCACACAAAAAATTACTCTATTATTCAACTAACTGTGCCCTCAAGCTAGAGACAGGTGAATTTCAGGTCCATATCTCTTTTGCATGTTTTAACAGTAATTCCATTATGTTCTGTACAATATTTGCTTTAATCTTCAAATATCATTTTAATTATCTCAAATTATCTATTTAAACATACATTTTCTCTCAGACTCCAAATGTAAAATTAGATAAATTTATACATTTAAACTGCCTAAAACTGTATCACAGCATTTAAAGAAAAATACAGTCTGATGGAACGTAATAAATTATAACATTAGTTCAAAAGGTGATGAAGACCTTCCATATGGAAGGTACACAAATATAAAATTTCAAATACTTCAGTCTAATGTCCACCTATGTATCCATTTCAGAACTGTTCTAAATGTTAATGAATAAGGAGCAAAAGTTATTTGGAAATTTTAACCATGGAATACTTATTTCAGTTTCAAATGCAGCTTTGCAGTGCTATTAACATTTAATTGCTTTTAGCTTTTTAAATTGTATTCTATTTTTTGCTACATGATTGGTTTTAATATTGTAATAGTTTAATTCTATTTGAATAGTCACCTCTGTATGTTTTTAATTGTATTGTGCTTTTCAATTGTAAGCTGCATTGTGTCCCAATTTCAGGGAAATATCAGGCTATAAACAACAACAACAACAACAACTTATATAAATTGAAATTAACAGGACTCAAGACAGCTAATAGCTATTCTTTGTAAGTTTTTATCTGGCCTTTATTTTTAAATTAGCACTTCCCAAATTAATATGTAAACCATCTGCAGTTTTCTTTGCACACATCTCCAAGATATACAATCCAAATATTGGCTGAAAATTTAGAAAAATGCATATTTCAGAGAACAATGTGCACAAGAGTGCATATCTGAGAAGACAATTTGTTTTAGGAGAAATTGTAGGGTGGGTTTGTTTTTTTTTTTGCAAACTGATGCATAATTAGTGCATGAATGACTGTACACATGACCTCACTTTAAATATTGTATCCAGAATATTGTTGACAAGGAGGAGTGTGTCTAGAGGAGGGTGACCAAAATGGTGAAAGCTATGGAAACCATGTCCTGTGAAGAGTAGTTTAGGGAGCAAGGTAAGTTTATCCTGGAGAAGAGAAAGTTAAGGGGTGACATAATAGCCATGTTTAAATATTTGAAAGCATGTCCTATTGGTGATGAGAATACACTGCCTCAGAGTGTAGTGGAGTCTTCTTTTAAAAGAGGCTGGATGGCCATCTGTAGGAAGTGTTTTGATTGTGTATTCCTGCATGGCAGGGGATTGCAGTTGATGACGTTTGAGGTTTCTTCCAACTCTACGATTCTTAAACTATGTTTTTGGATACTTATACAGCAAGTTTATGCAAATCTACTCTGAGGTAAGACCTAGTGGCCTAAATCCAGATTAAGGTCAGTGGAGTGAAAATCTGTATTTACTCAATTGCACTGGATTACATCCTTGCTCAAACAGTTGTGCGAAGAGTATGTGCAAGCGATTATGGAACTGCCTACACAACGGCACTTACTCAAAAGTAAGTATATATGGGTTTGTCTTAGTTGTTCAGCTATTACATTGTATAGTCACTGGTACAGCCATGTACCATATGCTTTTTTCCAACATCACAGAACTGTATGTGTGTGTGATGTAAATGAGAAGTGTGGATGTCAAGCCACTCCCTGTTCACAGATCATTAGAGACTGAATGGCATCAGGTGCTTTCCTATCATTTTTTCAGTGACTAGTCATATCATGAGTTAAAGAAAGGTCACCATTTGAACTGTATCTTAACATGTGCTGCCCCAATAAACTTGTATTCGCATTTGTACATGGATACCTGGCCAGGCAGTATTTGTCTAAATCTGACATCAATTTATTCTTCTCATGACCCCATTAAAAGAATGCACATCTTTGTGAACATTTATAGGGCTTTCCAGGAAAATACCTAACCATGCAAAAATGTCTCCTTGGTTTATTGATTCATTTTGGACTTTCATGGGAAACCAAAGGATGAAAAATATCTTACCCATAGGCTTTATGTTCACATTTGACATGTACTGAGAACATCTGACTGTAGTGGGGGCCCTTGGTACCTGCTGTTGCTGTTTCTTTACTGGGTATTTTTCTTGGATTGCATTTGCAGCCAAATGGTTGTAATTGACCCTCTATTGGGACAAGTTAGGCTATGAACATATGCTTTTCCTTTTTATTAAAAAAATGTTCAAGAGTAAGAGAAAGGGAGAGAGAAATATTATCACTATTTACTTTAAGTTGCCTCCATTTCCAGTTTTTCTGGCAGCCTGTCAAGCTTCTGTCAGAATACAGAACTTCATCCAAATTTAGCTCCTGCAGCAAAGATGACAAACTGAATTCAAAGAGGAAAAAATATACAAAGTTTAAGATACCAGCAAAATACACTCTGTCCTTTAGCAGTGGCAGACAACACACCTGAGCACTGACTGAAGAATACAGCATTCCAAATGTCAACTTGGTAGGCATTCCTCTGCAGGGCAGTCATTTGTCAAATTGTCATACACCATCCAAACACAAATGACTAAAATTATAACTGCGGATATGCAAACCTCCAATGGTTCTTTACCTCGGGCCAAGTATTTCCAGGCTAAACAAACTCCACATCAGGGTTTAATAGATCCTTAAAAGGGACATTCCTGGCTACACAATATGAATCAGTATATACATGCAACACATTCACTTTTAAGAAATGCTAGAAAATAGGATTTTGAGGAGCACTTTTCAAATTATTGAGAAGAAGAAATATGCCAAAAATCATTCACAGTCTGTTTTTTGTTGTTAAAATTATTATCAGGGGCCAGGAGGTCTCCTTTTGATTTTAAGAAGGGAAAATGAAACCCTCCCTTGAGCTCTCCAATTTCATGCTCAATGTACTTTGTATTTTTTAAAAAAAAAACTCTTCAGCCACCCCCTCTCTCTTTCTCTCTTTCAGTGCACTCCCAGATACACTTTGACAGGAAAGATTGCACATTACAATGGCCATGTTTTTCTTCAATTAAAAAAATGGTGAGGAAGAAGAAATACTACACATGATTTTTAAAGTTAATTGCTCTGATTTTTTTTAGAATGGTGCACCATACAAATTGCAGCTCTGACAGAAAGAATTCTAATTCTGTGCAGAGAACCAACTTTGCATGCAAACATTCATTGGTTTAGTCCCCATTGTGTCTCCTTAAAGGTTGTTAAGATAGGAATACTTCTATCTGAGATCTTGAAAACATAGCCCAACTAACGCCTGAAACAAAACAAGCAAAATAACGCAGCTCTGGGCTGCATTGAGAGCATACTGTTTAAACCACATGCCCTGATTGTGGCTGGAAGTGAGAAGAACCAGGTCAAAAAGGAGCAGAAATAATCTGTTCCTTCCAGCAGCTTGGTTCAGGACTGTCATGGTGGCCCAGATCGAGACTAGCCCTGTGCAGTTACCACAGTTCCGGTGTGATCAAGGCTGGCGCGGTCCCAGCACAGTCCCTTTGGCCCATCTGCTTCAGGTCTAAGATATTTTGCTGCCAGAAACAAAGCATCAAATACACCCCTAAATACATACATCCGACTCAAAATAAGCCAGTCAAGTCATTCTGACATGTGAGGTGGAAACCCCCCAGGAATCTGGCAATAAAAATACAATAACACCAAATTACTGTATATACTCAACTATAAGACCTCATGCATAAGTCAAGGACAGATGTGGATGCCAAAATTATGGATTTTGATATGATTTGTGGGTAAGCCAAGGGTCAAATATAGGGGCATGTTACAAAGGATGTAAAGGATGAAGCAAAGGAAAATTATAGCAGTAGCAATAGCAAGTACATTTCTATACCGCTTATCAGTGCACTTAAGCATTCCCTAACCGGTTTACAAAATGTAAGCTAATTTCCCCCAACATTTTAGTGACCTCAGAAGGATGCAAGCCTGAGTCAAGCTTGAGCCCTTTTGCTGGTATTGAACTCACAACCTTATGGTTTGTGAGTGAGTGGCTGCAGTACAGGCATTTAGCCACTGCGCAACCAGGGCTCCTGCAGGCATTCCAGCAGGCATAATTCCAGCAGGCATAACTGTGATCACCCTAAAGGCTGGAGGGATGAGGAGGGAACTACAACATGGTTGTGTTATGTGTGGGGGAGCTGACCAGGTGTAAGTGGCTAGGAAAATACACATGACAAAATTGATGAAAAGGCAAAGCAAAGAAAATGGTTACTCTGTCAGCAGTGTTTATAGCTTTTAATGTAATAATTTTGCCTGATCTTAACCTAGAAAAGCTGGCAAACATACACAAATGTCTCATTCAGATTCTTCAAAGCCCAATTCCTTTTGGTGTTCCTTTGGAGGAAAGTGCCAAAGAGCTGCTACTGCAACCGTCTTTCCATTCAGGCATTTAAAAAGGCCAGAATTGGCACTGCAAAAGAGTACATAGGGTTGGTGCTTCTTTTATGTCCTCCTGTGATGGACAAAGCTCACTCCTTTTGCCACTCTACTCAGAGAAGAAGATGGTTCCTTTTGTGATAAGACTTAAAGTACAATACATTATGCTCACCCCAACCATGGGCTTGTCATCCATGGATTTGAGCATCCATGAATGACAAGCCCCATTGATTTCAATGGCTGTGTGTGCACGTGGCCCATGGAGAGCAGCTATGTGTGCATGAGCTATCATGGAATATCATGGGACTTGAGGTCCTGTGGGTTTTGCCATCTGTGTGTGGGGGGGGGGATTCTAGAACAGAGCCCCCACAGATAAGAAGAGCCTTTTGTATACTGTGTTTACATTGGTAAGTCTACCCAGTTTTTCAGGGTCAATTTTTTGACTAAAATTTCTACATTTATATATAAGTACATACAGTAAATAAGGAACAATTAGCTGCTTTTTCTTGAAACCCAAATCTGATTCCCAAGGCAATCGCCTTGTTCTTTCTAATGGCAGGGCTAGATGAAGAGCTGCTGCCCAGCAGAGCTGCTAGAACTACCAATACTGGGTTAGATGGTTTAAGGATCTGACTCAGTGTCAGGATTCCATGCAGATTCATATGTTCAGTACTGGTACGTTCACGCCAGCAATAGCACAGGGCTTTTATCTGATTTCCTTCGTGAGCTTATCATTACAGTCTTAGCCAGGACAGATCACATGGGAAAACCGTGCAGGTCACTAGATTGGATGTTGGGGCCCACAGAAAAGATATGCCCATAAATATTCTGTCTCAAATATGGTGATGGAAGAGCATGTCCTTCATAAAACGTCTATTAGGCTGTTTAAACAGTAGTTACATGTAACTGGATACATTAATCTTGTAACAATTTATTAAGTAAACATATTATCAACAAGTAATTAAAATTATATATTAACAGGTAAGTGTTTTTTTTAAATTTGTTTATTGCCAGTGTATATTACTTGGGAATCCACAAAAGTCCTATTGCAAACGCCCCCACTAATATTAGTTTCTCTCTCCCTCCTCCCTCTTTCCCATCAAGAGAGAAAACTAACAAGTCTCATGGATTAAATATCCTGATTTGTTACAGACAGATGCTTTATAAGACCAATATTATCAAAAAAGGAATCATCAAGACATTATATCAGTTTGACAATACGTCTAGCTTTTAACTGTTCAACTATGTCTAATTACTGCAATCATCCCCCCCTTTTGCCCCCCTTTGCATATATTCACTTAATTCCACCTCTTAGTGTGGGCAAAAGCTGACAGTTGCACGACAAGGCATGTTTCCCTTTGTAAAAGCCTACTTCCTCTCAGTGTAGCTTTAGCCTAATTGAAATGTTTCCTATTAAGCTCAATCAAGGCAGCAATTATCTAATTACTCACTTATGTGCATATATATATATATATATATATATATATATATATATATATATTCCCAAGCAAACATATTAGAATGGTTGGTTGCATATTTATTGTTGTGGGGAATTATATACAGGTATATTCTTTTTTTTTAATGTGATACTTAAATTTTTCACAGGGTGTTTGTTTGTTTGTTTGTTTGTTTTTGGCACCATACTCAAACATTTATTAATATAAACAACTCTGGCAAAATTGAAAGTTGGAAATTTTACTGGAAAAAAACCTTAATATGTTGAAAATAGAATTGAAAATAGCCAAGTCTTAAGTTATTACTTGGTATTTTTGAGTGGCATGCATTGACACTTTTTTTGTAATGCTTTACTAACACATTACTTTTAAATCAATTTTAAAATTAAACTCACTGTGAAAATGTAAAACATGCCCCCAAGTCCCTCTCCCATAATTGCTCAAAAAGTAATTTAAAATAATTTAAATCAAATTTTTTAATTGTAACAACATTACAAAAGGGGAAAAAGTAAAGATGGCCCTGTCCAGATGGGCCCTTTGCAGCACGTCCACGATGTGCTAGGGTTGCCTTGGGGTGGCGCGTGCACACGCCCCGCAACCCTAGTATGTCATGCATGTGCCACAATTGCACAGCACCATACATACGGCACACGCAACGATTACATCGCAGCTGAGTCACCTCTAAACAGCACTGCGCAGCTGCGATGTAACCACGCCGTCTTTGGCACTTTGCAGCGCCACAACAGGAGCCACCTTTGGGAGCTCCTTCTTTGCTGCGCAGCAAAGAAGGAGCTCCCAAAGGCGGCTCCAGTTTGAGGCGCCACAAAGTGCTGTGCAATTTGTATGCTGTGGTGCTCCTGCGCATCAGAGAGAGGCGCCAAGGAGATGCCTCTTTTTGGCAGTCTGTACCCCACCAATGTTACTTTTGGCAAGCTACTTCCAAACTCTGTGTGGGAAAAATCCAAAAAAGATATACTAGAACTGAATGCATTATTGAAATAAAATCTCTCCTCACCAAAGAAACTATAAGGAATTTTCCAAAAGTAATTATTTTCAAAACTGACTACAGTACTTATAAACATAAGAAGCTGAAATGGGCCATTAGTTCATCCAGTTCAGTACTGACTAGCCCAGGGAAAAGGAGCTTCAAGCCTATAGGCCTAATTTGGCCTGCCCAGTGTTCCCAATGCCTCCTCAAATCCCTTCTCTACCCCAAAATCAAATTCTCAGAATTTCCCACCTTGCTGTTCACCCTCCTAATTACAGATGGAGAACTGTTTTCCATTCAAGTATTGGAGGGAATACTTGGGATTTCCGCACTGCACTGCTCACTATCCCCAATGGGAACTGTCATGACCCAGGAGTACAGTAGTAGCTTGGACACACAGAGACTGAAGAACCAGTGAAGCAACGTAGGAGACATTAGCCCCAAGCACCACTGGAGGATGATAATCACTGATTTTGAAAAATGGGACCTCTGTGCCTAAGAAGCACCCTCTTCCAAGAGCTGCACAGACCATGAAGGCTATATACCAATGTCAGTGCATGAATACCAAGCTTGAAATCTTAGAGAGACACACGCCAGGCTTCCGACCAAAGGCTCCCCACTTTATGGAAAGAGGTACAGCCTGAGAGTAGTAGTCTTGGCCATGAAATGTGACCATGTGGAGTGGCGTGTGTGTAACTCATGTCAATATGTTGTTGTTGAAGCAACTACAGCTCTTCCAGCTGCCGAACTATCTGGCTTATCTTATTGTGCACTGGAATCTCATCATTTGCTTGAACACAATAGTAAGGCCAACAGCACATGGGAGAAATCTTTGTGTTCTCTCCAATCTTAGACAGGCAATAATAGTGTAGAGTTTTTCCCATCCCGTGATCAATCAGGAAGAGGTATGTGAGTGAAGCTTCAAGAATCAGCTGTAGACATATTCCTGAAGCTTTGGCTAGAATCTTGAAAAAGGCTTGGTCTGTCCTGCATTTTCTCCAGGCCATGTGTGTGCAAAGCTTTCATGACCCCAAAAGGCACACTTTGTACCAAATATTCATAACGACAGGGAAAAACTGCCTTGTATTTCAAACTTATGTTGGTGACTATGGGTGCATCTACCTTGTAGAAACAATGTAGTTTGACACCACTTTAAGTGCTGAAGTTCCATCCTATGGAATCTTGGGATTTGTAATTTTACAAAGCCTTTAGCCTTCTCTGCCAAAGAGTACTGGTGCCTCACAAAACTACAAATCCCTGGATTATGTACTATGGAACCGTAGTAGCTAAAGTGGTGTCAAACTGCTTTTCTACAGGTCAGATGCACCCAAAATCTTGCATAGGGGCTGAAAAATCCTCACCGGATTATCATGCTTTGTTGAGGCAACTGTCTTAACCCAAATTTTGGCAACAGTAATTTTTCTCTAAAAGAATACACAAAAAAACTCTAGAATGATAAACCCCTGGCCTCAAGGAGCTATAAAAATATTTAGATAATAATACAAGGAGGAAAGAGCAAGAAACTGTAAGTAGGGGGAAATGCAAACAATTACTGTTGCACATATCCTGTTATTTCTTTACAATTGGAAATGATGATCAGGAAGAGTAGAACATTTAAAACAAAGGACACAGACACCACAGTTTACAACTGCTTCTGATTCTACATAATATGAATAAATTATGGTAAAAACAAATGTTTCTGTTGACATGATTTGCTCATTGTTTCTTGATTATTCTTATCATATTCTGTGTTCCACTTCTCATAGTCCATTTATGTTCATGAATTATTAAACAGTGGCCCTGTTTACATGGGCCTTTTAGTACATCCTGCCAACATACTAGAGTTGCCCAGGAGCGTAGTTTTTAGATGCTCCCTAACCCTAGTATGTCGCCAGGACGTCAAAATGGCGGCACCCTGTCTATATGGGTGCCGCCATTTTGACATGACGGTCGCCTAGCGCCCGCACATCCTAGCGCGCGTGTGACACCGCAGTGCGCCATTGGCGCATTGTGGCATCACAAGTGCGCTGCATAAAGAACCTGTCTTTTAAGGTTTTTGTTTTTTTTTGCTCCACAGGGAAGCCCCGTGGTCTGGAGGCTGCAGCTTCTCCACAGAGCAAACTAGGGTGGCGGGAGACCGCCTGCTTTGGGCAGTCTGTATCCCGCCTATATAACTAAAGTCACTGATTATAGTTAAGATGTAAATAATAACTTAGAAAATATTATATATAATAGGATATCTTTTCTTTTCTGTGTACCTGCAGAATTTGGGCACAGAGGTCCCATTTTGAAAAATGGGACCTCTGTGCCCATGAAGCACCCTCTTGCAAGAGCTCCACAGACCACTGCTACGACCACAACCACATAAACTAGGCCCTTGTTATCCACTGAGATTTAGTTCCAGGAACAGTCTCCCCCTCCCCCGTGGATACCAAAATCTGTGGATACTCAAGTCCCATTAAATACAATTGCATAGCGAAATGGTGTCCTTTATATAAAATGGCAAAACCAAGGTTTGCTTATGGGATTTATGAATTTTTAAAAATATTTTAAAGTTGTGGATGCTTGGATCTGTGGATAAAAAAATCTGTGGATACTGAGGGATGACTGTATTTCTTTCTTCCTCAACATACATTTCGAAGGGCCAAAGTTATAAACTGAAAAGGTATGTGATACCTATGGTTGCACCACTGCCCATTAATACAACTCACCAGGAGGTGGGTTTTTTTTTTAACATTCCAATCCCATGAACACTTTTGGGATGCCACTTTAAAAAGAAAATTATTGTTTTCCCCTTCATTTCTCCATCTTTTAGCCCATCATTTTCCCTCCTTGCTGTCACCTCTGAGAAAATAATGGTCCAAGATGAGGGGTGGAAATGTCCCAAAGACCATTTTCAGGCAATGGTATTAATTTGAGTAAAAAATAAATATGATATGCTGAACTCATGCTTAACTGAGCAGTGGAAGGATGCTCTGGGTTAAGAATTTGGAGAAGATTACTTGTTCAGCCTGCTGGCTAGGGGATTTTGTGAGCTGTTATTAGAACAGTAACAACAACAACAATTTAGCTCTGGATATGGGATTAGAAATGAGTCCAGCAGGCATGATACCAATTCTTCCCATGTTGTGCATTATCTACCTCAATTATATGCTTTTATTCTAATTTTTTGGACTTGGACTTTCAATAAAGATGTGATATCATAAACTTTAACATATCAGATCTTCATTGAACAATTGTACCCACTGGCCTTCTTTAAACATTATAAAGCACAGGGAAACATAAAATTCAGGAATTATTATTTACATTCCACTATTTTTTCGTTACAGAAGTTAATAATGATACAAAAGAAAGCATGTTCTTCCCTTGTGTTTTTAAAAAAATATATGCAACCTATTCTGTTCCACTGTGATGAATAGACTGCAGGAATTTAAGCAAAATGTCTGTTAGATTATCTTTATTATGTAAATACTACAAGAGCTGATTGAATTCCTGTTTTAGTGCCACCTATGATTAGAGCAAGAAAAGATGTACTTTGGATTGAGAGTGAATAACAGTAATCATAAAATCAAGTTTGATAGTTTTGGTATTTCAGGGCATATTTGAATGGCATTTATTAAATGCTAGTAGGATTAAAGGCTGAAATATAAATAGTGCAAAAGGATAGATGGTTAGGAAACTTAAACTTCATTAGATTCAAGCTATTAAGTCAAAATAGTCATGGAGAAGACTGATAGATACACTGAAGGCAAACAGATGAATCCCCTGCGCATTCAGCACATATGCTATACACAGATTAGATTAATTCTTTCTATTCTCTGGAAAGTATAAACAAATGTGCATCCAGAAAGCAGGGCTGCAATTACCTCTCTTCTGCATGATTAGCAAACTGCTCACTTGTAACAATAGTAAAGGGCTGGCGAGCATGATCTGTACAATTTACCACAATGAATCTCAAAGAAAACATGATGTCAGAGTTTTGATGTAGGTGGTCTCTGAAGGCAATATGTGGATTTCATAGAACACAGATTTAATTTAAAATGTATATGGAAAGAGGCAGTGCATATGTGCAGCACAAACCACAAAGATACAACCTCTGTATACAGATGTTTAACCTGTAACAGGACACATTCCTTGAAATTAAACTTTAAATTACTCCCAGAGGAACAGTTGTCTAGTCAATCCCACAACTAGCCAACTAAATTACAGTATTAGATTGCCATTAGATATTTATGGTATCTAAAACCAGTCTACTGGCTACACACACACACACACACACACACACACACACACATTCTTTGATCAAGATTATGATTAGTTGTGCTACATCTCCTGGGGGTGGGGGGTGGGCAAACAAAGCTGAACTGGTAGATGCCCACAAAATGAGTTAGAGGTCACCTCTGTGCTTATCTGGTCTCCATTTCTTCACAATCACTAAATGTTCCTTAGTATCATGCTTTTCAACCAGTGGTCCATATATCTTCCTTGGGACATAGAAGTACTGATACAGGCATTTGAACAATTATAACAGTGTCAGAACAATAATATTACACTGCTGCAATTTTTAGTTTGTGTACAGTATTTTATAGCTACTACAGTAGTAAATTACGTGCTCAGCATAAATTGTACATGCTAATACATTATAGTACAGGTTGAGTACCCCTGGAGGAAAAATCTGAAATCCAAAACACTTTTCGTCCCAGGCATTTTAGATAAAGGAGACACAACTTACATTACAACTTTCTTTTTGGAGGAGTCTGTGTTTAATCTGAGGAATACTACAGTGCACTGTTGCCTTACATGGGGGATCCATTCCAGGCCCCCCCTCACATAAGGCAAATTCTGCCTAAGATTAAGTGTGGTGCAGCATGCACCATGGGTGCATGCCACATTCACCATATTAGGGCTTGCCATACATGTGACCTCAAGTCCATGTATGGCAAGGCTGCATATGGCACGGGCGCACTGTACTGCCATTTTTATCTCTTAAATCTTCTCATAATTGATAGTTATAAACAAAATGTAAACCTATAAACATCTCTATTAGGAAAAAGTGGACTTTTTGTGTCTACAATGATGGGAAGGGCACTCTTTGATAAGAGTGACTGGTATGACAAAAGATACCATAGGCTTAGAGTCATTAAATATGGTGTCAGTTATCATTTGGGAATTTTGAAGAGTCTGCAAGTCCTCTATGGGTCTTACATGGAAAAGTGAAATAAAGTGGTGAAACTAACACAAATTTATTATATGTTGCACAAGAAGGCAAAATTAACAGTAGATTTTGTCAGTTATCATAGCATACTATTAACATGTTATTTAATCACCCTCTCACCCATGATGCAGTCTGTCACTTTCCATGCAGGTGGGGTGACGGAGCCAAAAGGAACTAGAGCTAGCATACTTCTCCTCATATGTCTATTCAAGATGCTTGAATAACAACTGAATACAGACATAGTGTAGTAGAAAACATACACTTTTAGTTTGCAGCCTGGATCATGTCTATTATATAACAGTTATTAATCCTCAATCAATGTTATTGGTGAAATATGTTATCCTTAGGAACACACTTTTGAAAGAACAAATAAAAATACTTGGACACATTTTAGGCAAATGGAGAAGCCTGAAGAGTTAGAATCCATTTTTAACAAGATATTTAAGAATGCCATCATTTTGGAATTTTAGACAAGGACTCAGACCTATCTTCCATTAAGCTTGTATCTGGAATATAGGATAGTTTTATTCCTTGTACTTGAATTTAGGATTCCCTATGCTGGAAAATCAAATTACATTTCATTATATAACAAAAGACATTACAGCATGTGAAATGTTGCTTCTCAGATCCTCTTATTATGCAGGCAATGAAAATAGAGGCCCTAGGCATATCCACATTCCCAGTTCATTTTCAAGGCTGTTTCTAATATTTAGTTGGTGCTCATTTTAACTGGGGGGAAATAACTGGCAATTATTATAAGCAGTGACCCACACTATAAGTAATCCAGCCAATCAGTGTAAAGGATTTTAAGCTTTGTGTGCTTTTTGTTTCCCAAAACAGCTGTATTTCATCTTTCCCCCCCAGAATTTTGTTTTCCAAAACAACTTTTAAGGCATATCTCTGTCCAAGAAACTCTTTAATGCTAAGTGGTCAGCGTATTAACAAAATCAGAAAAAGGAGGACCAGCAATTCACTTGTATGTTTGCATGTATGAGGACAGTGGGGGTATCAAGAGGGAGGAGAGTGTCAGTCATCCTACAAGCCAGTCTCCATGCTCTAAATCTGATTTCCAGCTAGGTTAGTCAATACTTCAATAAATTTAATTGATTCAGTGGATCTACTCTGGTAGAACTAACAACTGGATTCAGGCCCACGTACTTGCATGGTGCTGATTTGAGTGCCTTATACCTCCTCCACTGTTTCCAGTACTGGTAAAGATGGAAATTCCACTTCACTCCTATCCCACAGAGTTGGTAAAAGCTTCCTATTAGTGAATTGTAGAAAATAAAGGTCACTACTTTATAAAACAATGTTACTTCGGAAAACAACCTGATGGACTGTCCATTTGGAAAATGCCAACCATCTATTTAGAGTATGGGTTATCAATCCCAGGTTTTCAGTGCTGAAGTTGGTAGAGGAAGAATTTGTTCAGTATCACAGCCAGTAGATAATATTGGCATCAACCGAAGAAATATTCTGGATTTTTTAGATTTTCCAGAGCAAGTGTTAATACAATAATCCACTACTGAATATCATGATACAGTGGTACCCCGGGATACGAATTGATCGCGTTACGAAATTTCCGGGGTACGAAAAAGTTAGCTTGGAAAAAACTGTTCCGGGTAACGAAAGATTTTTCGGGTTACGAAATTTTTTTTGGTGTGTTTCGGCGCTTTTTGGCACGAAATTTAAAAGCCGCAGCTTTCCAGCGCTAGCGGTTTCGGGTTGCGAAATCTTTCGGGTTACGAACGGCGCCGCGGAACGAATTAAATTCGTAACCCGGGGTACCACTGTACTGCTCTGACAATTGCCTCAAATTAACATTTAAAGATTTTATTCCCAAAATATACAAATTGAGAGATGGTTTTATGTTTCATAAGATTTCTTGCTCCCCAAAAAATAGCTAGTTTCTAAGCTTCTGAAGCAGAAGTCTGCACCAGGCCTGGAAACTTTGAACAGTTGATTAAATTAATTGTTCCTAAGTTGTTAGAAGACCTTACTGGAGCAGTTGATGACCGGGGTTCTTGGAGGTTTCACATGCTTAGGGTAGCTGAAGGTGACTGGACAGCAGAGTATAAGCCAGATGTTTCTTCCAATTCTTCTAAGATAGAAGTGAGCAAAGTGGAGCCAGCAAGTCCCAGTGTGGCCCATAACTCTCCCAAATGCATTTTAAAAATGGAGCTGAAAAGGCTTTCCATGCCCTTTAAGGTCCATGGTGACAATTTTAGGTCATTTCAGATTCCAGGCAGGGCTTTTCCCCAAATCCAGAGTGAGTTTGTGAGGGATCTTGTAGCACCTTTGAGACTGTTTGGAAGATCTTGTAGCATCAGCTTTCATAGACTTTCATTAGTCTGAAGAAGTAGACTTCTGGCTGCAAAAGCTTATGCTACAACTTCTTTCACACACTTTTTCTCAAAGATGCTACAAGATCCCTTTGCATACTAATATTCCAGACTAATACAGCTATGTCTCTAAATTTTGATTGGGTAAACAGCTTCTCCTGAACCTAAAACAGGCCAGAGAAGCCCCCAAACAGTCAAATTGCCCCCAGGATCCCAAAAAGTGGTTAGGGCTAGGGCTAGGGTGGCTCTCATACTACTTTTGTATCCTGTACACTGATTTAGCACATTCCATATTCAATTTTCAATATGATGAAACAGAAAAATAGAGTGGGATCTCACCAGCATAGTGATGCCACCTCACTCCAACTTTGCATGACCTTGTTCTGTGATTTCAGGCAGAACATAAAACGTCTGGGGAATAACATACTTGTCTTTTGGGAATGCCAACATCCCATAAATGCCATAAAGATAATGTTTTACCATCACCGTTTGAAATTAACTACTCAAGTAAAAGTAAAAACACTGAATAACAACATTCCCAGTTCACAACCCAGATATTGGTTGACTGGCCGAACCCAAAGGGTGCTCAACAATGGCTCTTTTTCCTCCTGGAGGGAAGTGACCAGTGGGGTCCCACAGGGCTCTGTCCTGGGCCCAGTGTTATTCAACATCTTTATCAATGACCTGGATGACAGAATTGGGAGCACACTTATCAAATTTGCAGATGACACCAAATTAGGAGGAATAGTTAATACTCCAATGGACAGGACCAACATTCAAAATGATCTGAATAGACTAGAAAGCTGGGCCAAAGCTAACAAAATGAAATTCAACACAGAGAAATGTAAGGTACTGCACTTAGGGCAGAAAAATGAAATGCACAGATATAGGATGGGAGACACATTGCTGAATGAAAGTACATGTGAAAGAGATCTAGGAGTCCAAGTAGACCATAAGTTGAACATGAGTCAACAGTGTGATGCGGCAGCTAAAAAGGCCAATGCAATTCTAGGCTGCATCAATAAAAGTATAGTGTCTAGATCAAGAGAAGTAATAGTGCCACTGTATTCTGCTCTGGTCAGGCCCCACCTGGAATATTGTGTCCAGTTCTGGGCACCACAATTCAAAAAGGACATTGAGAAACTGGAGCGTGTCCAGAGGAGGGCGACTAAAATGGTGAAAGGTCTGGAAACCTTGCCCTATGAGGAACGACTCAGGGAGCTGGGGATGTTTAGCCTGGAGAAGAGAAGGTTAAGAGGTGATATGATAGCCCTGTTTAAATATTTGAAAGGATGTCACATTGAGGAGGGACAAGCTTGTTTTCTGCTGCTCCAGAGAACAGGACCCGGAACAATGGATGCAAGCTACAGGAAAAGAGATTCCACCTCAATATTAGGAGGAACTTCCTGACAGTAAGGGCTGTTCGACAGTGGAACAAACCCCGGAGTGTAGTGGAGTCTCCTTCCTTGGAGGTCTTTAAGCAGAGGCTAGATGGCCATCTGTTGGGGATGCTTTGGATTTGGATTTCCTGCATGGCAGGGGGTTGGACTGATGCCTTGTGGTCTCTTCCAACTCTATGATTCTATGATTCTATGATTCTATCCTAGTCAGAAGGATGCCATTGCTGATTATATAGAAAGATGTCAATTGATGCACGAGTATTAGCAGGGTTTTGATCTAGATCATCCCTCAGTTTCCAGTGGAATTTTCTGTGCCCAAGCTGTCCTAAAATCAGACTGAAATGAATCCAAACAATATTTTTCTGTTTTACTCATGAATGAGCAGAGTGATATGGTTACTCACCTTGACCTAAGAAGGTGGTATTTCTGACCAGCTAATAGTTGTTAGACTACACAGGCTACAGGCTTGGTGTCTTTAGCAGTGACAATTACTCACTCCCTTGACTCTTAAAAAAAAAACATTAAACACAGTTTGCCATCAAAGCAAAGCAGATGATAATATTTTTTAAAAAATTATTTTGTCATTGTGGCAATTTGCCATCAAGTCAACTTTGGTTGATGGTGACCCTATGAATAAGAGATGTCCAAGAGCCCCTGTTACTAACAGTCTTGCTAAAGATTTGCAAACTCAGGGCAGTGATATTCTTGGCTGAGTCTATCCAACTGTAATGTAGTTTTCCTTTTTTCCTACTATATTCACCTTTACCAAACATCACTGTCTCTTTTAGTGAGTCATATGCCCAAGGTATGATAGTTACAGTTTAGTTATTTTGACTTCATGGGTGACTTAAGGCTTGATTTGCTCTAGGATCCAATTATCGGTCATTTTGCCAGTCCATGGTAGCTGCAGAAATCTCCTTTATCACCACATTAAAAATGAATTGATTTTTTTCCCCTATCAGCTTTCTTCACCATTTAGCTTTCACAACCATACACAGAAATGCTATGGCATGGATGACTCTAACTTTGGTATTTAATCACGTGTCTTTACATTTGAGGGCGATATATAATTCCTTCATAGCTGCTCCTCCCCAGTAGCTGGTTGTGTGCCTTTTGACCTGAGAATCTCACCTTCCAGCACTAGGTCTTGATTCATTTTTTAAAATCTCTTAATCTCTTGGTTCATTTGGATTGTCTTATCATATAGCTTTTGAGATAAAAGGCATTCAGGAGCAGTTTGCCTTTGCATTCTTCTGCACAGTGTTATCTCCTTTAAGACAGACAAAGACTCTCTGATTTGGGAGACCCTGCCAGTAGCAATGCTACCATCAGCACAGCCTCTTACCTCACGGAGGTATATAGTCTCACTACCCCAGAAAGATAGTGCTAAGGTGAATTAAAATTAATAGTACACTAATTTTTAAATTATATGATAGAATAGTGATATCCTGTTTGTTTTAATTACATTTTAATGTATTTTAAACTGTCTTTATCTGTTTTTAATAGAATTATTATTTAAATATTTCTGAATTTCTATAATGTACTTTTGAGCCAACTTCCATTTCAAATTTTGTAAGCCACTTTGGGTCCTTTGGTAGGAGCTAGATAGGATATAAATTGAATAAATATATATTACATATCTAGTATGTAGACCAGTCTATGACTGGGTTTTGGTGAGGGATATTATTTCTTTCATTGAAGTACTATATTTTATTCAGGAAAAAGCATGTTTATTTTCAGAAATACTCATGCCTAATCTCAATTTTTTTTTGTCAATTTGAGAAGGAGATTTAATTTTTAATATGAACACTATCTGATATGGGACATTTCTGAAAACTAAATATTGGAGGGAATTCAGGAATATAGGAGTATAGAAACTGCAAATTTGTGCACCCGCTTTTCAGGATTCTACAATACTATAATCTGCTGAAGAGAACAGTACATATCTCACAATGATTGCAAAGTTCACTATATAACAAATAATCTTGTGGCTGGTGATTTTTCTTTAATCAACAGAGAAAATCTCTGGTTGAAGTTAGAAAGGGCAAGTTTTGTTACTCAGGTTTAACATCCTGGAAGTGGGCTGCAACAATCTTTAAGATACAAGACTAATCAGAATTTCATAATTTTGGTTTCATAATTGTTTAAGGGAGTATGCAAAATTAATTTTCCTTCATTCAATATAATTTTTTCCCCCATGTGTCACAAAAAATATAAAATGTTTAGGGGCAGGGGCAAGAAGTTTCATTTCACAATCCATATGATGTGGTATATGCATTTTCAACAGTATCTTTGCCTTTCTGGCAAAATGAATATCAGATGGTGGTTTTGAAAAAGGGCAGACCTAACATGAGGCGATTAGTTTCAAAAACAGATTTTATTCTTGATAAATTATTACCAAATACAATCAACTGTTGATTGAGGATATAAAACAGATTTGTCATAGTATAACCCAATGGTTAAATGAAGTGGAAGTAATACATTTATTTAACATGGTCTGGCAGTAAGCTCCCAGATGTACAAATTTAAGACAAATAATTAAATTTTCATTTTAATGGTAATAATAATAATAATAATAACAACAATAATAATAGGTTTTATTTATATACCGCCCAATCACTGGGAATCCGAGCGGTTTACAATAGAGGGGATAACAGACAGTTCCCTGCCCACAGGCTTACAATCTAAAAGACATGACACAAAAGGAGAAGGGAATGGTGAGGTGGGGAGGGAATCAGGTCCAGCATTCTTCTCTCCCTCTGAGGCCTGGACCAAGGCAGATGGACCGGAGGGAGGGCTCTTCTTCTTCAGGCTAGCCCCCTGATGGAACTGGGCCAGCCTACTCTCTCCCTCAGAGGCCAAAAGATGACAGTTAGGGAGGGAGGAGCCTCTGTCTTCAGGCTGGCCCCTGAAGGTACTGGGCCAGCCTTCTCTCTCCCTCAGAGGCCGATCGATGACAGTTAGGGAGGGAGGAGCCTCTTTCTTCAGGCTGGCCCCTGATGGTACTGGGCCAGCCTTCTCTCTCCCTCAGAGGCCGAAAGATGACAGTTAGGGAT
>NC_056522.1:336308073-336446667 GCF_019175285.1 Sceloporus undulatus
GGAGGAGCCTCTGTCTTCAGGCTAGCCCCTGATGGAACTGGGCCAGCCTTCTCTCTCCCTCAGAGGCCGAAAGATGACAGTTAGGGAGGGAGGAGCCTCTGTCTTCAGGCTAGCCCCTGATGGAACTGGGCCAGCCTTCTCTCTCCCTCAGAGGCCGAAAGATGACAGTTAGGGAGGGAGGAGCCTCTGTCTTCAGGCCAGCCCCTAATGGAACTGGGCCAGCCTTCTCTCTCCCTCAGAGGCCGAATGTATAATGGTATACATTCATTGAATCAAAGTTGTTTCTTGAGGTCACCTATTTCACTTTGGTTACTCTGGTTATTGCCACACACACACACACTCTATATATGAAACATTTCTATGTAGACACTATCTTTCTGGGTCTCCGGGTACAATGTAGGGGAGGATAAGACACCAAGCACTCTGATATTAATATTGTTATTCATATACCGATATAGTTACTGAAATGATAACTAGAAGAAATAATACATGCAAACCTCAATAAAGAAGCCCTTAGTGTAGCATAAAGAAGTGCATGCCAACATACTCCATCACAATGCTATCCAAGGCCCATGCAGAATAGCAACATAGAGTAATACACACAGACATATGTTTGAGTTGCACAACAGCCAAATCACACCTGTTGCACTGTGTGCACCTGTCATGCACAGTGTGTTGAGCTGGCTATTGACGTCACACAATATTGTGGGTTGCACTATGATACTTCTGATGTTGAGTCCTGAATACACAATGTCACTGGTTGTATGACAGTGCTTCTGGCAATTTCGCCTGAATTTGCCAGTTTCAAATCTTCATGCTTCACAGTCCTTCACTTCCTTAATTTCCTGCTGAATCTGTTCAGTGCACAATGTTGAGTTCTTTGTACCATGAGCAAAAGAAATACTCCACAAGCATATGTCACTTTCTAAATTTACATCAAAGTGTCTTAGCAACATACCATTTGGAGGCATGTAATAGTTGGTCTTTTGCCTACCAACAATGTTATAGAAGAAAATGAACCCTGAAAGGAAATTGTGGATGTCCCCCTACTGGTCTATCTTGTTTTTGCTGTCAATTCTGACTTATAATAACCCTATCATAGCATTTTCTTGGTAAGACTGATTCAGAGAAGCTTTGTCATTGCTTTCCCACACCGCTTTGTCACCCACTAGGCTTCCAGGGCTGAGTGAGGATTTGAACCCTGGTCTCCTGGAGTCCTAGCCCAACAATGAACCACTACACTATGGTTCTTAATATTTCTTTTTAGAATTATAGCCTCAGAACACAATGGAAACCATGGTTTTGGGTACATGTGTTCCTCAGCACTGAGTGTGCAATATTAAGAAAGTAACATCCCAAAATATACTGGCTTTGCTGCTTGTTCCTTCATTTGCATGTTATCTTTTGGAATGTTGCAGGACATTTTTGTATGTGGCATCAAGCACTGTGTGTATCAAAAAAAAAAAACTGCTACAGCTTTGTTATTGGTAAGATGCCCTTATATTTTCCTCTTCTTCACTGCAAAATATTATTTATTTCATTCTATTCTGTGGACAAAGGAAAATAATTTGTTGATAATCTGATAATCTGGAAGCAACCTCCCTCCCCCCCTCACCATTCCCTTCTCCTTTTGTGTCGTGTCTTTTAGATTGTAAGCCTGTGGGCCCGGAACTGTCTGTTATCCCCTCTATTGTAAACCGCTCGGATTCCCAGTGATTGGGCGGTATATAAATAAAACCTATTATTATTATTATTATTATTATTATTATTATCATCTAACAAGGCTCACTGCAAGATAACCATCAAGAAATAATAATAACAAGGTCTACAGTAATTGCATCTTCACTTAGGGTTGCCATATCCTGCTTTTGGGCTGGACTTTCCCAGGTTTTGGGCCTTTAACAAGGTCCTGTCCTGGCTTTCCAAGATTTCCTGGATTTTGGCCGCCGCTGCCACTGCCACCACCAGTCCACTGTAGCCATGAGGAGGGGCCTAGCCGGTCAGCTAGGCCCCAAAGAAGGAGGCCTTGCCACAGCTCCCTTGCAGGCGGCAGCAGACTAGTGGCGGCAGTGGTGGTGGCCGAAACCCGAGGCCTCCTTCTGATGCTCTGCCGGCTGCGACAAAGCCGAGGGAGAGAAGGAAGCCTTGCCGCGGCGAGGCTTCCTTCTCCTCTTTGCCTCCACCACCTGTGATGGAGCTGAGGAGCCTGGCCAGCTGGCCAGGCCCCAAACAAGGCTGCTGCTGTGACAACAGCCTTCTCCGGCAGCCATGAGGGGCCTGGCCAGAGAGCCACGAGGGGCCTGGCCAGCCGGCTAGGCCCCAAAGAAGGCCACTGCCATGAGAACAGCCTCCTCCGGTGGCAGGAGAGCCGTGAGGGGCCTGGCCGGCTGGCTAGCCCCCAAGAAAAGGAGGCCGCCAATGGCAAGGTCTCCGCCGGCGGCAGCTGAGCTACGTGGAGCTTGAGCCGGCCGGCCAGGTCTCAAAAAAAGGAGGCCGTCATGGCAAGGCGTCCTCCAGTGGCAGCAGAGCTGTGCGGGGCCACTGCTGCAACTAGTTGGCAGCATGAGCTTTCCTAGACTAAAGTCCGCTTCCTCAGATGCATCAGTCTCAGGCACGATCTCGATATCTTTGAATTCTACTGTTGTGTGCCTTTTTAAAAAAATAATTAATGTTTTTGGTTTCTAAATGGTTGTGTCCTCCATTTTTAAAAAATATCCTACATTGTCAGGCAAATTTTGTCCTACATTTTACCCTACATTTTTTCTACGTTTTGTCCCGGTTTGGTGGTAGCAAATTATGGCAACCCTATCTTCACTGCAACAAAGGAATGACATTGCAAAAGGCCTAAAGTGCAGAGAACCCTTTTTTCAGCAGGGATATGGAATCCCCAAGGGTAACTGACTGGCCACTTTGTGAACAGGATGCTGAATCTGACAAGGTTTATTAGCCTGGTGCAACAGTGTTCTTCTTATGTGGTTATGTTTCAACTAGTGCAGAATGAAGCAGCGAGAACATTAATGGCTATGGCTGAATAATATCATATTACACCAGTTCTAAGAGAGATAGACTAGTTGCTTCTGGGTCTAATTAGAGTTATTGTTGCTTATTGGTGAAGTTCTGAATTGCTTGGGACTCAAATATTAAGAGGTGTATCTGTGTATGTAGCCATGTCTGGCTCTGTCTGAGGGGTAGAGGCTTCTCCTCTCACATTCCTTATGTGTCAAGGAGGTCCCCTATCTGTGGAGTACCTTCTGCACAAAGGTGTAATTGTCACCATCCTTGCGATAATTTTTGCTGCCAGCTCAAAACTGTGGCAGCTGCGGACATTGTTGTTGGTGATTCTTTGAGGCTCGACAGACCGACCCAAAAGGGCGGTCTGGAACCGCCTGTTTTTGCTTCCAAGGAACGCTAGAGCAGCCAAACCATGTGACGTCCCTCTGCACCAAAAAGAACCCAGAAAAAAATGGGTTCTTTTAGGTGTGGGCACATCCTACATTTCAACCTTCTGTCCAGGAGGAATTCCACCATCCCCTCCATTTTCAGCATGACCAAGGAGCATGAATTTATATTTCTATGAGTGCTTTTAGCTTTTATTTTGTAATGTCCTACATTCTTCCTGAATGTCCTAATTTTCACAGTGCCTTGTCCTCCTTTGTGGTTATGACATCTGGTCAGTCTCTATGAGTTCTGTGCCCCTCTTATAAGGGATCTATTGAAGTTAGCATTTTTTTTTTTAAATTTGAATTAATAGCAGAGCTTGGAAAAGTTATCTTTGTGGGATTGAAACCCCAGAATTTCCCAGGACTCTGAGAGCTATAACTGAAAAAGTAATTTTCCAAACTCTGATTATTTTTTAAGCCGAATTTTCAATTTTCTTTCAGAGGTAATACAGGGATCAAAGCTTGGTTTTGCCTATACAGCTAGTATCTTAAATGTTTCTGTTCTAAAAATCAAACCTCATACAAAACACGACAGTAGCTCTCTAGCATGCTGAATGGCTCTGACAGTTCAAGCATGCAATTTTATAGCAGCCTGCAAAGAAGACTGGGAATTCAGGGTTAAAAACTAAACTGAAGTTTTGTCTTATACAGTAATGAAAGCTGACCAAGAGAGTAAATCAAATGGATCTCCTAACAAACTAAAAACAGCTGCTTGGCTGGGCATGTCTCTGATTTAGGTTAGGTAATTATTGCTCTAGTGTGGTTCAAGGTTGTTCTGTGTTACTGAAATAGGATAGCATATGAAAAGCATCCAACTTCTTAATTTATTGTAGCATCAGAAATTCCACTGTATGTATATAAAAATATCTAGAAACATAATCATCTATTGGTATACCTATAGGCTTTTCTAAATGCCAATTTACTTTGCCTTTCAAGACACAATTACACAACACTTACTTATGTCATACTCAGGTAGAATATCTCAACAAAGGAAATTATATTTTATGTCTAAAATGCGACTCTCCAGTTGGCTTCCCCCCCCCCCCCTCATATGGACATTATATATTACATATAGACAATGACTTTTTAAATTATACACTAGCTCAACTTTGCAAACTAGTGATTGAATACCTACTTTCAACATTAATTCTGGAGGAAAAACAACACTGGTTCCTGGAGTGATTCACATTTTTAAAGGATAGCATGCACACAGGAGCTGAAGATTAGAAACTATAAAAGAATTCAAAGTTGGCAATCCATTTTTGTTTGTTTTAAAAAGTTAAATGGCATTTCTGTAAAGTGAGTCATAGTACTAAATGTCTGATGTTTCACCATCAATATTCAGGCTATTCTAATAAACAAAAATATTAACACCTTTAGATATTTTATTTGCTTTATTAGATGCTACGTGATGATGAAATCCAAGTGGAATTTTATATAAATAATATCCTAGCCCATTAATAATCTAAACAGTAAAGAAATACAGAATCTAGAAAATTGCCTTGAGATAAGCTCTTTACATATAGCCCCTATATTGGGAGAAAGGCGGGATATAAGAAAATAAAATAATTATTATTATTATACACTTTGCATTCCAATTTTATTCTATTGGAATTTCAGTTCTGTAAACAAACCATTTGGTTCCAGCACTTACACCCAACTAAAATAGACCTACCATATCACTGGTAAGACAACACTTGTGTATGTTTTATTTGCTTCAGTAGATCTACTGTAATTGGGACTAATAATTGAATTTAGAGCCACGTCTCATATCATCTACAGATTTCGAATTATCTTTAGTTCAGCATTCATTTTAAATACATATAATGTAATTCCATGGACATGATGGCTCAGCGATTATGACACTGATTCTGATGATCACAAGGCTGGCAGATTGCCAGTTCAAGACCTGGGTGCTGCGTGACAGAGTGAGCTCCCGTAACTAGTCCCAGCTTCTGCCAACCTAGCAGTTAGAAAGCATGGAAAAGTGCAAGTAGTGGGAAGGTAACAGCGTTCCATGCAGTCTTGCTGGTCACATGACCACAGAGTCGTCTTTGGCAATGCTGGCTCCCGGGGACGAGCACTGTCCCCTACAGTTGGACACGATTTGATAATCATTTCGAAGGGGAAATCTTTGTCTTTACCTAATGTAATTTGGAGAGTTGTTTATCGAATATACAGGTGCAAAATTAATTCCAGAATGAAATGCTCATCCAGGTCAAAGGATCTGCATGATATATTTACCATCATCAACTATGTATAGGTTTACATATATCATCCAATGAGTACTACATATTTTTCCCCACTCCCTTTCCTCCACAATTGGCTTAAAGTAAGATTTTCAGATACTGGCCTAAAGTAGGATTCTCAGCCTTATGAACCCAGTTTCATAGCAATAGCAAGTACATTTCTATACTGCTTATCAGTGAACCAGCACTCCTTAAGTGGCTTACAATGTGTAAGCCAATTGCCCCCAACAGGCTAGGGACCGACCTACTAAAGGATGGAGGACTGAGTAGACCCTGGAGTCCTGCAGGATCAAACTCACAACCTGTGGCTATGAGTGGCCTGTAAAACAGGCATTTAACTACTGCACCACCAGGGCTCTGTGCATGATAGTGCATGCAAAGGGGCTGCAGTGGGGAGGGAGAGAGCTGCCCTCTCCTAATACTGAAAGATTCTGAAACATGAAATTTCACAACTGCCCACAGTTCTTAGATTTTTTTTCACATACATTGCCTTGAAATCCTTACAATAACTCTATATGATGGACCAGTATAATATTCACAATCAGCAGTGGGACAGAAGGTAAAAGAGAGTGGGTTGTTTAAGGCCACTGAATAAATTTGTACTCATTGGAAGTATAACATTTGAAGTGGAGATTTCTTTATCCATAGTTTGACTCTTAGCCACTAAACTGCACTCAGATGAATGGTAAACAACCAGCCCAGATCAATCCATGAGCAAATCTGAAGGATGGAATGGTTCAGGGGACTACTTACAAGTACATAGATTATGCCTTTCTATTCTGCATCCAATACATCTTTCTCCTCCATTTCCAGTATTGTTAATTCTTCCTGCATTGATACTTTCAAATAATTTCTACTTAGACAAAACATCAGGGGAAAACAGGCAAACAATTTTTCCTCTTCTTCAACACAGCCTATGACAAATGAGCCTGCATTCTGTGTGGTGAATTAGCATGTATGTTTTAGATTCCAATAATGCAATTAAGTGTTTCATGGAAAGAAAGAAGAAGAAGAAAAAGAAAAAAGAAAAAAAAAAGGGGGGGGGGGGATTCCAGTACGCTGTAGGTTATTAAAATGGATCAGACATTAATTCTTACTCAAATTCTCTTGAAATGAATCATAATCTTACTGTTAAATATATACAGGGCTACATTCTACTGTTTTGAAATGGAAACTTAATCTGAAACCCTCTCTGCATGGTTCTCAATGTGGGAATGATTCCCAGATTCATGCTATTTAAATACATCAGGGAGAAAGGCCAAAAATGATGCTCTCACTATCAAATTGTCATGGATTAAAGCTCTTAGCCAACTATCCCCCAAAATCGAATGTAGTGGAATATAGGAAGCAATGTTCAATGCAATTCTTCTCTAATCCTATAATCCAGTCTCTCCCCTGGGAGCCCAGGCTTCCTCATGACAATAGTACAGCTCTAACTGCTCAAGTTGTCCTCCTGACATTCATTGGCATGAAGGTGAAGGAGAACTGGTGGTAATATGGGTAGCTCTTAAACAGGCATAGGTTCCAAGAGAGATCACTAGGGGTTCCACAAGAGATTACAATTTTTTAGCTGTACATATAATAATTTTTACGCAGAGGTTCCATGAGACCTGAAAATTATTTCAAGAATTCCTCCGGAGTAAAAAAGGTTGAGGAAGTCTGTTCCATGCATTTAATAGAAGGCAAGAGTCAGTTCTGTGAACACATGTGTGTGGCATCTGAATTTGAGATCAATCTTAGGAACATAAGTTGCATCAGGGTTCTTGATCACACATAGAACTGTATACACAAAGTGTCTGTTATTTCCTTCTGAATAATATATAGAGGTATGACATGTGGTACTGTCTTTTTAGGACCACAAAAATACAGGTGCAAAAACACAAGTGCAAAAACTTCACCAGATAATAAAAATCTTCTGCTCAATGAAAACCAATATACAGTAAGATGAGAAAGCAGACTAGATCGTGATCCTTCTCTCTATCTTTCATGAGCAGGGGGCTTCTGAGATGGATGAATCTTCAAATATGCACCCCTCAGAGCATCCTGAGACAGTATGACGGCAGGAGAATGACTGAAGCATGCAGATATTTAAACCATGTACTGCATGCAACATATTATATAGTGATTACTGGGAGGAAGATCTACACATGTGCAGTGGCATCACCAGGGAGTGTGGGATGTGTGAGCTGCACCAGGTGACATCCTAAGGGGGGGATAATGCCATTGCTTTCCAAACATCTGTCTTTTGGCAGAAAGAGACTGTGACGTTCATCTGTGTCCCTTTAAAATGCAGAAGAGATGGTTTGAATGGGAGGAGGCTCAGTGGAAGGAGAAAAGAGAAAGCAGAGACCACAGGCCTATTTTTTTTTACATTTTAATTTTTAATTTTAAAAAATTAAAAATTATTCATTTACATTTTTATTTAAAAACATCACATCTTACCAAATTTTCACTTTAACCACATTAAACTATGTACATGCAAATACATTTAGAGTGTGTGCATAATATTGTAATTTAATTTGTAAGTAAGATTAGTACAAAAAAATTAATACAAAAATTAAAACAAAAAAAGATTCTGTATGGTGTGATATGGGAGGAGATCCATGGGGGGGGGGGGGTGATACCATGAATTTCTACAAACCTGTCTGAAGGCCTACAAGGAACTTGAACACTTCAAGTATGTTGGGGCCTCTCTGTACAATCTAGGATTTTACTTTCCTAACGTTCCAAACTAAGCATCCCCATCATTTATTTATTTTAATAATACTTTGGAATACTTTGGATTGTGGAATTCCGGAAGCGAGACTCAACCTGTAACAGCTTTCTTCCCTCTCCAGCTTTCAAACTTTACACAGAAATACAATAGCATGGACGACACTGGCTTCAGTATTCAATTATATTCAAACTGTTGCATCCTCTCCTAACTTGTCCGTTTCCCCTCATTAATAATTTTTTCAATATTGACCACATTCTAATGTTTTTTGGCCAAAGCTTTTGTCTGTAAAATGCTGGATGGTATGAATTGGATGCAATATCAAGAAAAGGCCATCCTGGTATCAAAAACAAGGCCTTGGACATTGATCTTCATTCCTGAGCAGGTACAGGAACAAGCTGTCCTTAAGGTGATCCAGACTTAAATGATTTAGGAATTTAAAGGTTAGAATGAGACCCAGCCAAGGAGTTGACAGAAAACTGGAGTTCTTCAAATCATTTGTCAGCTGTTTTCCAAGCAGAAAAGATTGAAGTCCATAAATTGATCTACAGGCCAAGAGTGGTGATTTTTAAAACACAGGAAGTTGATTACCTAAAACTGTACAAAACATGTTTAAGGGAGTTCTTGCAGAACATTCATTATTTGGGTGACAAACATCCTGCCAGTAACCAATTTATACTTTGGGGTGAATAATAATATCATTTAGAATTGAGTCCAGTCTTTCAGGGTTTCCATGTACAGCAGTGAGGAGTGGATCAAGAGCTTTGCTATATACTGCACCTTTAAGAGGGAGGTCCAGGCCAGAAAACCTCAATGGAAGCATTTTTTTGTGGCTGAAATAACAGGAATGCTTTCAATTTGGAAAAAAAATCTAGGAGAAACCGTCCGGTCCTATATGACCTCCTCAGAGGCCAGAGCACTCCTAGACATCAGTATGTAGTACTGTTTCTCATATTCACTTAGGAGAAGTAGTATTGTACTTAGATATGCTTCTGTATTCCAGGGAATTTTAATAAAAGGTTGCTACTATAAAGACATCAATATGTAGTACTGTTTCTCATATTCAAAAACTTTCAGGATAATACCTTTGGGGGAAACATGACTGACTCTTCATTTGTTGTTGTTAGCTCCCTTGAGTGAACTCCGACTTATGGCAACCCTATGGATGAGACACCTTCAAGGCTCCCCTGTCCTCCACTGCTCTGCTCAGATCCCACAAACCCAAGCCTGTGCCCACCCACCCGCGATTGAGTCCATCCATCTGGCATGCAGACTTCCCCTCCTCCTTCTATCTTTCTTTGCTTATTGTTTTTCCTAGTGATCCATGCTTTTTCATTATGTAGCCAAAGTATGACAGCCTTAATTTGATCATCTTGGCCTCCAAAGAGAGTTCTGTTCAAGGGCCCATCTGTTTGTCTTTTTGGTTGCCTACGGTATCCTAAGCACTTTTCTCCAGCACCACATTTCAATACATTGATTTTCTTTCTGTCTGCTTCCTTTACTGTCCAGTTCTTGTATCCATACATGCTGATAGGAAACACAATGGCCTGGAAGGTTCTGACTTTAGTACTCAGATGTATATCTTTGCTTTTCAGATCTTTTCTAATTCCTTCATAACTGCCCTACCTATCTTATTTCCAGACTGCAGTCACGACTCTGGTCAATGTTTGGTCCTAGGTATGGGAATTCCCAATTTCAATTTCCTTTATGTCTAGTTTGAAATTATGTATTTCTTCTGTGGTCATTATTTTACGGATGTTTATTTTTGTTAGTAATTAGAGTTACCATACATCCTACTTTTCCAGGACATGTCTGCTTTTTCATAGCTAAAAGTCCCACTCTCCAGTTTCTCAGACATGTCCTCTTTTTTAGAGCTAAATATTTTGTCTGATCAGATTTTTCAAATATTTTGGTTTTCTGACAAGGTCTGGACTAGAAGAAGTAGACAATCAGGCAGCATTACTCAGAGGGGTTGCAGGGGAACATGCCAGGTTAAAGCAGGAGGGTGGAAGCCACCAAAGAATCCAGCCTCAGCTTCATAGGAGTTAACTGAATGACTTATCCACTTCCAGGTGAGTTGGAGCAGCTTCCTGAGAGGAAATCCCATCAGGAAAGAAGATGGTGGAAAGGAGAAAAGCACCCCAATGCCATTGCCAGAACAGTGTTCAGCCACAAAGGAGATCTGTCTTGTCTGTTAGACTGAATCAGCTGAGGAGCAGTGGCTCCTCATACAATTGCCCCGAGCTTACAGAGTATTTAAAGTGAGACTTATCATATTGATGGGTAGTTTGAAATAGTGAGTCAGTAACAGTAGCCTCTTTTTTGTTATAGTATACTATAGTAACCCTACAATGATACTATATTCTGGCAAAACCAGAATGTATTTAAACTATTCAGGAAACAGTAATTCTGATTTTTGTGCTCTTTTTATAATAAGTAGTACATAGAGGGGACAGGGTCATGCCTTTTGATTTTACCTCTTGATCTCCATGTGGACTAAGCTAGATGGTAGTGCTAACGGGGTAAGAAATGGAGCAGATAAAAAGATGTCCAGCTCCACTATCCCTCCTTAGTCACTTTTCTTTCTGTGAAGCTATAAAAATTAACCTTCCTCCTCAACCACTGAGTAGATTCTCATTTTAGTCTTTTATATATATGAGTGAATACAAGAGCAGGAATGTAATAATAATAATAATAATAATAATAATAATAATAATAATAATAATAATAATAATTATTATTATTATTATTATTATTATTATTATTATTTATATACCACTATTCCATAGATCATAGCGGTTCACAACAATAATAAAACCAGTTAAAAACAACAATGTGCAACAACAATCACAGTAAAACGTAACGTCAACATATATACGAAAGGCTAAAAGGTGGAATACATCACAATTTCAGGGGAGAAGAATGACAACAAGGTTCATGGGGGGGAAAGCCTGGCGGAATAGATAAGTCTTCAAGTTTTTCTTGAATACATCAAGGGAACTGGACATGCGGAGCTCATTGGGGAGAGAGTTCCAGAGTTGAGGGGCTGAAACAGAATATGGAGTAGTGTAAGGGATCTGAGTGTGGCTTAGTCTTGAATGGGCAATTAAGAGTTTTTAACCTTATGAAAGACCAGCTCCTGATGGAGATAAAATTGTTAGAATTGATTTGTTTATATGGATCAGTCAATCTGGCTACATTTTAGGCTATTTATTTAATATGTAACTGAGCTGATAAGAATGTGCATTTCTAAATGTAAAGAAGTCTTTTAAGTAAGTTTACACAACCATTTCTTTTCCCTTTTCATTTTGATATAAAATAAAAAGAGAAAGAAATAGTTGTGCATGCATCCTTCAACAGTCCATATGGATACACCAAAGACTGTCATCAATAGAAAAATATCACAACAGTAAAAAGACGTTTGATGGTACTCAAAGGCAGGTCTACCTCAAGTTCAGCACTAACAAACTGCAGAGGTATTGAAAGACTGACACATTTAAAATGAGCTTTCAGTGATCATCCAATTCACTAAGGAACATATATGATTAAATAACTGTTTAGGTTCCTTATGTCATTGTTGTTACTGAAATCATTACTCATCCTGAATGACACTATTAACTGTGTTTCACTAAAGAGTGCTGGAATGGAATTCCTTCATTCCTCTGGTGAGTACTTACATGGGTGGGCCCAATAGTTTCACTGGGAATATCCATGTGAAAAATGGCTCTCAAATGAATTAAAGATTGCATATTAGCTGGAATTATATTTATCACATCTGTTTAATGAACTAGACTGGCATGCTAAACGTTTTATATGAAGACTTCATAAAACTAATTGTTCTTTATAATGCAAAGGATGGATGTTTACAGCACATAGATGTCTGCTTTAAAAGAACTGATTTTCTATTCTCTGTTGCCCTCCTTTATTTCTCTGTCAACTGATGGTACAAATATTTCTACTAAAACATTATTTTCTTTGTAAAGTACTTACAAGGAGCATGTGTAGAACACATCATGGAGTGTGTGAGCTGTGTTTTTTATTATTTTTATCATGGTTTTAAATGATTTTATATTATGTTAAAGTGTTGCCTTAATATGGCATCTGATTTAATGGAGTTTTAACTTTTGTTACTAATAATTTGTCTTAACTCATTTGTGAACTGCCTTGGGATCCGATAGTCAGGAAAAATGTAGGATGTTGTTCTTTTGACACATAGGATACTGTGGCTACCGTTCTAGGCAGACTTACTCAGGAGTTAATTCAATCAATCTCAGGAAGATTTAATGCTGAGTAAAAATGTTAGGATTGTAGAGTTCATAATCTTAAACAGTGTTTAGAAACTATTATTTTTGGATTCTAACTATCTTCTCTCTCAGCCAATATGACTAGCGGCAATGTTAGTGGAGTTCTGGGAGCTGTAATAGTAAGAAGTAGTTTTTTCCAGACTATGATTTTAAAGAGCTACAGATACTAGGCCTCTGACTTTTTATCCAGTCGAAATATCACTTTCATTTTACAGACCTATTGCCTCCCCCCCCATGCAAAAAAATCTGGTCAAGCTGGTGTTTGACCTTTGACAAAAGACTGCCCTCTCTCCGACTTTTCCTAACAAACTAGGCCCAAGACAATAAGCTGCTTTATAGCTATTAGCTAGGCCAGTGTGTTGCTCCAGGAAGACCTCAAGCTGAAAAGCCAACATGCCTGACAACCACTGCCAAGATACCAAAGGTCCAAGCACTAGACATTGGAAAACAAATGGGAAAGCACACACAGCCACATCTGGAATCCTAATAGGCCACCAATGGTTCTCAGCTTAAGGAAGAATTACCACTGTTATTTTATCATCCCTAGTGCTAACTTAGCTGTTTATGTACAGCAATAAATGATTTTTTAAAAACATATTTGGGTCATTATGTCATATACCACCAGCAAGTAGGATTGTTTTATTGTGCTTGGAGTAAAAATACACGGCTATATACCCAGATGTTAAGGGGAAATTTAAAAACCTCTGGCTCTTCTGCACTCATTCCTGTTGGCCAAATGGTACATTTATTTATTTATTTATTTTAAAAAAGCACCACGAAACTGAGAGGTTTATAGCTTGTATTCCCATCTCACCAGTAAAATTTGCACCAGTATTGTTCCTGGGTAAGATTCCCCTACCAATGAGAACATTAAACATTGATATGCAAAGCAAAATAGTGAGGATACTCCAAAAACATTGTTATATAATTACAATAATTTTATTCCCAAATTTACATTTTAATTTAAGAGATGAATGAGCAGGGAAATCAGAACTGGATTTTTTTTATTTCAGACTAACACATCATATATATTTGCCCTGTCCTATCCTCTGGTCCCTCTTTTTTCTTTGAAATTAAAGTATATTTCAGTTTTTCGCTAAGTATCAATGCACCATATATATAGTGCATAGAATATAAGCAATGAACATGTTAAATGTTTAGGGCAGAAAATGAAAGTCCAAGCACTAGAAAAAGGGAAAAATGTTATTTTAGCACCTCTACTGTCATTGCAACTGCAGGCTAGGGCCCACCCACTCACCAGAAAAGCCTGGTAGTGGGCTGTGGGAGTTGGGGGTTCTGCCATTTTTCCTGTCAACGTGCCTGTCTTTTTCTCAGATGTCTGTGTGCCTTCTGGGAAAAGTGGTCAGTGTGAGGAACAAAAAAGGGTGGGACATTGTTTTGCCAGATGCTGAGGCAGTAGGCTCCTACTCATGTCTGGCAGGGAGGAATATAAGCTCCCCACCATCAGCTATTTTGGCATTTGGGCTTGCATGGCCTTCCCATCATCCTACCCCTTCTGGTGTAAATATTATGTTTGTTATATGAAGGGATCTATGGGGGTATATGTGAAAATGTGCATTGGTTCAATACAACCTGAATGACACTGTTCTGAATTCAAGCCAGAAGAAGAAGAGAGCAAGAAGGCAAACCAGACAGTAGGCTACTGCACTAATCTAGGTGTGATATAAGCAAAGCCTGGACAAACAGATGGGCAGTCTGATCAAGAACCTATGCATGGTAAAAAGATGAAAATTACATGCCTTTGCTGTCAACCCAATAAAGGATCACAGGAACAAATTATTATCCAGCAAGACTCAGAGGTTCCTGGCAACCAGAAAAGAGTCACTGTGTTTAGAGGATTGTACTGTGACTCCATTTGTCAGTGGATGACTACCTGCCATCTTATGCTGAACATGGAAAAAACAGATCTTGTAGTTTCAGCCTAACCATCCATTAGCCCCTCTTTCCACGTTCAGTTTAAGATAGCAGGTGGTCATCCATTGAGAAATGCTCAACAAGTAGTCTATCACAGGCTTCCACACAGAGGCATCAAATAACTGAAAACCTTGAAAAATCCTTGTATTATCTGCATGCGATACTCAAAACTCAAATCTGAAATTAAAAAAACAAAAAACAAGAGGGAGTGTATATAGTGAAAAGACAAAGAGGAAGAAGAGCCAAGACTGATCTTTTGGATCCCCAAGTAGTTATAAGGAAATATTTTGACAGATCCCAGAACTGAAACAGAGGAAGAATGGTCAGACAAAAAAATTTAAACCAGAGCAAAGCATTCCCTATTATTTCCAATTATGCCAACCACAACAGCAAAATCTGATGATCCAAAGGCTAAAGAAGATCCAACAGGGTCAACACAGATGTTTGATACTGAAATTTTGCCACTAGAATGGCATTTAATACATTTAATTTCAGTAGATTGACCTATAAGAAACCCTGATTGAAATGAGACAAGAATATGTATGTATGTATTTAATATCCTAACTTTCTACTGAAGTAGGACCCAAGGTAGCTCACAGTGGAAATCATAACAATATAATTTTAACTAAGGAACAAAACCTAAGCATCCTGAGAAGGTTTATTTAACAGAGGACACAAAAAAGCATGCTTAAAACAGCCTGCGAAAACCCTCGAAAAAGAACAATTAAAGTGGTAATATAAGGCAAAAACAGAGGCAAAAGTACTAGATTAAAAAAACAGCAAGTACATTTCTATTTCACTTATCTGTGAACTAGCACTGCCTAAGTGGTTTACATTGTGTAAGCCAATCATCCCCAACAAGCTGGGTACTCATTTTACCAACCTACAAAAGGATGGAAAAAGAGTGGACCTTGAAGCCCTCCTCTAGGATGGAACTCACAACAAAGAGATTGCAGTGTCAGCATTTAACCACTGTGCCACCAGGAAAAGGAAAGTAATTAAGGGAAGGGGTCAATAGGACAGGAAGTGGGGAAGAAGTCAACACATCCTACAGGAAAGGAAGTGAGCGGAGGCATCTGTGTATTGAATATGTCTCATAAAGCCAAAAGGAAGCAAAGGTGCGTTACAGACTGCCCCTTTTGGGCGGCCTGTAAGCGCTCCTTGCCCCACCAGGTTGGGGCCTCAGCTACCAGAATAGCAGCCTCTGGGGCCCCGATCCGCCACTTTCCAGGCCATGGGGAAGCGGCAAAAGGCCGCTTCCCCGCAGCCTGGAAAGGGGTGTCCTTGGGGCTTCATGCCCCAAGGACACCCAACGGCAGCGGGGAGGAGGAGAAAGGGGCTGCTCAGCCCCTTTCTCCCTTGCGTTGCTGGCGCAGCCGTCTAAAGGCTGTGCCAGCGACGCAAATCGTGGAAGGAGCTCCGTTTTGGAGCTCCTTCTGGCGCCGCGGAAAGGGTGCTCTATGCGCCCTGGTGTGGCGCCAGTACATCACAACCATGCCGCCTCGTTTGGAGGCGGCACAGTGGTGACATAGCAATGGCGGCCCCCATGTGGAACGGGCGCCGCCATTTTGTACGGATTCGATCCGTACTAGGTTTAGGGGCATCCAGAAGGGACGCCCCTTTCTAACCCTAGTATGGACCCAGTCCATACTATTACGCCCGTCTGTAACGGGCCAAAGACTCCTCTCCTTACAACCTTGGGCTGACCACGAAGGGTTCTTCTTGTGATCCAAGAAGATTGGAGAAGTGACACATTGACTTAGAATACAATTAGTAATGGAAGGCCATCACTATTTTTCATATGGCTTTCAAAGTGATGGTGATAAAGGGAAAGGCTGATGTAGGGACTCTTGTGTGATGAGTGGAGAGGTATAGATATTTCTAGATACAGAATACCAGGAATCCTTTTTAAACACCTTTTTTTTCTGGCATGGAGCATTTGAAACAAACACTATTTACTACAAAGCAATACAAAGACTTTGCGAAAGATGGATATAGCAAAAAGAAAAGAAAAATATCAAAATATGGCTTATTTAAAAATTTGTTATGTCCACAATCCTTCTGCTAAGATTTTTTTTTAAAACTCTCTCTCGTATTATTGTGTTCAGGTCATAGGTTGAGATTTTTTCCAAACATTTTAACAGATGGGTGTATTATGAATTTATTTCCATACATGGGTAATATAAATACACTTGTATAAGATGAAACAGAAGTATAAAAATAGATTTCTGTTGCAGAAGATTTTAAGGAAGGAAAGCATAGACCGTTATCTCTCTTTGTCCACATGGAAGTCCATTTTTAAAAAAAACCCTAGCTTTGCAGCAAACATAGTTCAAGAGGGATGTGGAGAAACTGGAGCATGTCCAAAGGAGGGTGACTAAAATGGTGAAGGGTCTGGAAACCATACCCTATGAGGAACGCCTTAGGGAGCTGGGAATGTTTAGCCTGGAGAAGAGACAGTTAAGAGGTGATATGATGGCCCTGTTTAAATACCATGTGCCTGCATACGCTGAAAGCCATGCTGGGAGAAGGGGCACCGCGTCCCATAAGGAATAATGGGGTGCGCCTGTGGTGTGCACGTGATGCTGCATGCATGAGCCCCATTCATTTAAATGGGTCGCGAGCATAGGCGGAATTCCCTTTACACGGGGGGTCCAGAACAGATTCCCCGCATAAAGGAAAGGCAGACTGTATTTGAAGGGATGTCATATTGAGCAGGGAGCAAGCTTGTTTTCTGCTGGTCCAGAGACTAGGACCCGGAACAATGGATGCAAGCTACAGAAAAAGAGATTCCACCTAAACAATAGGAGGAACTTCCTGACAGTAAGGGCTGTTCAACAGTGGAACACACTCCCTCAGAATGTGGTGGAATCTCTCTCCTTGGAGGTCTTTAAACAGAGGCTGGATGGCCATCTGTCGGGGATGCTTTGATTGAGAGTTCCTGCATGGCAGGGGATTGGACTGGATGGCCCTTTTGGTCTCTTCCAACTCTATGGTTCTATGATTCTATGATTCTAAATTGGGGTGAGAAGATGGAATCAAATTCTGTCCATAGATTTTTTTGTGGGGTTTTTGGGCTATGTGGTCATGTTCTGAAGATGCCAGCCATAGATGCTGGTGAAACATCAGGAATAAACTCTTCCAGAACATGACCACATAGCCAGAAAACCCCACAAAAAACTATGGATTCTGTCCTTGAAAGCCTTCAACTTCACAAAATCTGTTCACTGCCAAGAAATCAAGCATTGATTATTTAATATAATGCTGGTTTATATATTCATAAAAATATACGAAGTACCAAGCTGGATCAGTCCAAGGGCATATTTGAGCCATTATTTTATTTACATCACAGTCAACTACTTTCGTGTGAGAAGCTCACAGGTGAAAACTGAATTCTGTCTAGTCATGTTTACTCTGAAGTATATCTGCTGGGTTTGATAGAGCTTATTTACTTGTAGTAGGTGCAGGACTGCAGACTAAATTGCCAATTAGCAGGTACTCTCACTGTGATATATTTATATACTATTGTATATCAGCCTAGTGACATCAATGCAACCAAATGCCAATTATAAAATATTGAAAAGTCTTTCAAATGCCGGTACCAATTATGTGATATGAACTATTTTCTCTTAATAGCTAGCATCCTAATGTTTACTCTCAGCTAAAGTAGATCCATTCAATGAACTGAGTGGTGAGTCAACATATAGGGAAATCCCATTGCTTCAATGAGTCTGTTCTTGTTGGGGCTAAGAACAAGATTTAGGCCAATATCTGATGAAACAAAAATATCTTTAAAATTCAAATATGGGGATTTTAGAGGGAGATTTTTTATCTTGGCGCCAATAAACTCAGAGTTAGAAATATGACACAGGCACAGGTATGTGTATAAACTGCCTCTTTATTACAGTAACAATATCAATGGCACTTATATATCCTGTTTCTCATTAGATCTGTCTTTTGATCCAAAAGTGGGTCAAAAGACATTACAGTTAGTAAATAGTAAGTTTCAAGGAAAATACCCTGGGCACTGGACTTCAGTTGCAGTTACCAAGTAGTAAAGCAGCCTGTTTTGCGCGTACAATACTTCATAAAATGGTGTTGAAAGCAGATCTCTGAAATAGCATTTAGCTTGTTCCTATCATACAAAATAATTATGATGTATTTTATAATATGTTTTACTACATTAAATTAAAATGCTGCTGAAAAGTCTCCAAATAAAAAATACTTGATCAGTGAACTATAGTTAAGGTAAATTATATTAACTTTAGTTGTAGACTTTGAAGTACAGTGGACCCTTGTTATACGCTGGGGTTTGGTTCCAAGATCCTCGGTGTATAACAAAATCAGTGTATGCTCAAGTCCCATTAAATATAACATAGCAAAATGGTGTCCCTTATAAAAAATGGAAAATCAAGGTTTGATATTTGAAATTTATACTTTTTTTGAACATTTTCAAACCGTGTATGCTTGAATCTGTGTATAAAAAAATCAGTGTATAAGAAGGGCCGACTGTAGTACAGGAAAACCATACTCACTAAGTCTGCATTCCCATAACCCACAGTGGCAAGAAAATATGTTTTTAAAGGAAAGATTCACATCAGCTTTGGTGCTAAGGAACTGCTTTTCAAAACAGTGTTCTCCTTGCTTGTTTTTTCTTTCCTAATAATCTCTGGGTAACCCTGACATGCCCTGGAAAAAGAGACATGTGAATTTGATCTCTCTTACTTGTTGAAGTGTTTTTGAATGTAGAATATGAAATATCCTTGTTTCTCCTGCCATATGGCAGGTTAAAAACATATCGAACTAACTAGTTCTGATTGCAAGGATAGCTTCAACTGTTTTGAAGAGATCTGTTATTGTTGTTTTAAAAATACTGTTGTGTACAGTATTAGAAAAGAAAGAAAGCAATTCGACCAGAATAAGCTATGAATTAAAATTTGACTTCATAAAGCTCTGGCAAATGTATAGTGTATATCAAAACCAAGAAGAAAGAAGAGGAGGAAAGAAAGACAGAAAGGGTAAGTTGAACTAATAAAAACAGTACCTTTTGCCCATAGTGTATCCCAGATATATAATTAATAAATGAACATGGCTAAGGGAGAACATAGCAAATATTTACTTTTTCTTTTTAAAGAACATTTCTGCCGAGCCATTGTTATGAACAATATGGAGGATTGCTTGGTAGGAAGCTGAAAGAAATGGACGCACAAGTTGTCATCTCGTCTCTTCTGCCAGTTGAAGGGCAGGAAGGGGGAGGAAAATAGCGGATGTGAACAACTGGCTCCGCAGATGGTGCCGCCGAGAACGATTTGAATTCTTCAGTCATGGGCTGCGGTTCCATGAGGAGGGACTTCTTACAACGGACAGGTTGCATCTCACGCCAGTTGGAAGAAATATTTTGGCCAACAGTCTCAAGAATTTGATCAGGAGGGCTTTAAACTGAGTTCCGAGGGGAAGGGAGGCAATATTAAGGAAGGCAAAAGGGATGGAGAAAATAGTCAAACTGACATAGAAGAAACAAGACAAAAAGCACAAGGACCCAATAGTGGGAGGCAAAAAAACATGCACAGGCAGCAAGTAAAGGGGACCCATGGTCTGCGATGTCTCTATACTAATGCACAGAGCATGGGAAATAAGCAAGATGAACTCCTAGTAAAACAAAGCAAATATGATATAATAGGCATCACTGAAACCTGGTGGGATGAGTCTCATAATTGGAATGTTGAAATAGAGGGGTATAATATTTTTAAGAGAAATAAACCAAACAGGGAAGGAGGAGGAATAGCACTATATGGCGGGGTACAAACCGCCGCTTTGCGGCGCTCCCCCACCGCCGCCATTTGCTCCGCGCGGGAGCCGCAGCAGCCAAACCGCACGACTCCCGCGCGGTGCAAAAAAGAAGCTCCATTTCGGAGCTTCTTCTTGCGGCGCCTCTATGACGTTGCGAGGCGCCTGGCGCGGACTCGCGACGTCATAGGCGCCGCGACATGTCTGGACGCTATGCGTCCAGTACGTAAAGATGGTGGCGCCCATGTAGAAGGGGCGCCGCTATCTTGTACGTATAGGATACGTACTAGGGTAAGGGGGGTGCGGAAGCACCGCCCCTTCCTAACCCTAGTACGTATCCTATAGGTACTATATGGCGGTTTGTATCCCGCCTATGTCAGGGACATTTACATCAGTGAAGAGATCCAGGACATCAATACTGGCAGCCAGGTGGAGAGCATCTGGATAAAAATTAATGGGGAGGGAAACAAGGATGTTATGGTGGGAGTCTACTACAGAGCCCCAAGTCAGATGGAGGAATTGGATGATGCCTTTCTAGAACAGATGACCACACACTCAGAAAGGAGAGATGTAGTAGTGATGGGTGACTTCAACTATCCTGATATTTGCTGGAAGTCAAACTCAGCCAAATCCTCAAGGTCTAGCAAATTCCTCACTTGCCTCGAAGATAATTTCATTGTCCAAAAGGTGGAAGACACAACAAGAGGGTCGGCTATTTTAGATCTGATCCTAACCAACAAGGATGACTTGGTTAATGGGGTGCAAGTGGTGGGATCATTAGGTGGAAGTGACCATGTTCTCTTGGAGTTTGTTATACAATGGAAAGGAGAAGCCAGGCATAGTTAAACACGCATTCTAGACTTTAGGAGAGCAGATTTCAGTAAACTTAGAGAAGTATTGAGGGTGATCCTGTGGTCAGAAATACTAAAAGAGAAGGGAGTTCAGGACGGATGGGAGTTTCTCAAAAGGGAGATACTGAAAGCACAATTTCAAACAGTTCCTGTGAGAAAGAAAAATGGGAGGTGTCTAAAGAAACCAGGATGGATGACTAAGGAACTTTCAACTGAGCTAAGTTTAAAACGGAACATGTATAAGAGATGGAAAAAGGGGGAAATCACCAAAGGTGAATTCAAACAAATAGCAAGCACATGTAGGGGTAACGTCAGAAAAGCCAAAGCTCAGAATGAACTCAGCCTTGCTAGAGAGGTTAAAAACAATAAAAAGGGCTTTTATGGATAAGTCCGCAGCAAAAGGAAGAAGGAAATGGTAGGGCCATTGCATGGAGAAGACAGCAAAATGCTAACAGGGGACAGAGAAAAGGCAGAATTACTCAACACCTTCTTTGCTTCAGTCTTCTCAGAAAAGGCAAAGGGTGCTCAACCTGAGGATAATGGAGCAGAGGACAGAAAAGGGGAGTTTCAGCACAGAATAAGTAAAGCCTCTTATGAACATTCAGAACATGTTTGCCTAGTTAAGCTATAAGGGTGAAACTGACAGGCAGAGATTTATTATATCTCACATGGTCTGTCATAGCTGTATCGTACACTTTGATGGCTACATCTCCACTGAAGAATTAATGCAATTTGACACCGCTTTAACTGACATGACTTGATGCTATGAGATTCTGGGGTTTGTAGTTTTGTGAGGTCTTTAACCTCTGTCAGAAAGCTCTGGTGCCACAGCAAACTAAAAATCCCAGGATTCCTTAGGATGAAGCCATGACAGTTAAAGCTGTGTCAAACTGCATTAATTCTGCATTGTGGCAGCAGCCTGATTGGTGCATTTTGTTGCTGTTGTTGTTATTTGCCTTCAAGTTGTTCCCAAATTATGACAGCTCTCAGGAGAATCTATCACGGGGTTTTCTTGGCAATTTTTTTTTTGCAGAAGAAGAGGTTGCATTTGATTCCTTCTGAGGCTGAGAGTATGTGACTTGGCTACAGTCACTCAGTGAGTTTCCATGGCCAAGCAGTGATTCAAACCTTAGTTTGCAGAGTTGTACTCCATCCCTCAAACCAGTACACTATGTTGCTCTCACAATGTATTTAACACCATACAGCACTTTACAGATGAAAACTGGACATGTTGTCAAGCAACATCAGAGTGTGGTCAAGATAGCAAAAGTGAGGAAGAACATAAAAGCTAGGAGAGATTGCAGATGTTTTCTACCTAAATATTAGTAAGAACTCCCTGATGGTAACAGCTGCTCAACATTGGTGATGACCCTTTGGAGGGTGGACTCTGTCTTTGGCAGACTTTAAACAGAGGTTGGGTGACCATCACTCAAGTGTGCTTTAGTTACATTTTTTGGCATAGCAGGGGTTAGACTATATGATACTTGATGTCTCTTCCAATTTTATGATTCTATCAATATTGATTCATCTGGATCCACCCCAAAAGTGCACTCAGTAATGGATGTGAGAACATCCTATGAAAATACCCTTCTGTGCTTAGTTTTCATCTTGCTGCCTTCTTGTTTGTTTGTTTTAATTATGTGTTAGCTTCTATATCTATGAATTGTGTAAGTTTTAAATGCTTTGATTTTAGTTCATTTTGTTATTATCTATGGGCCTGAACAGACAGGCCAAAATAAAGCTGCTTCAGGTCACTTTGGAGGTATGCTGTTTAAATGATGTATGTGTCCAAAGAGGCCAGAAGCCACATCAAAGCCACGCTCTAGTCCTAAGGACTGGACTGCAGCTTTGGCACAGCTTCTGGCCTCTTAAGATGTGTGTGTCATTTAAACAGCATACCTCAGGGGTTCCCAACCTGGGGGTCGTGAAACCCTTTCTTGGGGTAGCTAGGTTGGGAATCCCCCTGCCTCCCCCTCCCCTTCTCCCCGCGGGTGCTGGCGCTGGAGCAGGCACCGCGCGGGGAAAAGAGGGGAGGGCAGGGCTCCCTCCTTTCCCTTCTCCCTGCGAGTGCCAGCGCTGGCGCAGCCACCCGTGAGGAGGGACAGGGGGCCGCCTCCTCCTCTCCCTTCCTTCCTGCGGGTGCAGACACCCGTGAGGAGGGACAGGTGGGCCGCCTCCTCCTCTTCTCCTTGTGGCTGCCAGGCAACTGCGGGGAGAAGGGGACGGGACTGCAAGCCCCAGCGGGCTTTGTGGCTGGAAGTCCTGCCCCTTTTCCCTCAGCGGCCACCCTAATTGGTTGGGAGGGCGGGAAGGGGTGGGACTTCCAGCCGCAAAGCCCACTGGGGTTTGTAGGCGGTCGAAAGTCCCGCCCCTTCCCACCCTCCCAACCTATCAGGGAGGCTGCAGGCGGGACTTTCATCCCCAGTGGGGGTCGCGGCCCAACAAAGGTTGGGAACCGCTGGCATATGTCCAAAGTGACCCGAAGCAGCATTATTTTGGCCTGTCTGTTCAAGCCCTATGTTTAAGTGTGAGCCACGTAGGGAGAATCATCAAAGGGGCAAAATATGTAATATAAATCCCTGTAATAATAACAATTTTATATTTATCTACTTATATCCTGCTTTTCCTGTGCAAATGCACCACTCAGCTGTTATTTTAAGTTTCATAAAACAGCAGTGTAAAAGTCAAGGTCAACAGAATAAAAGCTTGCTGGAACCAAAGGTTTTCAACAGCTGGCAGAAGATAGCAAAGGAGGGGGATGAACTGTGCCACACAGAACAAAGTATTCCAGTTCCTGAATGATTTCATCCAAATTTGCTCAGATGAATAGTCTAAAATTGTTTTGACTAAACTGTCCAGTTTCAAGTGTTTAATATGCATTCAGCTTTTAAATTATTTCTACTGTTTTAAATCATTTTAGATTGTTTAAATTGATTTTATTGCACACACATGTGCTCACATAGAGATCCTTGTATATGGGTGTGTGTGTGTTATAAATATTTTAATAAAACAGGTAAATATTAAAATGCGGTATAAGGATGTCCACCAAGTAGGTTCTTTTCTTGTTTAACCCTGCTGTCCTTCCATGATGGGCAAAACACTGATAATGATATAAGGATGTCATGCTAGTGGTGGTGATAATGCTGCTGCATGAATGGGAGGAAATTTGAAAGGAAGAGATTCAGAGGCCCTGAAACTCTTTGTGAACGCCCTTCAGATTTTACCATGTAGATGGGAGATAGGAAAACTGTGGCCTTAGAACTCCATGTGCCCCCTAGAGCTGTTTTTGTGGCCTTCAAATCCTCCAGGCTTCCTGGACCATCTGATCAGAAAAAAGGAGGTAAGCCTCCAAGAGAAGCAGTTAGCCTTTTTAAAAAGTTGTATGCCCCACACTGTTTAACATCAAACTCCATCAGAACCTTTTGGAGCATTTTTGGCAGTGTGTGCGATCTCCAGAGGCAGTGTCATTCCTAGCGTTGGTGTCACCTGGTGCGATCACTTATGGGGGGCAGGACTTCCAGGGGCGGGACTTCTGACAGACTTCTGGTGCATGTGAGAGTGTGCATGTGCAGCTGGAAATGCCACCATGAGACCAGAGACACCCCCGCATGGCCCCAGGGAGCAGTCCCTTGGCCCTGGAGAGAAGCTGCGTGGCCCTGGAGAGAGCCGCCAAGGACCGACTGAGTGACACCCCCTTTTTCTGGGGTGTCATCCCCTTCTGGGGTGTCACCTGGCGAGGTCCGCAACCCCGCACACTCACCCCAATGATGCTACTGTCCAGAGGGACAGAAAATTATCCCCTATACTCACCACAGTTGTCCATCCCTAATTTGGAAGATCAGTATTGTTAGACATCTTCACAGAAACACTTTAAATTCCACCACTATAGCCATTCTCTACAATAACCAGATGTTATGCTTGTTGGATCTCCTTCCTTTTAAAAACTAGAATCCTGAAATTTCCCCCACTAAAACTTGATACACAAAATGTACACTTATAATTAAAGAACTCTGCACCCAGGAATTTGTTTTGAGTGCAATATATGTACCGAGTCCACAGTTTCTTCCAGCGTCCATTTTGACTCTGGCATCATGTTTGTATGTTGAGTGGAAAGGGACATAACAGGGAGCTGGGGCATTCACAAATGCAGCCAGCTACTCTTTCTTCAGTTATTTTTTTTTTCCAGCTGCAGGAGTCAACTTCTGGTCAGCCTATACATGACTGCCTATTACTGCTGGAACTCAATATAACTGAAATATATTTGAAGATATTTTATATGAACTTTCCCCCTCAATATGAAAGCAATTTTTTGTTTTGCTCTAGATGTAAAGGAAAGTTTTTGCTATTAACAATAATCTCTGTCTTTATTTTATAGTGTGGGATTTAGACACTACACAACTGACAACAAGGCATATAAAGACCATGACTGAGTCTCTTAAAATCATGTGGGCTAGTTATAACAAATCATATTTTACAATGCTTTAGAAGCAAGAGAGATATACACATGCACAAATGAAACTTACATTTATACTTACACAGAGACGTATAAAAAGAGGTGAATAACTTGGAAAGTTATTCTGTTAGGCTACAAGCTGCAGAACGGGAATTCTGAGAGTTTAAAAAAAATGAATGTTTTTAAGCTTTGGTGGTGGCATGGGGAGATATCTGTTCAAATGAAGTTAACGCCAGTAGGCGTGTACATCATTCCCATTGGTTCTCCTTGTTCATCCCACAATTAATGATTTCATCATCTCAGCCTTGACCACTTTACAATTGTCAGGTGTGTCCAATTATCCACTTTGCAATTCTTGTCCTTGGCATTCAGCACTTGTTAATTGTCTTACCATTCACACCTGTGTGGTTCTCTATTGGCTTCTGCTGAGTCACTCTAACTCTCACATACAAGTTTTATTTCTCTTACTGTATATCCCATGTTGCTTTTTCCTTAACAAACATTGCATTAGTTTTTCATAAACTGGGCTTGCCCAGAGTAATTCTTTGGATCTGGGTAAATCATAAAATTATAGAATCATAGAATTGGAAGAGACCACAAGGGCCATCCACCCTAACCCCTTGCCATGCAGGAACTCATAATCAAAGCACCCCTGACAGGTGGCCATCCAGCCTCTGATTAAAAATCCCCAAAGAAGGAGACTCCACCACATTCCCAGGCAGTGCCTTCCACTGTCCAGCAGCTTTTACTGTCAGGAAGTTCTTCCTCATATTAAGGTGGAATATTCCATAGTAACAGTGAGCTTCTACAAAGCTAAAGTTTGCTGAACTGTAGCCATTCATTTCCCCCTCCTTCCTTGGAAAAGGGCTAAGGCTAAACAGAGAACATACTTTGTATGCAGAGAGTCTACATCCCATCCCCAGCACCTCTAGTTACAGGAAATCTGATAGTAGGAAAATATCTTGAGATCATGGATGATACTGCCATTCAAAGAAAACTAAACTGGGCAAAGACAGGGAATTGTCTGTCTCAGTATAAGTCATTAGGAGCTTCATATGTTCACGTTTATAATGAGAAAGGAGGTAAAATAAGCCTCGGAAAGGAAACATTTTAAAATGTGGTTTTTTGGGAAAACATCTCTTATGCCAATTTCTTATTTTTAATAAATCATACTTTCCATAGCATCTGTCATTGCAAGCACGACAATTTGGCAAGTTAGCCATATGTTTGCTTGTGCTTCTGCAGTTAAATTTGGACTCACTTGTGTTTACTACTTTCTGATCCAAATATCTCCAGTGACATCAGAGGGATTGTACACATCTGGGAAGGGATTCACATAACAGCTGGAGGCAACGCAGGAGGGGGTGCTCACACATTCTGGGTGTGACCAAGTAAAAATGTGAGAAGTGCTAACTACTTGTTCAAAGGTCAGCTCCATCCCTCTTCTAAATGAAATTATTCTAATTTATTAGCATATATTCTTTGCAAGCTACCATGAAATATTTTTGGCCCGCAACTAGATCTGAGAAGTAATGGTGGCTATTGAATATTATACGATACACTTAATTTGCACTGTCAAATAAGAAATGCTGTGCCAAATGTACTGCAGACTGTAAAGCTGATATTATTGCAGCATTTTCCCTGGGCAGCTCTTCACAGAACAGATGTCAGGCTCCCTTCCCAAAGCACTGCAATGTTTACTGCCACTTTAATTTTTTCATAATCAAAATACAACTCATTTAGCAGGTCTCCTCAGTAGCAAATACGCAAACAATCCATAAAACACATACTCAAGTACAGCTGCACTTTTGGTTCATGCTCTCCTTATGACTGGTCATCTGCTATGAACAAGAGGAATGCATAACATCAGTTTTAGGTTGAGAAATACGGTTAGAAACTCATAAGAACACAGATCTACATATTGGGACAACAACAGCATAACATTATTTCTGTAAAAGAGTGAAGCAGCAGGTGACTTCTTTTTTGTCAATAATGAGTAATACTGGAGGTGAGGTGGGAAGTAATTTGACAAATAACTTTCAATAAAAGTAACGTTAGAGTTTTAAAACAACAAGAGAGCACTAATTGAACAAGATATATTTGAGGTGTCCCCATCAGTGAAAATCATAGAATCATAGAAGGATAGAATGTAGAGTTGGAAAAGACCCCAAGGGCCATTCAGTCCAACCCATTTCTGCCGCAGAAACGCACAATCAAAGCACCCCAGACAGATGGCCATCCAGCCTCTGTTTAAAGATCTCTAAGGAAGGAGACTCCAATACACTCTGAGGGAGTGTGTTCCACTGTCGTAACAGCCCTTACTGTTAGGAAGTTCTTCCTCATGTTGAAGTGGAATCTCTTTTCCTGTAGTTTGAACCAGTGGCGTTACTAGGGTTGGTGTCACCCGGTGCAGTAGCTCATGTCACCAGCCCTTGTCCTCCCATTTCACACCATCCTTTGTAATGCTTTTTGTGTACTCATGTTACTCATAAATTGTAATTCCCATATGCCACTGAATGTAATGCTAATAGTTCTGACATAAACAACTAGCAAAATTAAAATTATAACTTCAAATTACAGTATCATACACACAACCTAAATGTATTTACATGTACAGTGTGTAGATTTGTTTAACATGTGATGTTGTTAAAGAAAATCTAAAAAGAATAAAAATTTCAAAAATTTCATTTTTTTAAACAAATTACAATTTTGAAATTTTAAAAATTTAATTAAAAAAAATTATGGGGCGACTCTTTTCTCCTCCTGCTGAGTTCCCCCCCCCTCACTGCCACCATCTCTTAAAGCTTTTTAAGGGAAGCAGATGAATGTTACAGCCTGTTTCTGCCAAAATGTAGGTATTTGAGGAGCAGTGGTGTCACCTGGTGCGGTCTGCACCCCATCCCCCAATGACACCACTGGTTTTAACCAATTGTTCCAGGGCGTATTCTCTGAAGCAGCAGAAAACAAGCTTGCTTCAGCCACAATATGATACCCCTTAAAATATTTAAATAGGGCTATCACATTACTTCTCAACCTTCTCTTCTCCAGGCTAAACATACCCAGCTCCCTAAGTCTCTCCTCATAAAGCATGCTTTCCAGACCCATCGTCATTTTGATTGCCCTCCTCTGGACAGGCTCCTTACCACCATCCTTACCATGAATCCCTGTATCTTACTATAACAATTAAGGACAGGTTGCTTACCTGTAACAGTATTTCTTCGAGTGGTCATCTGCGAATACATACAAATGGGTTTCACTGAGCACTGAGCACCGCTGCTGATAGGAACCTACTGGGAATCACTGGGCAAGTTTACTTTGCAACATTATAGAAACTTTTTGGCGGTTGGGTAGGCTCCGCCCACCCGTTATAAGGCCCTGGCTTCCCGCTCTTTTCCCCCGTTCCGCAATTTTCCGACCACAGCACCGTGCGATTGAAAAGAGCCCATGAGAGCCGGACACTGAGGGGCCACTGACGGGTGGGATTTGTATGTATTCGCAGATGACCACTCGAAGAAATCCTGTTTACAGGTAAGAACCTGTCCTTCTTCTTCGTGGTCTTGCCGAATCATACAAGAGTTGTGGTTGTGATGTGACGAATCAGCTTAGGTATGCGGGGCCGGAGGGAACCAAAGGTATATTTATTACAATAATAAACAACTTGACACCATTAAAAAAGGTCAGTCTCTTTTGTTCATGAAATTAACATAGCAACATTGCTTAACGAGGGGGGAACAGAGGTCATGCAACCCGGTCCATAGGACATTGGCAACCAAACATTCCAACAGCCCAATGTTAAAAACATTCTGCATCTGTACATGAACCCAGAACACAAACATCCGGTAGTGCCCCAATAACCCCTGACAACCCATGGACCAAACCAACCACAGCCCTCCCGGAAAGCTGCGCTCCACTAGCAACACCCGATCCTGCGCCTCCCACCGGTGATACACCAACATGTACACCTGTTTGATTAAAAGTTTTATAGGTTTTGGACCAGACAGGCAGGCCTGTAAGACACCTCCCAAGGGAACTACTCCCGAAAGGCAGCACGAGGATGCTGCCACTGACCTTGTGGAATGACAAATGAGAACGAACCCTGCCAGGAGAGGTTTGCCCAACAGTTCCTAGCAGAGGTGGATGTTACCAGCCACCTTGAGAAACTCTGGCAGACCAGGCAACCCTTTCTTCGGTTCCGAGTAGCATTTGCGAAAAGTCTCTCGTACCGATGGAGGGCGCAGCAGTTCTGTAATAAAACTGCCAGTGCTCCTCCTTGACATAAGAGAATGCAGGCGGTTGCTCAGCATCCGACCATCGGGTTTGGATGCGAGAGTGGGCAGCACCATTGTCTGGCACATTGTGGAAGGGCAGACACCCCTTCGGCAGGGAACAGTAATGTCTGTCCGGACCAACTTGTCATTGTGACCTCACGGAATGGTGGCCCTCCGTATAAGGCAAGAGTTCGCCTGCACGGCGGGCAGAGCTGATGGCCACAAAGAAAAGTGGTTTCCAAGTTCAATAGTCTCACGGGTCCGTGTGGCCCATGCGTTCAAAGGGGCTTGGATTGGAGGGCGGACCCAGTACCGTCTCCAACTCCAAGCCGGTTGTTGTACGAACAGGCGGATACTAGGTTGGCACAACCCTTCAGGAACCCTTTCACCAAGGGGTCCTTGAAGAAAGAAACCCTCCCCCCGAACTTGTATTTGGCACAAATGGCAGACCGACCAGGTAGCATTTGATGGATGTGCTGGACAGCCCTCATCCAAAGTGCAATCAACAAACTCCCGCACCACTGGACGTGGACACTGAGCAGGAGAAAAGCCCTTTGGTCAGGAAGATGCAAAGATCTCCTTCCATTTTCAGGCATTAGGCACGATGGTGGAGTTTCCTCGCAGCCCGGATCCACCGTCCTCACCGACTCTGGCAAAGCAGTCAGGGCTGTATCCTCCCCGGCTACTAACGGCAGGCTCTCGGATTTCGGGTGGAGGAATCCGGTCTGTTCCTGCGATCGACAGCAGGTCCGGACGGGGATCGAGGCGGAGGAATCATCTCTGGGCTTGGAGAGAGAGGTGGAGAGAAGGGATGGAAAGCCAAGGCTGTCTCGGCCAAACGGTGTGATCAGGATCGCATCGCGAGCGGTCCGTGGTCATCTTGGACACCCCTGATGATGAGAGGGAACGAAGGTGAAGCGTAGCGGAGCTCCCCCGTCCATAGGAAGGGTGGCGGGAATGCGTCTCCGAGGGAATACGTCATTCGCCTTCTTGGAGCAGAACTGGGGACAGTGGCTTTTCCATCTGTCGCGAAAGAGGCGATCCGGCGGGTTCCCAACCTGGTCGAAAGAGGGTCGCCGACCATCTCGGGATGGAGCTCCACTCTGCACCACCGATGGAGACTCGCTGAGTCGATTTGCCAGCTCGTTGTCCTCACCGGAAGATAAGATGAATCGCCTTGGAGGAGGACACGTCTATGGCATGCACCAGTCCCAGATGCGGAAGCGTGACGGTCGAGCAGGGTCTTGGACCTTGTACCACCTTGTTTGTTGATGTAATACATCAGGGTGGTGGTATTGTCCGTCTCAGAAGGACCACTTTCCTGTGACGGCGAACTCGCATGCCCTCAATGCCTTTTCTCCATGCCAGCATCTCCAAAGGTTTATGTGGAGAACGCTTTTGTCTTGTGTGGACCAACCTGTCTTTGACGACAAGTCGAGCAGGTGGGCCGCCCCATCCCACAGGGATGCATCGGTTGTAGAGTCAGTTGTGCGGGGCTGCTTGAAAGGGCATCCGGTTGCAGACGTTGCGGCGTCAACCCCACCATATCAAGAAGAGTGCTACCCAAGTCTCGTTACCGTGAGACCTTGGACGGGGGGTTCCTCTAACGGAGAGAAAGACGAGCGGAACCAGGCTTGAAGAGGCCGAAGACGAAGTCTTGCCCAAGGGGGACGAATGTTGTCGATGCCATGTGGCCTAGGGCGACTTGACGTCCTGGCTCTCACCCTTCGTGGAGGATTGCACGGCCTGAGGGACGTTGTCGGGGCTGAACAAAACGGTCCGGAAGGAGGAAGGCTCCCAAGCAGTTTTTTTTGGCTCATGTCGAGGATGCGCCACGATTGAATTGACCTGTTTCTGGTCGCCTGTGAAGTGGCTTTTCCCTGTTGTACGACCCGCACGAGGGAGTCCAGAGGCGCAAAGGCGAAGGAGACTGCCTCCTGCAGCTCGTTTGGGATTTGGCTGCAAAACAGCCAGTCGTCCAGGTATGAAAAAGGCCATGAAGCCCTTTTGCTAAGGTATGCCACCACCGGTTGCATGCACTTTGGAAAGACCCGTGGAGCCGTGGCAAGCGAAGGGAAGAACATTGTATTGGTTACGCGGTGCGAGCCGACAGCGGCAAGGCCGAGGAATCTCGGTGGGGACTCTTGGATCCCGCAGTGGGAAGTAGCCGGTCCTTCAAGCGATGGTCGCAAACCACAGGCCCTGTGGAGCAGAGGTTTTAGCATGGAAACCCAAGTTACCATTCGCGAAACGGCGGAGTCAAGGAACAAGATTTCATTGTCTCCAGTCAGGCTGGCCTGATGCCCCCATCCGCTTTCGGTACGTGAAAGTACCTGGAGGACAAGGCCCTAGAACCGGGCGGGCGAGTAAAGGGGAGGATTGCCCTTTCCAAGCAAAGGTGCGCACTTCGTCGAGAAGGGTGTCCGAGGGGAGTGGGACATGAAAGGCTCCGGTTGGCGGCTCTAGCTCTTGGAACTGAGGGGGGCCTCACCCTGCGGACGCTGTTAAGACCCCGAGTCCGATTTCTAACCGGCCCAGGTGTTAACAAAGGGCCATCAAAATGTCCAAGACGACTAGGGGTGACGGAGGGACAGCGCGCTGCGTCCCTTCCGTTCTCTTCTTCCCCTTGTCGGTTTTGTGCTCCTGCCGGCGGGACTTGCCGTTACGAGGGGGGAAAGTTGCGGGGGTGACGGCCAGGAGGAGGAGGGGAAGGAAGAATGCGAGGGGAAGCGGTTGTCTCTTGGGACGCCCTGTTGCTGGGACTGCCGATCCCGGGGAAGGTCCCTTGCGGCTGCCATGGGCGCTGGCCGCTTCCGCGACCGGAGAAGAAGCAGGTGTAGCGGACATGCCATGGCTTCTCGCCGCCGCCTTATCCTGAACTTCTGTTCAGGCTGTACGTCGTTCTTGGCATGGAGAGGCCCCCCGCGTCCCGCTCGAGCGGCATGTCTCGATGCCGCCTTGATGTAGGGTTGAGTCCGCGGCCCTCCAAACCAGGCGTGCCATCTGAGTGCCATGGATGGGACATGGCCTCCATGCGCAGTCAGCCATGTTCCTGGAAGTGGTGATGAGCCGTGATTATTGGTGATGAGCCAACTCCCGATGGAATGAGTCTGTCTCGCACCTCACCAGCTGCCTCTGGACACATCCGGGAAATATCCGGGCTGAGGGGGGAGATCCGTTCATGAGGGTCTGGATGTAGGCCCCCATGCCAGACAGTATAGTTGACGGCTTACCCGAAAGGGCCGCCGCCGAATAGGCCTTCTTGGCAGTCCGTCCACTTTTTTCGCTTCACAGGTCGACAGGGGAGGCCGCCCCTTACGCCTGCCTTTCGGAACGAAAGACTGTGTGGGCTCCCTCCCCGATCTCAAAGTCGGCCTGGGGTGGTCGGACCCCAAACAAGGAAAGCTCGCCGAACGCGGATCTCTGTAAAAGAGACTCTAACCTTGCGGAGAGGCCGCAGACGGGCGTGGCGTGGAGTCCCAGGACCTCTTCACGATGGTTGATAGCGACGGGCAGCAGAGGAAGACAAGGTGGAGTAGGCACTCGTCCGTGGCACCCTACGTCTCCACGGGTCCTGAGCCGTCGTCGTCTGGTAAAAGCGAGCCGAGTAGAGAGCCCTCGCCCTCTTAACGGACGTGCTCGCTGACGGACCGGACGTCTTCCTTCCGACGGGGAAGATGGCTTTTTTCCCTTTCCCCCATGATTATGCATCCTCTGAGGTGAGGCCGACACGAGAGACCGTCCTCATCGGCTGGTGCTTCGGCCGGAGGCAAGGCTCCTCATTGGTCCAAGTCAGAGGCAGATCGGGATCCATCATTGACTTGGGATCTGTACGGGTGGGATGAGGTCAGTCGAGGAGCGTGAGCGCGCGAGGTGGAGATGCGGACCTCTCATAGACTGATACGGTTGGTACCTATCTGGATCGAGGTGCGTGTTGAGGGTCTGCAGATGGTTGGTCAGCCTGGTGTGACAACTCTTGATCGTCTTTCTTCCGAATCGAGAAGTACATACCGTGCCTGATTGCGTGTCGAGGAAACCAGGTCCGTTATCCCATGCCTGCGGGGCAGGTTTCTCGTCGTCGTCGATCACAGAGTGGGGAGGTGATCGTTGTGTGGCGATGAGGGGGGATTGGAACCGGTGTGTTCCTCCGTCTCGTGGACAAAGGGTCCATGGTGGGGCTTAGGCGGTGGGTGGCGTGTCCGTACCGGAGTCCGCCGACCTCAGGCGAGGCTACGGGATCACGTGGGGCTGCCCGAGTGGAAGCCGCACGGCCTGTTTGGAAGGGGAAACGCTTCTTGTCCTTCGCCTTCGGTGGGTCGGTTGGTGGACCGCATCCTTGGAAGACTTGGACTTTCTAGGGGCAGGATACGACCGTCTGTGTGGGGCCTCTTTTTCCCAGGCCTCGGACCCCTTTCGCTGGGAAGAAAGGATTGTCCGGGAGGTTAGGAGGACAGCCGCCGCTCCCCGAGGCACAGCCAGCTCTTTAGGCTTCGGAGGTGGGCGAGAAGATGCCTTGATGTCCGTCGACGAAGGCGATGGCGCGATGGACCTCCGACTCGGTAGCCTCTTAGCATGCGAGCCCTTCCTATCTCCTTAGTTCAGTTTTGTGAGGTCGGATCGGGTACCCTCAGCCGGAAGCTTTGTTGGGGGCGTTGGGAGGGGTTCGTCGGTGGCGCTGGACAGTTTTTGAAACCAGGGCCACATTCGGGGTGTTGGAAGGGATGTCCCGGCCTGGACACCACACCATGCTGTAGGATAACGGCCGGCCCCTCCCGGATGTCACGTGGGGACACACCGGCCAGAGAAGATGAAGCGGGGGGCCCAGAAGTGTGGACAGAGGACGACCGCGAACCTCCCTCTTGCACCTTGCCCAGGGCAACCGCCGAAGGAGCCGGGATTACTCACGCTTTTTCTCGGGCCTGGCGAGAGGGATTTGCAGAGCAGGACAGGCCTTGGTGTCATGGTTCTGGCCCAGGCAGAGCCCAGCAGGAAGAGTGCGGGTCCGGACGGGGCACCTTGCCCCCACAAATGTCGCACTCTGAAGGTTGCAGCCATTTTCAGAGTCGTCAAAGCCAGCGGAGGAATCCGTAACGATGTTCAACGTTCCAGGATGACGTTCCTATCGAAAGTGATTCGACACGCAAGCGAAGCTAAGCGAAAGTTCCCTGAAGCACCTAGCGCGGCAGAAAAAGGACGGGGAAAGGGAAAAGAGCGGGAAGGCAGGGCCTTATAACGGGGTGGGCGGAGTTACCGCCAAAACGTTTCTTATGTTGCAAAAGTCAACTTTGCCCAGTGATCCAGTAGGTTCCGAGCAGCACTGCGCGCGCAATGAAACCCATTGTATGATTCGCCGCGACCCACGAAGAAGAAGAAATAAAGTAATTGCAACACAGATTACAATGGCTGGCTGCAATCATGGTTTTTCTTAGGTGTTGCAATCCCTGACTAGAACTTTTCAGCCAGCATTCATACTGAATCTATAAATCTTAACATTGACTTTTTACTCTCTATCTATCTATCTATCTATGCAGCTAGTCACAGATATCCAAATCCTTTTTTATTATTTTCTCTGAAATGTTTTTAAATTACATTAATGTACTCAGTGTTTTTCTAGACTATTTCCTAATAATCTAGTTAAGCCTTTTTGTTTTTTTTCAAATTTGATTAAATTTATTCGGCCCCTATGAATTAACACGCACTAAATCTTTTATATATTTTTTTGCCCTACTCCTTAGGACAACATGTTCAGCACCATTTTGACCTTCACTCATCAGCAGAGAAAGAATACCAATTCATTCTCCGTTTGATTGACTCTCTGTGTGGTCTTCAATATGCATCTGATCCACAGCAAATCATATGCATGGTTCATTATGGCTGTGTGTTGAAACTTTATTTTAATCCTATGGAACCAGAGTATGAAAATCTAGTTCTTAGTTTGAGAGGTTTTGGAATCTGTTGATTGGATGCTGATCTACTTTCTCTGCATTATATTTTGTTTGTACTTTTTCAGCCCCCACATTCATATATCTAAATATTTTTCACATTTTATAAGGAAATGGCTTCTCTTCCTCCTCCCTTAGGGCAGGTTCAGGTTACCCTCCTTGTCTTTTCCCTTTCCGCCTCCAGGACAGAACTATTTGGAAAAGCAGAAGATGAAGAGGAGGAGGAGCCAAGAGGGATCAGGACCTCCAAGTCTCATTTTTCACTGCTTGGCAACCCTTGTGCTTCCCCTGTGGGTTACTATCCCACAGTTTGGATCCACTGTACTACCCTAAGTTGTCTTAACCATTAAGTTGTAATATAAATTAACAAATAATGTCTGTTATTACAGTGCTGTGTTGCCAATAAAAGAACTATGGTATTTTTGATTCCAAATTTCTCTGGAATTCCATATTGTCCCAAGAGGGCACATATCTGGAAAATAGTAATAAATATGCCCATCATTACTTTGGAGCCATCTCCCTTCCATACAAACAGTTATGCCGCGTATGTTAAATCTTTGAAAACAACTGGGCTTGCTACTTCATTTCCACACCATATAGGCTTGTTTACAAAAGCCTTTGTCGCAAATGACCATTGTTAAGGACCGGGCTTGCCACTCATTCCCATACACAAAAGGTTTGGACTTTCAGTTAGGAGTTATCACAATGGGGCTGCATTCAGTTTTTTTTAAAAAAAAGGATTACAGCCTCATTTAAAACATCCTGGCAGATAACCAAAAATGGTGAGTTTTAATTGCACAAAAAGCTTATCACCCGCACTTTGTGCAATTTAAGTGATATTGGAAATGCATTGTCACGAATCCCAAAAGTAAAAAGATGCATATAATGCTTCTTGTCGGCCACTTTAATGGCGGATTTCATGCAACGCCCTGTGAAATTATTTTGTTGTAATTACACATTTTTTCCAGGATATTCAACAGGATAAAATCTGCTCTCCTTTGTGTGATAAACTCCTTAGTCTCAAAGGTGCTACAAGATCTCTATTACATATGATTCTACAGACTAACAGGGCTACATCTTGAAAAAGGAAAATCGTTTGTAACACAGTAAAGACAGTACATCATTTTACCCAATGATTTATGAGCCAACTTAAAAAGCTACAAGTTTAACATCTGACTGTTAAATAAAGTGAATTTACTTCTAGTTGTTTCAAAATGCGAGTGGCTTGGCTTAATTTCTATAAAAAGAGGACCTATAAACATATAACCAAATAATCACCACATATATCAAATAAGGCTACTGAAGCCCACCCCTAAGTCATTTATTAAGAAAGTGTATTAGGGAAATAAACTTGGGCCAGTAGCTGGACAAGGGTTAAACAAGGTTGTTTAGGGTAAAAGAAAAACGCAAACCTTGACAGGAAGACCTGTTGTCCTTCCTGATAAACGACAAAAAAGGGAAGCCATGTAGGACTTTAGAATAAGCCAGCTTAAAAACTGTGTAACCCTGTGTACTAAAACTCCTGAGGTAAAATACTCAAAACACTGGGGAATTACGTGGAGAGTTACAGCCAGATTCCTTTATCCTGGCTGATGCTGGATATTCAGTGTGATCTAACAGAAACGAATTGTATCACATTTTACGGTTTGGCTGCCCCATCAGGCATGTGAAAACATATAGACAGAAGTTCCTTCTCCTCACTTTTGGTTTGGATTACCCTGTTAATTAAAAGGAGAGACATTGGCCATCTCTCTCCGGGACTTCTGCATCAAAGTTTCCTGTCAGCTCGGATACAAAAGGGCCAGAAAAAAGATGTCTGTTTATTCCAAGTGGACATGGAGTCAGATATACTAGTCAAGGATTCCATTGTACGCTTAGGAAGTGAAGGGGTAGATTGTTTTAAAAAGCAAGACAAAATATGCCAACCATTCATGTGGAAAAATCTGCCACATGGTACACTCCCTTCTATAATGTACACGTGACCAGTCGCAATTACCTATGAACCTGCCTACTGAGCAAAATATAAAAAACCTTTCAGCATTTTAAAATGTTAGCACCTCAGTCTTATGAGGCATTTAATAAGGGGTTTGAGATGGACAAACTTGACAATTAACTTAAATAGAAAATGGAGGCGAAAGAGAGAGAGAAATTAATTCCTTTTTCAGGGTCTCATTTCTATCGTTATGATACCCTTGAAAATGCTTAGTTGGACAATAGCATTAAAAGGAACAAAACCAATATATACCAGCTGTAGGCACAGTTCTTGGGTTTTCAGGAGCTCTGCTTACAGGCCTGGCAATACCTTGGTTATTAAGTAAAGACAGAAGTAGGCAGCATGAGGTTGGCAGATTTAGTCTACTTCCTCAGATGTATTTTGGTGGAGTTTGTTAACCAGTGACAGATTTATATATGCCCTAGTGATGAGAATGTCAATTCGACTTCAAAATCTTTTACGTATGGAATGAGTGGCAACCTAGTTTTAACCTGGAGAGAAATCGACTAGTAGACGTGCAACAGGGTTTCTGTCCTCGGGACCAGTCTATAATTTCTACACGGAGAAGGAAATGTAAGGTACTGCACTTAGGGCAAAAAAATGAAATGCCAGATATACGATGGGGGGACCACATGCGCTCTACGAGAGTATGTGTGAAAGAGATCTAGGAGTCTAGAGACCACAAATTGAAAATGAGTAAACAGTTGTAGATTGCGCAGCTAAAAAGGCCATGCGATTCTAGGCTGGCATTAAATAGACGTTATGTTGTCTAGATCAAAGGAAGTAATAGAGCCATTCTATTCTGCTTTGGTTCAGGCACACCTGGAATACTGTATCCCGTTCTGGGTACCACCCAAAATTCAGAAAGGACGTTACAAAACTGCGTGCGTGTCCAGAGGAGGTTGGCCAAAAATGGTTGAAGGGTTGGAACTCGATCTTATGAGGAAATACTTAGGGAGCTGGGTATTTTTCGCCTGGAAAGAGACGTTAAGAGGGATCGACAGCCCTGTTTAACTATTTTGAAGAGGGTCATTGAGGATGGAGCAAGCTGTTTTCTGCTGCTCCGAGGACTAGAAACCCACAGAACAACGTTCTAAGGAAACAAACCATTCCCGCTCAACATTAGGAGGGGACCTTTCCTGACAGTAAGAGCTGTTTGACCGGGAACAATGCTCCTCGGCGGGTAGTGGAGTCTCCTTCCTTGGCAGGCTCTTTAACAGAGGCTGGATGGGCCATCGTCCGGGATATGTTAATTGTCGATTTCCTTCCATGGCACCGAGTTGGACTGGATGGCCCTGGGATCTCTTCCAACACTAGGATTCTATGATTCTATTGAAACTATTGTCGTTTTGCGACAGGCATTGTAAACTAACCTTTGTGTGTGGAAATGAAGTAGAAAATCCAGTTTGGCAATGGAACTAGCTGTGCTGAAGAGATGTTAGGAAAAGGCAACATGGGGCATTACCGTGAAAGAAATAAAACTTGTATGTGAGAGTCAGGATTGACTTCCAGCTAAAAGCACTTAGAAGCCACACAGGTAATGGTAATGTAACTTAAACAAGTCCTAAATGCCAAGGACAGAAACTGCAAAAGTGGATAATGAAACACACTGAGAGAATTGTTAAAGTGGACAGGTACATGATGAAATCATTAATTATGGGTACCCAAGAGAACAATGAGGATTGTGGATGTACGCCCACTGGGCTGGAGGAAACTGACCAGATGGGTGGTGTTGTTTTCCATGACTATAATAATGCTATGAATCCCAATTGTATTATTTGTGGGTAGAGTAGTGGATAGTAGTAAACTAGTGAGGAGTTGTACTGGATAGTTTTGGGGCTGTATTATGCAAAATTAAAGTAGATCTTTATATAAGCTACTGAATTGTCTTGTGTTTTGGGTGAAGAGATACAAGAGCAGGGATCCTGCAGACTGTGAAGACTTCTGGAAGCAAGCGTGAGACGGCTTGGAGCGTTTGTCAGGGTCTTCCGCATCTCTGTAACTCTGCTGCTTTTGAGCAAAGCTTTAACCTCTGGACCAAACTGGTCAGCGCCGGTGCGTAAATAAGGCTGGTTGAGGTCGAGCCCGAGGTGAGAGCTAACAACCTCCAATCATCCCTGACAAGGGGTATGGGCCCCAGGACTGCCAGCCCCCAGCATTCCACAGGATAGCTGAAAGTTCCATGAGAGTGGAGACCGTTTTTTTGGAAGACAGATCCAGAGCAAGCTGTTTGCGCTGCTTTACACTGCTAAGCTCTGTGCGTAAATCCTACTGTGTTTATTGGATAAGCCCGAAAGGGGTCAGCTGTGGCATATCAGAAGATGTGTCAATTGAGTCATGCCCCAATTAAGATGGATATTTTGAAAGTTTAGTAAATTGAATAGAAACAACTACTCCAACTGGAAGATTGATGCCCAGTCACTACTTGTAAAACGAAAGTTATGGGCCACTGTGAGATGTTGAAGCCGGGCTGCCAGCCGCAGGCAAAATGAAAGCACCGAAAGAGAAGATAATAAAGCCAAAATATTGTCTTTATCTACTGGCTGGAAGAAGACTTGATTAATGACCGTTCAGAGATAAGGAAACCACGGAAGATGTTGTGGGAGGAAACACTTCAAAGGTTACACACTCCTTCGACTGCCCTGTTGCAAAAAATGCTATATGGTCTAAGAGAATTTATAGACAGAAGATGCCAAAAGGCAGTGTGTGAATAGAAACATTTACAAAACTATGCAAAAACTGTTTGTGCAGGTGTGAGCTAAGAGGAGTTGCAATAAGTAGCGAACAGCCAGTGTTCTATTTTGATGACTCATTAGACCCTTCTTGGGGCAACCATTACCAACGCTTTGCAAAACTGTACCCGAAGCAGAGTGCAGATGAGCTTAATTGTGGCCAGGATCTGGAAGAAAAACCAGAGGAGGAGACTGTCTGAGAGGAATGACGCTCCCACTTCCAAAGAGGCTGTGCAAGTGAGCAGCCAAGCCCTGATGTGCGTGGGTGGCAGCAGCAGGCTTCTTCGAGGGAGCAGCGGAGCTGTTTTTACTGTAAGACGTTGGAACCATCTGCAGAGGCATTGCACGCATTTGGCTGGACGAAGCAACGCACGAGCGCAGATGGCACCCACGCCAATTCAGAGGCAGCAAGGAAGTCCAAGACGCCATTTTTGAATGACAATAGAAATGATAATAAGGGGGTTTGCAAACTATTGGGATCAAAACGAAAAAACAAAATGCAAACTCTCCATGGCTTGTAGATTCCGGAGCTTCGTCCTCATATGTGTAATAAACATTAAATTTAATTAGTGTACGAAGCCATCCAATGTCAATGCTGTCGTTTGGCTGAATGGGACATGAGCTTCGTACTGTCAAATCAAATGGGGACAGTTTACATTCCAGGGCTAAACACAACTTTCTGATTGTTTTGCATTGTAACGAAATAGATAAAACAATTTATATCATGTGAGCAGATTAACCATACAGAGACTACATAGTCACATTGAAAAGAACTTGGTGTAAAAATAACCTGAATGGGGAACTGTCCGTGGCATAGGTTTGAAAAGGATAAGCTTTATTTATTGGTAAGAAAAAGAAAATGTTGATAATTAAAGGTTGAGGAATGCTAACAATATTGTAATGTGTGCCAATGCACAAAGGACTGCAGAATAGCTCCAAGAAAATTTGGCCATGCTAGTTTTAACGTATGTTTAAAGAATTAATAAGCATTTGTGTCCCAGATCTAAACAGTAGCAGAATTGCAAAAATCCACTTAGATTGCCCACAGTTGTAATCAAGTGACGGTCAGGAGCTTTTTTCCAGTTGCTACGATCCAAGCGAATTGCTCAAAGACCATTCAATTTGTTCCATGCTGATTATAGCCCAAAGCTAATTGTATGTATCTTAGGCTGGAAGCAAATATTTTATAGTAATTGTGGATACGATTTCAAGGTTTATGTTTTTGTTAGAAATATGAAACATGTTTGATGTGGGCAACAAGTTTGAAAGATGGGTAAGAATGATAGATAGAAAGACAATTTGCTTAGCAGAGTTGATGGAACCAAGTGTTACAGAAGAGGTGGCGAATTTTTAAATAACCAGCTGTATAATTGGCTTTCAAAAGGTGGGGATAAGACATGAAAACCACAAACATTGCTTGCAAGTGAGGATGGTTTAGCAGCAAAGGAACATCCAGGACATTAAAAATCTATCTGCTTGCTTGATGGCAGATGCGGGGGTTGGAGACAGTTTGGGTGCAAGCTACTCTGCCTGCCATTACACATAAAGTCATAGTTGTTATTTCAGAAGATTGAAGACATTCCTACAGGGTTGTTGTATGGGAGAGTGCCAAATTTTAATATCTAAGAGTTTTGGACAAGTATGCAATTGTATACATAACCTGCATTGTTTCAGAAGGAAAGGAGAGCCAAGAGCAAAAGGAACTTATGTTTTGGGATACTCGGAAATAGCTACAAATTAATCTGGGAGGGAAGAGAAGTGCAGTACTCCAGGTCTGCAAATTTTGAAAGACTTGCTGGCTGGGCACGCTGCATGCCCACTAAGGAAGTTGTTCTTTGAGGTTTAGGTAAGCTCCAAGTGAGCAGGAGGAAGCAAGACTGAAACAACTTCGGAACGGAGTGGGTTTCAGTAAGAAGAAACATACGCCTCTTACTAGGCAGTAGTGGTCGTACCTCAGATGGGGAGACACAATCCAGACCAGTTTAACCATATCATGAAGAAGACAAGAGATTTAGAGCAGACAACAACTTCTAGTGCAGTGCAGACAGTGATGAGGAGGAGAGGTTTTAGAAGACAGATTCATACCCAGGCGTAGTCCAGAGTTAGAAAGTCACCAGGCTAGATTTGTTGTGACACCGGCAAGAGCTTGTACAGTAGTAGAATAGCCTGCGACTTTTGACGAGTTAGAACTTTTAGGGAAGAAAGGAAAGATGGTTTCTGTGATGCAAGGATAGTGAAATTTATTTGCTTGGTGAACAAAAAATGTTTTTGAACTTGTGGATAGACCCAAGGATAAGAAAGTTATTGGCTGTAACTGGGTGTCCAAGAGAAAGGAATGCCTGATGGACGCATTAAGTACAAAAAGCTAGTTTAGTAGCTAAGGGGTTTTGCACAACAGCAGTATGAGCATTTGACACGAATTATTCTCCAAACAGCAAGCCAGAAAGAACGTTGCGAATGGTTGTTGCTGTAGCCGCAACGAAGGAATTTTAGTTGTTGACCATTTGATTTTGAAAACAGCTATTAAATTGCCACTTTGGATGAAGAAATTTTTATGGAAGGCCCAATGGTTTGAGGAGAATGGAAGTCAGAACGTTATAGATTGAATAATCATAATCATAATAATAATAATAAAGTTTTTATTTATATGACCCGAACCTTCATCCGATCAGGTCGTGTTTTACATTACATTACATGACACATCCAGTACTTTTAAAAAAACCACACTATGCAATATATAATTCAAATACAAACCAGCATAAAAAAAAACCCCCAATAGCCGTCTCATTGCCACGGAAGAGGAGGGATGCACACAAGATTTTATGCTGGGGGGGAATGGGAATTGCTCAGGTGGAAAAAAAAAAGGTTTTTCAACTCCGCTTTAAATTGGGCCAGGGAGTTTGTCGAGCGGAGGCCTAGGCGGGCAGCGTATTCCAAAGGGCTGGAGGCGGCCGATGGAAATGTCCGCCTTGTGCTGGAAGTAAGCTAGCCCCCGGCCACCCTTCAGTAATAGCTGCTCAAATACAAGAAGGCCATTGTCTGGTTTAAAACAGAGTGCCAGAAGCTTGGAATATGCTTAATGACGAGCTAGTTAAGGTTAGGATACAAGAGAAGCGTTTGCAGATGCTTGTGTTTATACGAAAGGGAGACGTAGTGTTGGTTAATTTATGTGGATTGACTTGTGCAAGCAGCAAAGTCAAAACAGGAACTTAGTCAGTAAAGAGAGAATTGTCAGAAAAATTTGTTTGAAAGATTTAGGTTTGTTAACGTCTTATTTATGCATTAATGTTGACTGGACACAAGAAGGTCATTGTTTACTAAGTCAGAGAAGAAAAGGAAGATCGATTGAGAATTGATTGAAAAGTGTGGTTACAGAGTGCTACGATTAGTGAGAGGCTCCACTGACGGACTTGTTTTCGTTTCTGAACCAACAACCAGAGCTTTGAGGACAAGACATTCTCGGGAGCATATAGGATCTCTATAGTCATTTCTTGACACCACTAGACCGACCTTTCGTATGCGCGTATGTGAACGTGTTATCCAGAACGGACTTTGTGATCCTAAATTTGAGTATTGGGACACGCTGTTAACAACATTGTTAAGCTATTTGAAAGGGACTCTAGACAAAAAGTTACATCAGAAGCAGTAGTAATGCAGATTTAGATTGTTTTGTAGACAGTTCATTGCTTCAGATTAGGAGACAGAAATCAGAGTGACAGGAATGATCATCAATATTGTGAAAAGTAATAGTATGGAGAAGTAGAAAAACATACAATGCGCATTAAGACATCTGAAGCAGAAATTTGCAGGCTTTAAACGAAATAGTGAAATGAGTACAATTCTTGAACAATGTTAAATGACCTTTAAACGAAATTTCAGGAGTACCTGTGAAATTCAAGCAGATTCGTCAATCATGCATGCGATGGCTTGAAACAGGAAATTTTGAGAAACCAGAACCCAATATTTGGTGTGTAAGGTACCAAAATGTACGAGATGGTTCAAAAAGGAGAAATAGAGTTGATAAGGTCGGATACATAGAACACACAAAACACCTAGCAGATTTGTTTACAAAAGTTTTTTAACGGTGGTGGAAAAAAAAAATGAAAAGATTGACACAAACTGGTTGGAATGACACTGTAAGACACTACAGTATTTTATTTCGGAGGGGGGATGGGGGATGTTAAGGAAAAAAAGCAACATGGGCTATCGTTGAGAAATAATTAAACTTGTATGTTCGAGTCAGGATGATGTTGACTCAGGCAAAAGCCAATTAGCAAGCCCCCACAGGTTTAAAAGGTGGTATGTATTAACCAAGTCCTACATGCCAAGGACAGAAATGCAAAGTGGATAATTTGAACCCACCTGAGAATTGTTACGTGGACAAGGTTGTAGATGATGAAATCATAATTGTGGATGAACCAAGCGAACCAATTGAAGCAATGGTTGACACGCCCACTGGGTGGAAATGACACGAGTGGGTTGTATTTTCCAATGACTATCATCATGGCCTATGAACCCACTGTATTTGTGGGTAGTAGTAGTGGGTAGCCGGGATGTAGTGCGAGTTTGTATTTGGAGTTGGGTGTAAGTTTGGAGCTGTATATAGTAGAATAAAGTAAGGATCTTTGTATATATCAGACTACTGAGTGTCTGGTTGTCTGGGTGGAAGATCCAAGAAGCCAGCTGGATCCTTGACTGAAGGGTGTGAAGACTTCTGTGGAAGCAAGGTGAGAAGGTTGGAGCACGTTTGTCAGGGTGTTAAGCCTCTCTCTGTAAACTCTGCGTTTTGAGCAAGCTTTAACACTGACAAAACGGTCAGGCGCCAGTGCTGTAATAGTTTGTGAGTTGAGCCAGAGGTGAAGACGCTACAACTCCCATCATCCCTGAAAGAGACTAAGTGAGTGTAAGATGCCCTGTGAAGAGGGGTCAGATAGTGTTGCAATGTGTTGTAATATGCCAGGAGACGCATTATCTTTGCTGCATCCATTGCGCAGACTGTAATTGTGATGAATTTCTAATTCTGCTGTATCTCTTTACTTGGGCATTCCAGCTCGAAAAATCAGAACGCGGTTCTTGAAGAAAAGAACGGACAAAGATGGATTGGAAAGAGAAAAGCCAGAATGGAGTTCACCAAAACTACAGTTCCCTCAGCAATGCTGGACTGAACAAAGATAACAGCTTTCTTGCACATCTACACAAATTCAACATTATTCAACCCATCTTCATGGGGATCCCTACACTCATTCTTCTTTCACCATCGGCGCTAGTTCCATTGCCAAAAACGATTTGCCACTTCCTTTCCATAACAATGCTAGTTTTTTACCACGCCTTTGTTCACAAACAACCTAGTTAAAACTGGGCTTGCCACTTCATTTCCAAACACAAAGGATTTTGACTTCAAATTGACTTCTACACACCTAGGCCATCTAAGTCTGTCTCTGTCTACCACTCCACCAAATTGATCTGAGGCGTCGACTTAAGTCTGTGAAAGCTCATGCTGCCAACTCTTTCTTTCAGTTAGTGAGTTAGTCTCAAAGGTGTGCTCAAGATCTACCTTAAGTGTCTTTTCCTTTTGTACTTTCATCAGGAAACTGTCATGGTCCACCAGATATGTTCAAGATCCTGGAAAACAGGGCAGTGTGTAGCAAAAACGTCAGCCAAGTGACAGTATGCACATCTTTCTTCCTCCTCCCCCAAACAATTGGATGCTACAAGATCTCTCTACTACTGATGTCTATAGACTAAACGGCTATCTCTCTCTCTACATACTGATTCTATAGACAACCTGAGCGGGACCCAAGTCAGAGGAGATGATTCATGGTCTTGGGCCGTACCTCTTCAATTAGTCCTAAAAACCATGGCATGAGCAAGCAGTGAAAGGCGACCAGCGCTATTAGACCATACAAAAACCCAAATCCCCATTTTTTTTTAGTACCTCGCAGAATCTTACCAAAACTCCTTTAGCACTTCTTTCTCTAACTTCTTAGCCTGTTGTTAGAAACACACACTTCAGGCCTTTGCATTCCAAAGCCCTACTTCCCCCCTACATTTTCTTGCTTCAACCCAGCTGGAAATCTAGTAGTTTGTGACCTTTTGGTTGGTTCTAATAAAGATATTACCCTACTGTAAGTATTTGATCCTTCTAATGAACTCACATAGCTACCTATGAATTTTGCTATGTTGAAAAGATTTTCGTTCTCCATGTAACAGATTCTGATCATATCATGCTATTGGAAACTATCTCAACATGGAGAATACGGCCCAAAACCTAAAGATGTATCCCCTGTTACTAACTGAATTCTAAATTAGGATTCTGGAAGGGGAGAATTAAGATATTTAGAGCATGTGACCCATTTTTTCTTGCTTGGAAGTGAATAAAAAAGAATGGGTGGGCCAATTACTGCATGTTTTTATCAATTTATTTACTGTTTGATGAGACCCAGATTTTTCCTAATGAAAAGCATATCACAAAATGTCTAGACATCAGTTATATTCTTAACAAAAGTCATTGCATTCACCAGTCATGTTTCAGTTTTTTCAGCAGGCTATACTCTTCCACAGTGGCAACCTAATTTTTCCGGTTCTTGATTCTTTGACTTGGAACTGTGGACCTTAGGAAGCAATGAGCAACCAAAGGTTTCCTCTTGAAAAAGCAATAGGCTGGTGTCATGCCACCCCAGAAAAATGGAAAGAGTAAGACGCAGTCTTTAATCATTTAATCAGTAGATGAATCAGTAAGCTTTTAGCTGTTTATCAGAATGGGTGGATTTTAATTAGTGGAGCTCTATGTTAAGGGATTTTTGTTTGTTTATTGAGCTCCAAACTACTGAAATGGAATTCCGTGTAACTTACCTCTGCTGCTGCTCACTTTTTAAAAAATGAAAAGCATCACTGGAGGCTGCAGTAGAGTGGGGAGGGACTATTCAATTCTTCCTCTGCTGGCCAATTTCCATCCAGAATTGCCCTCTCAAAGATACACTGGGGGTTGAAGGGTGTGAGAAAAGTAATGAATGGGGCAAACTTTAGCTGGAAAGTGTGCAGTGGAAAAGCATCATGGCTCTTCACTTGTCCTTCCCACCTACTGAGGTCTTCACGCCTTTGTTCCAAGCAAAACAAGAAGCATAAGCTAGGAACGTTTTCAGTACAACTTAACTAACTTCATTAGCGAATCTTCTAGATTTGTTCACGCTGGCTGCTATTTGTTAGCTTCCCTGTATGTTGCTGTATGTGTGTGGCAAAGGAAGGAGAAACTATTTTAAAACTGTAAAGGAGTCCTGGTATTTGAGTCGTCAATTTAAATCAGCATAACTTTTGCTATTAAACAGGCAAATAGTCTTATTTTCCAAGTTAAATTCAAACCATTCCACTAGGCTTTGCAATTTAGTATCAAAGACCTTGCCAGACTTTCTGCATTGTATTTGTTGGGATAAAGTTAATGTTTTAAACCGCTGATAAGTATCATTAGTCTATAACTCTTAAAACGCATGATAACGTTATTTTAAAAAAGATGCTATCAGCAAAACAAACAGAGTATTTTTTATTACTTCAAGTTATTATAATGTGTTTAGAAAATTCATGGAAACAGAAAAATGTCTTGATTTCTAAACTTTACAACATCTGCTTTTACTTACTTGAAGCATTGTAAAGGTTCCGGATTTCAAATGGATGTGTTTCTCCACCCCTTCCTTTGTTCTACCACCCTATTCAGCTATCTCAATTATTTTCTGTACAGGACACACATAGCCTTTCTTTCACAAGAATCTTTTTTTTTTAAGTTTGCATAAGATGCTACCATATTTATTAAGTAATAATGATATTTTAGTTTTATAATTTAGAAATTTACAAGAACAAGTAACATGGAACAAAAGAACAGCTTACTGCATCTTAAGAGAGCCCATTAGATCCAAGGTCCTATCTAGTCCAACATCCACGTATTCCATCGAAGGAAAACCTACAAACAGAATGTAGACCTTTCTGATTATCCCAGCAACTAGAACTGAGAGCATAATGGAGTTGAACCTAGGGGTTGCAGGTACCCATAGTTCATAATCGTCATTAAAATCCACTTTTCCATCTGAACTAATGACTCACTACATCTTGTGTCAGTGAATTTTATGCAAATTATCTATATCCTCCCTTTTTTCAGAAGTCTGAAACAGAGGTTCAACCAATGACCCTAATAAAACAGGATCTCTGATCACACAAAGCACCCTACTAACATTATACCAACTGCGAATAGAACCTCTATTCAATCCTTGCAGTAACATTTGAACCCATATAAGCAGGGACAAGAGAGTGAGCATATTGTAGTGATTTGAGTACTGGACTAATACTCTGGGAGACCATAATCTGAATAGCTGCTCAACCATAGAAACCCACTGGATGGCCTTGGGCAAAGCTCAGGCTCAGAGGAAGGCAGTGGCAAACCCCTCTGAACAAATCTTGCAAAAATAAAAGTCAGAAATGTCTTGAAAGTACATGGCAACAGATAGAAACAGAAGAAATAGAAGTAATGTCTGCCTCCTCTTTTCAGGCTTTCATAGAGAAGATTTTCATTCTTTCTTTGTACACTACAGCTATAAATATGCTGGTTCTCATTACAGTGGTATGTATCACCAAAAAGAAGCTTCCTCAGAAAAAAATATCTTACTTCTATAGAACTAATATTTTGATAAACTGAATGTATTTCTCTGACACCTCAGAGATAACTAACAGGCCAAATAGCTGCTTGACAGACCCAAATAAAATTGCACATCTCATTGAAGACTTATATCCAGTGTCACAATTGTGCCTTTCTGTATCCTGTTTTAATTCCAGTGCCACAACTGTACAACTATACTTAAATACCTGTGGCTTGAAGACTGTAGTCTATCAATGCATTTGAAGAAGTGGATTAAAATCCATGAAAACACATGCTAAAGCAATTAAGTTAAAATATTTCAGTTTAAAATTCCTCTAGGTTAGTACTTGAATGGGAAAGTGCCAATGAATACCAGGTGCCATAGGCTATATTTCAGAGGAAGGAACTGGCAAAGCCACCTCTGAGTATTCCTTGCCTAAGAAAACTATAATATTCACAGGATTGCCAAAAGGCAACAGGTGACTTGAACGCAAATACACACACATACACACAGAGAGATTTCTTCCCTGCTCAACTTCCTCCTTTTCTTTTCATACCTATAGGATATTGTCTAGAACATGACAGTCCAAAAAAGATTTGGGATTATAGCATAGGGACCTCAAAGAAGGAGCGGAGAGTCAAACAAAGTAAATACAGGCTTCAAAAGATGAATATTCTTCAAGACCAAAGCAGCGGGAAGAGCTATAACCACATCTGCTTTGATTCACATAATCATCCTCCTCTACCCCACCTCACTGATGGTATTTGGATTTTTAAAAATCAGCATATTTAATCCAAATACATGTCTGTCTTGGCACTCTTTGAGACAGCTCCGTATTTTCAAAGAACTGGTATTCACCAGAACTGAGACAAAAGACAAGATAGAATACATCTACATTAAACAGATCTATTTCATATAATCATGATATTGTATTTTGGACAACCGCTATAGAGCATCTTGCTTCACTTGTTGCAAGTAATTCATTAGAATTAAGAACACACACAAATCATCAGTGAAATGGAACCAGATACTTGCCGCATACCTCCTGTTTTGGATTTAGAGTATGGATCACATTCCTACAGATTACTTAAAACTAAGACAACATGTATGAGTAAACTTCTTTAAAATTTTAATCCTTGACACAGTGAAAAAAAGAATTGAATGTTTGATGACTGGATCCATGAATGAGTGAAAGTTCCTAGAAAGGAATTGTTCCATACCCTCACACCCTACCCCACATCCTCTCATAACTTATGTGACTGGGGATCTCTTTCAATAGTCTAAAATTGAACATAGCAAGTGGGAATTGCCCAAATCAGGTAGAGGCACCTTCTTCATGCCCAAAGTGACTCTGGACAATTTAAAGTAATTCATATTCCATCTGAATCTGCCTTCCATATTGAATGGGTTACTTCTTTGGATGTAATTGCCAGAATCCAAAGGAACATCAAATCTCAAGGAAACTTTTACAGGGACATCTCATAGGGAGAGAGGATGCTCCTTAATCTCAACTTCAAAGCCATTTCAAATAAAAGAATAATAAAATCCATTTTAAAAACAAAATAAAGAGCAGAAACTATTTAGACTACATTGAAAGACAGGATATAAGCATAGGGGTAGGTTCCTATATCACCAACAAGAAGAGCATTTCAAAATGTTTCAGCAAACTTTTTATTAAAAATTAACAATATGCACATGCAAAATTAAACAAATAGGTCAGATAAGCCTTACATAAATAAACAAAAACATTTTGAACTTCTACAGACCACTTGAAAGCTTCTCCCAAAATCCATCTATGGATGAGGTTTTCTTTCACTGGCCTCCACCTTTATAAGAAATCAATTTTGGTAACCAAACTAACTAGAACTGAGAAGCATAATGGAGTTGAACCTACTGTGTGTAGCTGGTAAAGTAGGCTTATCTGCTGGCAGCTGCTGCTTACTTTGCCTCATGTAAAGAGGTGCACATTACTAAAGCAGGATTAGGATTACTAAAATCAAACCCTACTCTTTCCCAACTCAGACTTTCTTGGAGACAGCAAAACTCAGTATTTCACCAGCCCTCTTCCACCAACCTCTCAGTGCTGATGCTGGTTAAAAAAAAACACCTTCTAGTTTGGCCAGGAGCAGACAGAGGGAAAAGGCCAGCTTACCACCAGGGTTTCCCAATTTTCAGGGAGAACCTGCTGAGCACACTGCCAGCTCCCACAACAGCCTGAAAACGTATGTGCAGTCAATACTGCCGTCCTCCTGCAAATAAGAACCCATGACTACAAGCTGTACTGCACTATTATTTTTTCCATTCTATCGCAAACGCATGTGCCCAGCCACCAGTCCATTGAATGACCCATATGACTGGTCATTTGAATGCACGATCAACTATTTGTACATTGTATTGGTGCACCCAGTGATACATTGGAACAGCACCATCATGGTGCCCCTGTACTTACCTGGCATTTGGGGCAGTTAAGACTTTCCCTTTAAAAACAACATGTGCTTTTGTTGAAAGCAGAATAGATGCTTTCCAGGATTAAATTCTGCTTTTTAAATAACATGCACAATCCCCACATACCTTATTTTCAAATAAATTTTGGGGGAGTAACATCAGCTGGGATGGTGTAGGTGTTTGAATGTTTGGCTACAACTATTGAAACTCAGGTTCAAATCTCCATTTAACCATGGCAACCCACTCAGTGACATCATCATCATCATCATCATCATCATCATCATCATCATCATCATCATCATCATGCTTTATTTATATAGTGCTGTAGATTTACACAGCACTGTACATACAATTAGTAAAACAGATAAAAAATTAAACCTGCCCATGGCATACATTCTAGGAAATAATAGCATAATACATATAAAATAATACATAATAATACAGGAAAGGGTTCAATGAAATAAGGCAGGCAACAAATTAAAAACATCAAATAACAATTACGCAATGCCTGGGAACACTTCCCTGAACAGGATGGTCTTCAACTCAGTTTTGAAACTGATCAAAGAAGTGATGAGCCATGTTCGTGGGGAAAGGAGGTTCCAGGAGTAAGGGGCAGCAAGTGGAAAGGGATGAAGCTGGGACAGGGCAGAGAAAATCCTGGGCTGAAACAGCAGACCTTGACTACCAGAACAGACGTATGTCACATTCTCTCAACCTCAGAGGAAGGCAAAAGCAACCCCCACTCTGAACAAATCTTGACAAGAAAACCTTATAATATGGTAACCTTAGGGTTGTGATAAGTCAGAAACAACTTGAAGGCATACAACAATAACAACATCAACAACAACTGGTGGTGATGGCAGGACCACAAGAAAAAACAGACCTATGAGATAAGAGCAAGTCACAGAATTCTCCATGCTAACTAAATTTCTATAAGATTTAACCTGTAATATAATTCTCCATTATTTTATATTATAAATTTTTGAATCTTTGTGAAGTATTGCACATATTTGATATAAACTTGCTCTGTAGAACATACTCTGACTTTATTTAATATTATTTAAATATTTAATGTTATTTTATGATTTTAGCAACTACTAAAATGGGATGTGAATGAAATATAAGATGGAAAAGAAAAGGAAGAATCAATTGTTACCATAACAAATTGCTTGGTTAACACTGATGTATTTATTTAATTGTCGTGATGTTAAATTGATCCCTTCCCCATGCTTTGAATGTTGGACTAGGGTTCGATTCCCAGCTCAGCCATGAAACCCACTTGGTGACTTTGCTCTCAGACTCAGGGGAAGGCAGTGGCAACCCTCTTCTAAACAAATCTCGCCATGAAAAATCTCATGGTAGGTTCACTATAAGTCAGAAATGACCGGAAGGCACACAAGAACAATTATAATTCCAAAATTAGGATGAAGCGGAAGCCCAAAGAGAATTCCTATTAGAATTCAACACTTCAATATATCTTTAGTCCCCTAGATGATGGTTCTTGGTGGAACACAAGCTAAAAATCCTTTTCAACAAATTATTTTTAAGCTGGGGCAGTTGATGGCCCCATGTCAGTGGGACAGTGAATCCATTCTGGTTGGGGGAATAGGGTTTAGTATCTTGGACAGAAAAGTCCTAAATGCCCTAAAAGCAGAAGATTCCATCTGATTTTAGAAGCTAAGCAGGATCAACCTTGGTTAGTACTTCGATGGAGGGCTGCCAACAAATACCAGGTGCTGTAGGCTGTATTTCAGCAGAAGGAAGTGGCAAACTCACCTCTGAGTATTCCTTGCCTGAGAAAACCCTATGAAATTGATGGGGTCACCAAAAGTCGACAGGCAACCTCAGGCGCGAGCGCAAGCACACGTACACACCCCCTTAAACAGATGTTTTAAAGTTCATTATAAAAGCCAGAGCAGCTTCATCACCCCACTGTGAGAAGCACCAGCTGCCACTCTACTTAGCCAATATACACAGGAAACTGGGCATAATCACTATAAGTGGTAATCTGTGCCCTCTCCCATACATCCCTTCCAACATTAGGTGTGTGTTAAAAATGGTTTTATGCAAAATGCTTCCAAACACTTTTAAAACTGCTTCCTTATCTTTGTCTCAGATCTTATTCATAGCAAAACAACAAAATGTTACAAATTACACCCATTTAATCTTTTCTAGGCAATAGAGTTGGCCCTCCATATCCACGGATTCAAACATCCATGGCTTGAATGAAAATATATATTCACATACACACACACACACACTTCAAAAAGCAAGCCTTGATTTTGCCATTTTATATAAGGGATCCCATTTTACTATCTGTTGTATTTAATGGGACTGGATCATCCATGGATTTTGGTATCCATGGTGGATCCTGGGACTAAACCCTAGTGGATACCAACGGCCCACTGTAATTCTCTCCCATCACTCAGTTCTAGTTTTATATATGTGGCCAAAAGTAACTCAATAGCATTATCTTCTCAAAGTTTATCACAGTTCCCATATAACTTAAAGCTACAACCTGCAACTGCCATCAAAATTATTGCACCATTGTCCTTTTCATAAAACAGTTCAGAAATGCATCTGATGAAGTATGAAAGCTTGTGCTACAAATTTCTTTCCCTCAGCCTCAAAGGTGCAACAAGATCCCTTGCTTACTCATACAGACTGTTACAGTGCCCTGGTGGTACAGTGGTTAAATGCCTGTACTGCAGCCACTCACTCAAAACCATAAGGTTGTAAGTTCAGTACCAGCAAAAGGGCTCAAGCTTGACTCAGGCTTGCATTCTACCAAGGTCGCAAAAATGAGTACCCAGATTGTTGGGGGCAATTAGCTTACAGTTGTAAACCACTTAGACACTGTTAGTTCAGTATGAAGCGGTATATAAATGAAGCTGTTTGTTTTATAAACACTGTTTGCTTTTACGTAATCCTACTGAGACGAACAAGATTTGCCCATTCCTTCCCCCCCCCCTTTCTGCTGAATTAATTGAGTGTAAACTTCTGTTTTGCAGCAATTGAGGTAAGCTGAAGACAAAGGAAGAAAATAGGAAGAGGGAGAAACTTGACATTTTAAAAGCAGCTGAAAAAGTGGGTTGGCAGAAGATGAAATTAGAACAGTTGAAAGATATGCTATCAGAATATTTAAAACTTAAAAGGCAGGACAGACCATAAATGTTGTTGTTACTGTGTGCCTTCAAGTTGTTTTTGAGTTATGTCAACCCTAAGGTGAACCTATCATGGGGTTTTCTTTGCAAAATCTGTTCAGAGTGGGTTGCCTTTGCCTTCCTCTGAGGCTGAGAGAATGTGACCTGCATTCTCCATGGGCTTCCATGGCTGAGTAGGGATTAGAACCTAGGTGTCCAGAGTCCTAGTCCAACACTCAAACCACTACACCATGTTGGTCCTATGCCATACTTGTATTGGAAATTTTATTTACATAACATGTATATGCCACTGTGGACCGGAACAGATGGCCCATAAATGACACCTCCAGCGCATCATCAGAGTGCGGCATTTACACGCTACATGCTCTATTGACACCCTGAAGCTGCCGGGCAGCTTCAAGATGCTCTGGCAACTCAGCATTTATACACTGCATGCCACCAGAGTGGCTTGCAGCCAGCTTCAAGCTGCAGCAGGGCAGGAAAAATGACCTTTTCCTGGCCAAAAAAGGAGCAAATCTTTGTCGCTCCTTTTTCAGCCATCTTCAAGACAGAGTGGGGCTGTGGCGTGTGCTGTCTGTTTCCCCTGTATGAATTTTTTTCAGTACAAAGTTCTCCTAACAGACTTATTGGACTGCTGCATGGAAACAAATTTAAATTTTACTGTTTTTGGTTTTCAGTTATTTTCAAAATTTGTGTTTTCAAAATTTGGCCTAATGATGTTTTTCTGATTTTAGATAGTAGCCTTAGAAGCCTATATTTAGAAAAAATGAAATAAAAATGATACAACTTTATAATAATAAATAATCATAAAACTTTTATTTATATCCTGCTTTTCTGTTACAAGACAATCAAAGCAGCTCACAACATATTTAAATCCACATTTACAAAATTATGTCCCAAATTCCCCCCCTTAAAACAGGATTAAACATGTACAATTAAAATATCTCTTAAAAACACACACACACACACACAAATACAAGGACAGAGTGGTGGGCTAATACATGATGTGGGGGGCACATTAAACCTTTTATCTTGAAACTGAATGGTTATAAAGTAGGAGTTTGCCCACAGTTGTCTTCAGAACTGGAACAAGCTCAGATGTATTTCATCTTCTATATAGAAAGTAGTTACATGGTTTCAGTTTTCCTTGATTCACTTGATGAGAGGCAGGCAGCCATGCCAAATTATCTGGTGGGTTCATAATGTGCCTCAACAGGGACTGAAGAGGATACCACCAAGCATAGTCTCTTTTCAGGCTCAATGTGGAATTTAAATTAATGATCCCAAGGGTGAAAGTCTATCTAACCACACCATCTAGCCACTCCAATTGCATTTTTTCCTCAGCCCAATCAACATTACATTGCTTAATTTAAATAATATAAACATAATAAGGGGGTTGCTTTGGCAGAATTTGACAAGCTACATATATTTTATATTTGAGGAAAGGCACTTAAGGACTCTCTGCTCCCAAGATGTGAGAGCTTTTTCTTTTCGTTTTCTTTTTGCAGCCACTGCTGGCTCTATTCTGGATGAGCCAGGCATTCTAGAAAGTTAAAAAAAAATGTTTAGTGACTTCTCAGAGGGTGATCTGCACTATACAGTTGTAGCAGCTTGAAACCACTTTAACTCTTGTGGCTCCATCCTTTGGAATCTGTGAATCTGTAAGGGTTTCAGGTTTTTAGAATTATTTGCTTAGGAGCTACTGTTCAAGAAATGTTGGGAAGATTTCTCTCTAACAGTGATGTCTACGTAGCTCGTGTTATGTGTGTTGCTTGCCTTCAAGTCATTTCTGACTTATGGAGACCCTCAAGTGAACCTCTCATGGGGTTTCCTTGGCAAGTTTCTTGAGAGGAGGGTTGCCATTGCCACCCTCTGAAGCTGAGAGAATGTGCTTGCCCAAAGTCATCCAGTGGGTTTACATGGCCAAGACAGGATTCAAACCCTGATCCCCATCTCATAGTCCAATAAATCACTACACCATACTGGCTTCCAAACTTCAAATCCCATGACTCCTTAGATTGGAGGCATAGCAATAAAATCAGTATCAACTGCTATAACTGTGTAGTGTCGCTGCAACCCAAGTCTACAAGGCATTTCATTTTTTTATTCAGGGAACTTTCAAGCTTACTATGCAGTGTCAACAGCAGAAATGGGAATGACAAGCTTGCTGGCTGCAAGACAAGTAGCTACCCAAACAGGGCATTCTTTTTCACTACTTAATGTACCTGTCCACTTATTAAAATAATCTTTGGATAATCCTCTCTGGGTGCCATTGATGCTCCCCACTGTGTTTAATCCTATGAAGCACACATGGATGGAGGGTTCAACAACCTTTTATCCGTGTTCAGTACTTGGGATACCGAAAGGGTACTTTGATCCACAATGATGAAATGGTGGTTACAAGTGGGGAAAGCCTCTTTATTGCATACACTTGGTGATCAGACCTTGCAGCAGGTTTTTAGCCTTTACTTTTTTGTTTTAATTACTAAGATTTATTAGTTGCTTTCAGCATCCTAATTTTGAATCAACTGGCTGACATTTGTTTTGGCTGTCATTTTATTGACTTTACTATTTAATGTGTGTAAATTGCCCTGCGAGCATTTGCTATTTTAGTTGTATATAAATTTAATAAATATACAGGATTGTGAGCTGTTCAACATTAGTGTTATAAAGAAATAACCAACTATTGTATTTATTCTTTCTATATCATGGAATATTGCACAAGTTCTCATAAGAGTTAAATTTATACCTGTCCAGAGTCTTATTGTGTGTAAGGTGTTAAATCTGGGTTGACTGAATTATCATGGGCTTAAAACCTGTTGTGAAAATATTGCTAAGCATTCCAAATTAAATCTAACCGAGTGCCATTGTACATTTGTAAATGTAACGGGTCTGTTCCAATATCTCCTCCTTCATACAATAATCTACAAGACCCAGATATCTGTTATGAGGAGTGTCCTAGATGCCTGAAACGTCCCTTCCCCACTTGCATTCAGAGAACTGCTTCTGTCAGCAAAATGATAGCATTGGATCCAGACCTGCAATTTTATGGGTTTACAACTGTGTCTTATTTGGGGTTTTGTGTGTGTGTATATGTGTGTGTGTGTGTGTGTTAAAGGAAGGTTAAATACAAGGAATTTAACCCTATAACTTTTAATGGGGTTTCTTTCTGTCAAAGTTACTATTACAAATAACAAAATAAAATTTTGCTAATTCTCTTCAAATCTTGGATTTTAAAAAAAACTTAATTATCACAGGGTAAACAAAGAACATGTTGAAACAGAGCAGAGTTCTAATGAGTTAATGTAAAAGAAAAGCAATTTGCATGAAAGCTGGCGGCCTGTACCCTGACAGTCATCCATCAAACCAAAAGTCTCTTTAATAAATGCCAATTATAGGGCAAATATGCACGAAACGTGGCTAGCATAAGCCATGGGATCATTTCCTTCCGAGAAAATTAGTGGTGAGCAGGACTCCCATGCAGTATAAACTACCAGTCTGCCCTAAAGCAAGCTCCTGATCTGAATACTAAGTACTAATTGCTATTTGTCTTTGTATTTTGTTATGTTTTGCACTTCTAGAAAAGCTTACAAAGACAGAAAATTCTATTCTCAGGACTGCAAATTCCTTCATAATTTGTATGAAAGCCTAATTTAGCTATAAAAGAAAAGGGGAGTATGATATGCCTATAATGTATACAGTGTCTCTGACTTCCGCTGTAAACGAGTCTTTTTCCTAACTTAATCATACTCAAATTTCACCCCGTTTAAAGATCCTGATTTAAAAATGTTCTCTCATTCGCCACAGTCCACAAATTTATTCCATCTCTTCCTGTGATCCTATATGCTGCATAAATTAAAAAAGAATGGTTTTGAGTAAGACCTGGATTGGACATGTGTAGATTTATTCTTGTACTAAATGGAGATGCAGTAAACTCCTCCATGAAGTCTCTCTGTCTCTCCCTCTGAGTGTGTTAAGAGAGAGAAAGAGTAAGTGATAGATACCATTTTGAGTTTGACTACTAGAACTTATAACCTTTATTTATGACATTTCATCCAAAAAATGGCCATCAAATACATCAGATTTGCTGGAGTGGTGTAATGGTACTGGACTGAGAAAATACAGATTTAAATCTCATTTAAGCAATCATTCTGTTTCAGTCTAACCTACCTCACAGAGTTGCTGAAAAAGAGGGAGAAGACAGCATATAAACTTCATTTCAGTCAGAATAATACAGTGGTTTGAATGTTGGACTAGGACTGTGGGAGACAAGGGTTTGAATCCCCACTCAGTCAAGGAAACCCTTCATCTGAGGGCCACCATAATTTTGAAATGGCTTGAAGGCACACCACAGCACACTTCTTTTGCAGATGAAGCTTGTAGAGAGAGGGACAAGGCACCAATTTTCACCAGTTCCCAGTGTAGACTCTGGCAAAGACCAGAAGTCAGAAAAGTTACTTGCTTGGACTACAGCTCCCAGAATCCCCTGTTGGCCATGGTGGCTGGGGGATTTGGAAGGGTTGTAATTTTTCCAAGTTCTGTAACTTTTCGAAGTAATTTTATCATGTTCTATAACTTCCTAAGTAATTTTTGAAGCTCTGGCATAGCGTCCCATGCTTTTCCACAGGATCCTCCAGCTCACAGAGAAGTTTTCCAGGGAGCTCCAAGGAGATGTAGGTGGAAGGATAAATCTGTAAAAACTATTGCCCTTTTCTATTCCTCTAGGCACAACTGGATTCAGCTCAACTCTCTCACCCCTGCCCCCAATTTTATCCTCACAACAATCTGAATTAGATCGAGACTTGTGATAAGAACTAGTTCAAGCTGGATCTGAGCATTGGTGCTAAATAATGATTTTAAATTGGGCCTCTTTTCATCCAATCCACCATCCCTCTCCCATAGACATCCCTCATCTCATTTTGGCATTCTGTTAAAAACATCCATTCCTTTACACCAGGGGTGGGCAACTTTGTGGGGGCTGGGGCCAGTTTTCCTGCCTCAACAACCCCCCCAACACACAAAAGAGCCTCCTTCCCCCTCCCTCTGCCCCTCCCACCTCCACTTCCTCATTCTACTCCCTCCCCGCCACATGATTGCCATCAACAGATTCTGGGATCCATGGGTGGCAAGTCCGTGGATACAAAGGGCTACTGTACAGTGAGCCTTTGGTATCTGCTAGAGTTTGTTTCCAAGAACCTCGTGGATACCAAAATCCATGGATATTCAAGTCCCATTAAATACAGTGGATGGGAAAATTGTGTGTTTTATATAAAGTGGCAAAATCAGAGGGTTTTTAAAGAATTTACATATATGTTTGAATATTTACAAGCTGTGGATGTTTAAATTTGTGAATAAAGAATCCATGGATATGAAACGATGACTGCATATCATGTCCAAATACCTCACTTTTCCTCTTCAATCACTTTCAAGATAGTAACAAGTGAGTACATGCAATTTTGAGAGGGACTGCACGTGAAAACAGAGGTATTTCAGGACAATACCAAATTCTGGGGTTCTTTAGGGGTGTAAGGGTGTTTTCATACACATGGGAGGATTTTCTACATGGTATGGAGGAACTGGCCAAAAATCACATTAATTTTTACTTTTTAAAAGCATGTGGGTTCGGAACTATCGGGGATTGTCTGGAGGGTTCAGTAGTCATAACAGTAGCACCCAGAAGTGTATATTGACCAATTTACAATCACAATGTTTGTGTATATATATTCAAGGCGGCAGCCATATTAATCCATTTCTAGATAGAAAGGGAAGGACATAGTAGTCTTGTACCACCCTTACAACTTAAGTCTCTCCAAAAATTCTTGGATGGAAAGAGTCTGGACAAACTGCTCAATCAAAAACACTTAAGCAAAACATAAACAGATCAACAATCTCAAGAGGGTCAGATTCTTTCTTTGCAATCCATCATCCATTCATCTTGTTTGGTACACATGGTGTTATTGGACTGGGTCTCCTCCAGATTGTGTGATGAGATACAGATAGTGTCTCCTCCAGATAGGGTGATGAGATTCAACACACATTGGGAACTGACTTTACTAAATATAATATATAATTGCTCGTGGAACATGGATTAATAACTGTCCGAGTTTGCTTATGCATTTATTGTTTATTACTAAGAAAAGCTAAAATGAAATGTATGCAATTTATTTCACTCCATGCATATGAAGAAGTGGGTTGTAGCCCACAAACCTTATGCTGGAATAAACTGCTTAGTCTTCGAGGTGCCTCGAGACTACTTTTTCCTTCCTTTTTTATAATGTCTGTGATCCACTGCCATCAAAGAAGGGATTTCATTCCACAGCCTGGAAATTTTAGTTTTGAACAACTCCCACAATTCTCCAGCAGTTATGATCACTATCCATGTTACCAGAGGACTTCTGGGAATTGCAGTCCAAAAAGTACCCTTTCAAGAGATTTTATCTTTCAGGTTTACTGTATCTCAAATTGCCTTTTATATGCATGCTGATAAGTAGCAAACATTTTAAGTACAGAATGTCACCAGCCTAATGTTACGGTGTAAATATCTACGAATAAAGAAAGTAATATGTTTACCATATAAAGAAGATTTCAAAGTAGTAGCAATACCTTGTGCTAGTGCCTAATGACAGAATTAATTTCTTTGGGGGCAATGATCCTGCTTGCTGCACTTACTACAACATGCAGCCTTAGTCTCAGGTTGATGTCTTACCTAATTGACCTCCCTGGTGACATCTCGCATCGCACCAGCAGGCCCGTGCTATATTCACTTATTTCCATGTTGCCTGAAATTATGATGAATGATCTGAGCTCCATTCAATTATTGAAAAAGTGCAAAGAAACAGGAACAATGAAACTGGCAAAGTGTTCTGCATTCTTAGGAACAATTTAGGCTAATTAGCATCAACTTCTCCCCCATTCATCATACCCTTTTAGAAATATAAACAAACTGTCAGCTCTAACCTAACAAACAGATCACTGAGCTACTTAACACAAATTATTCTTACATGAAAAGCTCCTTCTCAGGCAATATTCTCCTCTAGGGCATCTGGGAAGCTGAGCTATTAAAATTGAAGACATATGTTTCAGTCAAATTTAACTTCCAGATTGCAAGGATCAGTGTTGTGACAGTTTTCCGTCAGCATACCGATTGCAGGCAGGATGTTACACACTTAAAACAAAATGATGAAACAATGGCGCTAAATGAGGCCTGTTCACTTAGCATTGTATTAAACAACATTAATTATCACACCAAGTTTCAAGGTTTCTTCATTCATCACAGGCTTCAGCTTTATAAATGGTTTGTGGTTTATTTGCTGTTACACATAAAGAACGATGCAGCATACATCAGAGAGGCAACCAGAACAAGACAGTAACCAATTGGGGATGAAGAAATAGCATGAAATCTCTGTCAGAGCCCAAGTAATGGATCCAATTCTCATGACAAAACTACACATTATATTGGGAAAGTGCCATTTCACTGATACACTGTAACATTTTTTAAAAATGTAAAAGGGAAAGAAATGAAGGATCCTTTTTTGTTTCGATATGTCTTTGAATTAGAAAGAAGCCCACCTAAAGGTGGAAATAAAAGATTGAAGGGAACTGCCAGAAAATAGTCAGGGACAACAGTAATGTTATTTATTTTTAAAGTAAACAAAATCAAACAAAAAACAACAACACATTTGCCCCATCTGGAGGAGCCCTGTGTTAAATATGTAATGCGCCATTTAGGATCACTTTCTTTTTTCCCCCATTCAGGTAAAAGTCTGCATCCCTGGTCAGGCATATGAGCTTCACACACAGGTGTGGAAGGTTTCTAAACTTTCTCCTACTGAGGGGAAGTCACACACTCTCTTCCAAACGGGAAGTCTTGCTTTTACTCCCATTGTTACCCAATGATGTATCCATTACAAACTTTACAGTGCTCTATAAATAAATGTTAATGTTAATAATTACTGTTTATTCACGGGACACAAACAGGGAAAGCATGTGGGGGTGATAATCTCCCCCCTATTGTGCTATTACCACGATTTATTCATGTTTTAATGACGCTTGCCTCCTCCATGTGAAAGAGCCCCGAGTTCAAAAGTAGTTCACATTCAGTTAACTTGGGTAGGAGGGGACTCTGTAGGGTCAGGCAAAAGGAAACTTCTAGCTATGTCCTTCCTCATTAATAACCTTTTAGATCTTATCTTTTTCCTTCCTCCGTAATAATCTTTTCTAGACCACACGCTGCTTGGCCACCTGTATCCCAGTTTTCATCTGTGAAATAATGGAAGGTATGGTGTTGGTATTTCTTTCCTTTTTTAAAAGCACCTGTAAAGGATGCATCCATATGTACTGCCATTACTTGAATGCAAAAGTGATCCTAAACGGCACACTACATAGTTAACATAATTTACATAACATGCAGTTGCTTCATAATTAATCCTGATAAAACTACAATCAGGCAAGATGAATCCTGCCTCAAGAACTCTTTTAAAATCTAATAAAAACTCCTGCCTTAGTTATTGTGTAACTAATTGGACAAACTAACTCTTTGGACACAATCCATCTGGAAATCTTCTTGTAAAATCTGCTAAATGAGTGGAAATCACAGAATGTAGTTGTTTATATGTGTTAATGTATTTTGTACTGGAGAACCTCTAAGTGACTTACTTTGTTCCTTAATTTGCTTAAAATCTAGACATGAACATGTGTGTGTGTGTGTGTGTGTGTGTGTGTGATACATACTCATTTGTCTTTTTCTCCCCATTCCTACCATTATTTATTTTAGTAGAGATATGTCCAAATCCCTAGAGTTAATGCTGTGGCAAATGAACTACCAAGTAAACGCATGATAATGCTTTTCTAAGAGCTGAAATCCAGAATGATATAGTGCTTTGAGCACTGGACTATGACTCTGGTGACCAGGATTCAATTCCCCAATCAGCCATGGAAATTTTAGGTGACATTGGATGAATCACAAACTCTTAGCCCCAGAAATGTTAGGATCCCCTTAGAGTCACCAGAAGTTATAAATGACTTGAAAAGAGCCATACAAGAACAAAAGGTATGCATGCATTTATTAAGCATGCACACATACACACTGAATATATAATATAATTTATATAATACATAAATTGGATAGTATGGAGAGAATTACTTTTGCACTAAAGGGAATTGGCAGGTGACAGAAGCAAAACCAACCTCCTTCCCCTTCTCCTTTTATTGAAGCTGTTTGCCCCTGCCTAGCTCCCATATTGAAAGGAAGTAAAGCTAAAGAAAAAAATATCTGCAAGTGAAAGAACAGGAAAGTAATACAGGGAAAAGGTCTAACCAAAAATCCACAGGAAAAAGGGTCTCCCACCCCCATACTTTTATACACAAACATACACACATAGTTGATAGCAATGCTTAAAACACACTCCCATGGGGTGGTAGCCACCACCACCCAAAGTCACATTGTACCTGTTTCTGTCAGATCACTTTTTCCTTGTTTCTGCTAACACTAAGGAAAAAGCAACCTCAATCAGGATCTCTGAGGGAGCTAGTGGAGAAAGGTTTCTTTGTCCATTCTTCAGAAATCTATGCTAAAATATATTTCTGTGGTGGTGCATGGGGGGGACAGTCCACTGCGTCCCAGTAGGGAAGAGGCTAAGTGTAATATGTGCATACAGTATATGCAGTCCCCAACCCCTGAACCAACATCCCCAGCCTTTAGGGTTAAAAAAAAAAAAAAGGCAGACCTCACTTACAGCCCAACTGGTATGTATGGATTCAATAAAAATGTATATGTCTGGTTTGGCATAATGCTTTCACTGTTTCTAACCTCTGTTGAATGCATCTAGGACAGCCCTTCCCAGTCTGGTGCCCTCATTACAGGCTGGGCAATAATCTCAAATCATCTCAATCCCTGTGATGATTACTGTTGCTGAGCGCCTCCAAGTCACTTTTGACTTATGGTGACCCTAAGGTGAACCTATCATAGGGTTTTCTTGGCAAGTTTCTTCAGAGGGGGTTTGCCACTGCCATCCTCTGAGGCTGAGAGAGTGTGACTTGGCCAGTGAGTTTTTATATTCAAGTGGGGAATCAAACCTGATCACAAGAGATTAGTCCAATGGTCAAACCACTACACCACATTATAAATCTATTCATCTAGATGTTGCTAAACTGTGGGAGAATGCTCAGTATTCATGGTAAAAAATAAAAGGATTGATTCTCACTGAAGGCAGAGGTGGAAGGCACTTCAGCCATTTGAAGACATAAAGGAATCCTACATCATCTTTGAAACTACACAAAGAAGAAACCCCTAGCATATGCTTTCATGTATACAATGCACCAGACTTTATGACTTCAGCCATTTGGTTCTTTGACTGGTGTTATTTCCTCTATTCCTTCTGCTCCTTAAAATGTGTGTGGAAGAGAAGCAGCAAATTCCAAAACTGGAATTTTACTCTTTAAGAGAAAATAATCTTGCATTGCCTCCAGTGAGATTTTACCCATTTACTTTGCTTTTTTCTCTAATAGGATATACATTATAATAATGTGGCATTCCTGTGTGTACTATAAACACAAAGAAACAAATTATAACTTTAAAACAATGTTAAATTAAAATGGGTTTTCACTTATTTAATAGAAAAATACAGGTTGAATATCCCTTATCCAAAATGCTTGGGACCAGAGGTGTTGCATATTTTTGATTTTGCAATATTTGTATTTGCATACACACAATGAGACATAGTGAAGCTAGAGAGAGGCTGAGGATCTGTGAAATGGAGGGAATTCAAACATAGCGCTAGGTGCAAATCAATGCCTCCTGCCATTTCACAGATCCTCCCATATCTCTCAGCCATGTCTTGTTTCTGGCTTGCAAATACTGTACAGATACATAGCCCAAAAAGTTTTCAATTCTGGAATATTTCAGATTTCAGAATTCTAGATAAAGGATACTGAACCTGTGCAGCATTCACTTATTAAATGTTCCTTTTTCAGCAGCCAGTCAATTGCTAAAAGCCCACCATAATAAAAAGATATTTGCCTGCTGGTAGAAAGACAGCAGGAATTACCTTTACAGGCAATTTCATCACAATGTAAAGTGCAAGGCTTCCATAGCTTTTTGTGGGTTTTTCGGGCTATGTGGTCATGTTCTAGAAGAGTTTATTTCTAACATTTCGCCAGCATCTGTGACTGCCATCTTCAGAGAATGCTGGCATGGTAGAGAGTGGTGTTTGTGTGTGTGTGCGTGCATAAAACCTGGGTTGGGAGGAGTGGTTTCCATGTTAATCTCTGTATTGTTCTGTGTTGAATGGCAAGGCCTCAGGGTGGGAGGATATGCAAACAGGATTAGTGTATGTTTAATTAGTGATCTTTGTCTGCTGGAAAAACCCCTGACCATGGCTGGTTTTCATTAGCATTTTGCTGGGTCTTGATTTTGTTGTTTTTCAGGACTGATAGCCAAATTTTGGCACGGTACAGACCGCCATAAAGCGGCTTACTCCCGCTGATACAACTGCATGCTCCCTAACCCTAGTACATGTGCACGGCGCCATTGATATGCGGCACGTTTAACAATGATTTCACGCACATGCCATATCCAAACAGCCCAGCGCGTGCGTGATGTCTCTGTGCCGCCCCAGGCCACTTACAGCAGCCTGGCGGAGATGTGGGAAGGAGTTCTGAAACGGAGCTCCTTTTGGGCCTCCACATCATTGGCATGGCAACCAAACGGCCACACCAATGATGCAGAGGAGAAAGGGGCTGCAGTGGCTGCCCCTTTCTCCTCTTTAGCACCAGGGGTGTCTGGGGGCATGAAGCCCCAAGGACACCACTTTTCCAGGCCAAAGGGAAGTGGCATTTTGCTACTTCTCTTTGGCCTCAAAAAAACGGCGGATTGGGGCCACAGGCTGCCCTGGCCCCAATCCACTGCACTTTAGTTCACTTTAAGGGTTTCTTCTTTCCTGTTGAAGTTGTCTAGGTGTTTGTGGATTTCAATGGAATAGCTAGCCCAAGGTCTGAGTTTCACAGTCAGGTGGTAGCCACTAAAGAAAACATTTGGCCACAACTTCAAAAAAAGTTTAACTACCAATACTTTATGCAGTTAAATATCTTTATTTTAACTTTTGAAAGGACTAAGATAGGCCTCTGTCTAAAATCTGAAATTTTAGATTTACTATTAACAAACATGGGCAAGATGAAACCAACATAAAATGACTTATTGGAAAGGAAAACACACTTTGGAAGGTGACACTCTCTCGGCTTAAGAAACAGTGCCTGCATGCCTCTCAAGCTGACTCATATCATCATCATCACCACCACCACCACCACCACCATCACACTATCACTGTCAAAATAAGGGAGACTTGTTAGCATTAAAAGCACCCAAAACACACTTTGGAAGGTGACACTCTCTCGGCTTAAGAAACAGTGCCTGCATGCTTCTCAAGCTGACTCATATCATCATCATCATCATCATCATCACACTATCATTGTCAAACCAAGGGATACTTGTTAGCATTAAAAGCACCCAAAATAAAAATTTAAAAAACCTTGAGGGCTCTGGCCACTCACCACCTCTTCCTTCCTCCTCTTCCTCCTCCTCTTCCTCCTCCTCCCCCTCCTCCTCTTCCTCCTCTTCCTCCTCTTCTTTCTTCTCCTCCTCCCTCTCCTCCTCTTCCTCCTCCCCCCTCCTTCATGCGCCACGTGGCCTGGGGGCAGGGCGGAGGAGGCAGAGGAGAAGGAGGTGGGCGGTGTGGGCCCGTGCAGGGAGGCAGGGAGGGCGGCGCGGGCACGCACGGGGAGGCAAGGAGGGCGGCGCGGGCTCGCGCGGGGAGGGCTGCACAGGGCTTCCCCCTTTGCTTCCTCTGCCCCAGGCCGTGCGGCCCTCCTCTTCCTCCTCCATGCGGTGGAGGAGGAGGAGGGCAGCGCGGTCAAGCGGCCCAGGAGGAGGTGGAGGAGGAGGCGGCGGTGGTGGCGGCAGCAGGACCGGGCTGGGGCCGGTCCTGCCACCTCCGCGGGCCGCATCCGGCCCGCGGGCTGGGGGTTGCCGACCCCTGATCATGATCATCATCAACAACAACTGGGCTGGATTTGAATTTAGGCACATCCAGAAGGGCAAGAGGGAATAGTCTTCCCCAGACCCCTGTCCAGTCCTCCCAACACTCTGAAAATGCTACAAATGAAGTTGAGGGAACCTGAGAAATGGACCAGGCTATAGCACATGGAGACGAGATTCCAGAAAATCGAACAGTTCTCTCCTTCTCCTTTAACACAAACTATTCTGTTCTGTTAGACCTCTTGCCCATGACTAAATCTGGCACCAATCCACTGATGATGAGGATGGTTATCTTGCAGTACTTTAAAGCTTTGTAAGAATTATTATTAAACATGCTTGCTGATGAAATATTTCTCAGTATCCTTGCCATAAATTTTTTACGTCTGGCCACCAGCACTCGGTTTGTTTTGGCATACCACACTACTCAACAGCATGAAGATGAGATGAAAAGACAACTTTAAGCTGAAGAAGCAGGCTAAATATCAGCAACAGCTTCCTGGCAGTAAATTCTATAGAGTGTGAAGTCGTCTGTTAAGGAAGTGGTGAAATCTTTGTCACTTGGGACATTTTAGGCACACATTAGAAATCATGATAATGAGAGTAATCTTGCACAGGCAGAAGCATAATAAACAAGAAGATTATTACCATCTCATGCCTTTATTTGGCTGAGTTATATCATGAAGACAATGGAAATATGTGGATAATCAGCAGGATGATGGAAGACCTGTCCAGATGGACTCCTCCTTGTCCTTCCAGGAGATAGCAGTGGAGGGGGTCTGCATTAATACTTCAGATGGGTCTCTCCATACAGCATTTGTGTGTAAGAGATTCTATAACCTCACATCACGCTCCTGAACTTTTTGCTCTTCATAGAACTGGCACCAAACAATATCTTTAGCTTTGAAACTAAGTTGTTCTTGCTTCAGTGAGTTTGTTTGTAATACAATATTGAACTATATTGGCCATAATGGCAATTTGCCTTATAGATACTCTGCATGCAATGTATGTCTTAGTCAGAGTTGGGAGTTAGCAAGTTACACATAGCTTAGTTCCCTGTAACAAGTTATTTTTCACTTTATTCTTTTCAGGAGACACGTACTGTGGGAGGAGGACATTCCTTCCCCCATAATGAGAAAGAAGAGGACACCACACTATGTTTTGCAGATCATCCTCTCTTCATGTTGAGGACAAACTTTTCTTTCTTCTTCCCTATTTTTTAAAAAAACCTTTCCTCTTTCTTTCCCCCCTTTCTTTTAACCAAAAATCTGGCCCATGTGGCAAACATGTGGCTTCTTCAAAAGGCTACAAGCACTCTGGGAAACCTCTGAGAAACATTTGTGATGTACCATATATATGGTACTTGACTATAAGTCAACCTCATGTATAAGTAGAGGGCAGGTTTTGGGGCCAAAGTTATGAATTTTGATATGACCCATGGATAAGCCAAGGGTAAAACTTAGCAGCATGTAACAAAGGATGTAAAGGCTGAAGTAAAGGAAAACGATGCTAAAGATCTTTAAAAGTTTTGACAGGCACAACTATTTGTGCTCACTCTAAAGACTGGATGAATGAGATAGTAGAGGGGGTTGATGCTTCTTTTAGGTGCTCCAAAAAGAGATTAAGCTCTCACATTTTACCAGGGCATGGTTCCTTTTTTTTGATAAGAATTAAAGTACAATACTTACATTGACTCATGGATAAGTCAACCCAGGTTTTTTTTATCAGTTTTTTGACTAAAATTTCTAGACTTATACATGAGTATATGCAGCAATTTCTGGGAGCGCAAACAGGTACACTTCAAGAGTACCTTAAAGTTACCAGCAGAATTTGTTGTTATGTGCCACCAAGTTGGCATCAACTTAAAGCAACCCTGTGAATGAAAAGACTGTAAGAGATTCTGTTAACTCAAGTCTTGTTAAATCAGGTCTGTGGCTTCCCTTATTGAGTGAATCAAACTTTAGAGTGGTCTTCCTCTTTTTCTACTTGCTTCTGCTTTACTGAGAATTATCATCTTTTCCAATGAGTCATGTTCTTTCATTATATGCCCAAGGTATAATAGCCTCAGGTTAGTCATTTGGCTTCCAGTGTGAGTTCAGGTCTGATCCAGTCTTGGAACCATTTATTTGTCTTTTTGCCAGTCCATGGTATCCATACCACTCCTCCAGTACCATATTTCAAAGAATTAATTGTCCTCCTGTCAGTTTTCTTCAAGCCAGTGTGGTGTAGTCGTTTGAGCACTCGGCCATGGAAACCTACTGGATAAACTTGGGCAAGTTCATTCAGCCTCAGAGTAAGAAATCTTGCCAAGGAAACCCCAGAATAGGTTCATCTTAGGGTTGCCACAAGTTGGAAATGACTTGAACGCACATAACAACCAAACAGGTTACTTCACTGTCCAGGTATTACAACCATACATACGAATCTGTGGCAAAGATGATCCTGACTTTGGTATTCAATGATATAACTTTTTTACTTGAGGATCCTATCCTTTAGAGCTCCTCTTCCAAGTCTTAGTACTAGAATCCTATAGTGCTATAATTCAAGGGCAATTTAGAACAATAGTTCTAGAATTAATGATGTAATATTAAGGGACAATCCCCAAACAATAAATTAAATGAACAAATAGCTAGAACATAACTCTCTCTTCCAGCCTCTTGCTCTTCCTCTTGTTCCCTTGCTAGCAGGCTGAAGGGAAAATTTTAAAAGTACTTTTACAAAGCATTGCACTTGGTTAGAGAGTTGGACTTACTACTGAGAGATCCAGTTCTAGTCCTCACTGAGTCATGAAACTCACGGGGCAAATCTGAGCCACTCAATCTCTCTCTCAGCCTCCTTGACCTCAGAGTGTTGTTGTTATAAAAAAAATGGGAGAAAAGCCACCTTAAGCTCATGGAAGATTTTTTTTAAAGAAATGTAACAAACAGTTTAAAGAGCATTGGGGGAAGTAATTCATGAGTAAGAAGCTCTAAAATACGGGGGTTTTTTACCAAGAAGAATATGAATACAATCTCATGGGTCTACTGCTGATTATAATTGTAATTAATCAGTTTGTCTGCTTTTAAATTAGCTCTATCTTTTCATGAAGAACTTTCCAGTACATGGGGAAGCTTATTTGTGTTCATATGTTTTCACATAAGACTCTGATTGTGGGAACATCAGGGAATTTCTGCAATCTTTTCTAATCATTCTCTGGAGAGTAACCATTCTCATTTCCTGTCTGCTTCCATTACTTGGTGCTTGTTTTTTCTTTTACTTGCAGAAATTTCCTACGGAACAGTTAACAACACATCTGTAGCCTTATCCTATGCATATTTCATTCAAAAGGAGGTCCCATTGACTTTCAGTAATCCAAAATAAGTGCACTTGACTATGTAGGCTCACTTGCATGGAAATTACTGTCACTGAATTCCAGAAGATACACTTCCAAGTAAACATAAATAAATCAGATTGTACACCACAAGACATCCCAAAAAGCTTTACTGTTCTATTCAAATCTAGCTATATTCAGCACAACAGTGATATATTTTTCCTTAAAACACAGAAAAGTATTATGTTTTAAAAAACGAACAGTTAGTGCATAGTTCTGAAAATGAAAGTATATATACAATTCAACATGAAAAAATAGTTACATGAATTTTAGAAATTTTGTAAGCCTTGTGCCATGCCAACCACAGGCTTTAAATTAAAATATGTCCTGTCCTGTTATTTATTTAAGAATATTAAAAGAGCTAATGGAAAAGCAATAACTATTTAATTAGAGCTCAGCTAGATTTGACCAATGCCCTCTCTAATCCAGTGTGCTGCTCCCACAATAGCATAGTATTGTTGGCTTGCAGGACACTAAAGCAAGTGCACTCTCCATTGTACATTTTCTAGGAACTAATATATAGAGGAACGCTGCCTCCAATATTGGAGGTGATATATAGCCATGTTCACTACATGGTCTAATTTCCACGAATTTATCTAATTCCTCTATAATGTTGTCTATATTGGTGATCATTACTAACTCTTATGGTAGTGACTTATAGTACATAGTTTAACTATGTGCTGTTAAGGAGCCCTGGTGGCACTGTTGTTAAATGCTGGTACTGCAGCCACAAGGTTGTGAGTTTGATCCCAGGGCTCCAAAGTCAACTCAGCCTTCCATCCTATCGTAGGTCAGTAAAATGAGTACCCAGCTTGTTGGGGGCAGTTGTTTAAATGCTGTAAACTGCTTGGAGTGTGCTAAGTTCACTGATATGTGGTATAGAAATGTAAATGCTACTGCTGTTGCTATCGTTGTGAGAAGTAGTGTCAATATCTCTCTTGACCATTCAATTTCACTGCATAGTCTCAGGTTCTAGTACTATGGAAGAAGAAGTAAAAGTTCTCCTACTCCACTCTGCTTTGATCTCTGATAAGGCAAAGAGCACAAATGTTGAAGAAATGTAAAAGATGGGGAAAACTGTTGTTAATTAGGAGTGAAATTTGAATTTCAAAACATTCCCATAGTCACTGAAAATCTGCATTTTGCTTTTGATTGCCAGTGTTATGCTTCAACAACTATGAAAAACTAGAATTGGTCTCTATTATTCTTTTATTTTGCAAACATTGCAAATCTTTGATATGGACATCCAGTGTTTACACTGGACTAAATACTGATATAAATTCAAAATATTGAAATATTTGCTCATTCACAGCCACTTGGATAATGTGCCCCCCCCCCACACGTATTCTCATACAATGGGTCTGCGTATTCTCATACAACCTCTAATTTCTCTTTTCTCTATTCTTTTAAACACTTCAATTTTAATAGAGTGGTCCTAGTTATACTATTTCCCTTTTTGACATAGGTTCAGTGGGGTACTAAATATGATTTGAATGTGTTTTGCTAGTATGTCCATCCATATCTTCTTTTATGCATTTGGTTTTCCTTAAAAGGAAAATAATAAACATCAATATAATCAGAAGCATACAAACCCTGGGAATATTTGTCATCACAATGTTATTGCAGTTTATTTCATTATTGTGGAGCAAGACATGCCAACAACTGAACTTTTCAGTGGGTATGAGAATTGTCATGAGCAAAATTCTTATTGTATTGCATCTTTCAACAACAGACATTTCTTTTTAGGCCATTAAAATTTACTTGCCTGCTGTTGAGAATGCTAACTGCTGTTGTCATTTTTACACCTTATACTTCTCTCTTTCCTCCATTCAACATCAATCCAGGTCCAATGCATTGTAGTAGTCAGAGTACTGGATGAGAAGATCCAATTTCAAATCCCTGCTCATCTCCTTGGGACAGTGCCTATTTCTTAATATAACTTTCCTTCCACAGTGAACATCAGCTTTCATTCTTCAGGCAAAATGAAGGGCAAAAATCTAATCTTATATAAACATAATCCTAGGATTCCCTAGATACCATCCTCACAGGTCATGCAATCCATTATTGTTTTCAATGCAGTTACACCAAAGTTGGACTTTAGAAAACTTGTTTTTGTAGACATCACTGCCAGAGTCTCACAGATAGCAAAGTCAATGGCTCTGCTGTATTCTAAGCTCTGGCACAAGTTGGTCAAAATGTGGGGATTAATTTAGTGTGTATGAGAAGAAATGTATTATGTAAGAGTTAGTAGAATGTGTGACTAGCCTGTTCCAGTGAAAGTAAAGAAGTACAAACTACAAAATGGCAGGCTGGCACTGCTAAGTTGCTACCTTCATACCCTCCAACTGTCCCAATTTGGCAGGGACAGTCCAATTAATAACACATATAACAAGCTACTCTGTTTTAAAAAATGGGAAGATAAAAACTTGCCAACTAGCAGATTAAAATGTGAGGGTAAAAGAAAGGCACTGTTTATACAATAACAACACTAACATAAGCAAGCTAGCAGCACGTAGATGAAATGAAACTTAATGTTATCTTTTGCTGTGTATGCAGTTTAGAATAGAGGCTTCTTGGGGAATGGAATGCAGAGGGGAGGCAGATATGAGGATGTTCTACGTGAAATATCCCAGAATTCCTGAATGCTAGCCAGTCTTTCAAGGGTTTCTGGGAGTTGTAGTCCCAAACACCTGGAAGACCAACGTTCAGAAATCACTACTTTAGACCTTGCAAGTCTTGCTAGAACAAAGAAGCAATACTGAAGCACAATCAGCAACATTCTGTATGGTGGGTTATTGCTCCAGATCCTTTCCTGAAAGACAATTTATGCACCTGCACCATTACATCAGCACATAGAAAATTTACTTTTTGGGGGGACTCCAACTCCCAGACTCTGAGCTAGTATAATCTGAAACTAGGGCTTGAAGTCTGATATACAGACAGGTTTCTTCCATGTGACGTTATGTTCTCTGTGGGATATTCATCCCAAAGTTACAGTTGGCCCTCTGTATCCACGAATTCTGCATCCACAGATTCAACCCACCACAGCTTGAAAACATTCAGGAGGGGAAATTCCAAAAAGCAAGTTTTCTGCTTTATATTAGGGATGCCATTTTACTAAGACATTGTATATAAAGGGACTTGATTATCCACAGATTTTGGTACCTATGGGGGGTCTTCGAACAAAACCTCAGCAGATACCAAGGGCTCATTGTACTTGGACATAATCAGCAGGAGGGGACAAGCACAATAATCAGGGCATTTATCCAAAAGATACTGAGATCCCATGCTGTTGAGTGGATTTGCATTGCATACAAATGTCAATAGACACAACAAACCTACCCACACAGCATACTGGGATGTCTGGCTGTACTGGAAGGCAATTCATTATTTTGTAAGGACAGAGTAAGACAAAGAAAAACTTGAAGTAGAAAAAGTGCCAGTATTGGCCAGTGTAATTTCAGAAGACTGGGAAATGTAATTTCAGAATTAAAGTATATTTTTTCTGATCCCAATAAGTTGTCCTCCCTGATATGTGGGATGTATCTGTGTGGCTGTCAGCCCATGTGACAAGTTTCTACTGCCCTCCACCCATTATGGTTGCGCGCGCGTGCGCACACACACACACACACACACTCCTTAAGATGAAATAAATTGATAGATTGAATAATTATGTAAGAAAAACAAATTAGAAGATAGATTCTGTTCTCTTTAGCAGAACAGAAAGGAAAGAAAACATTAGTCTGCTAACAAAATACTTCAGGATAACATGGAGCAATTAATCCAATACCTTGGTGAGTTATGACTTGCTAAGGAGCTGGAAACTCATTTCAAGAAAATGATCAACACTCAGAGAAGCACACATGGTAGCCCACTTTATGAAAAAGTTGGAATGCTTGACATCTGGGGGCAAGCCAGCACTATCCCTGACAGGGTGAAGTGGCTTGCTTGAAATAACACCATCATGTAGCTATGGGTAAAAATGGATGGGATGGATAGTACAAGACTTTTTAAAGCTTTTTGCTTTTCTCATTCAGGGTCTAATGCAGATAGCAAAGTGTCTGGAGCCAGCACTAGGATCAATCTACACATGATATGATCCCCATGACAATATGCTTTGTCCTGATAATTCCAGTACAGTACTTGTAATATGCTTCTCACTTGGGAATATCCAGGGATGTGGAGATGTGTGGGTGTGTCTGTGTGTGTGTGTCTGTGTGTGTGTGTATGCCAGTCACACAGAGATATCTTCACGAATGCATGCGGAAACTCTCAGTGACACTGCAACAGGCCAGGTGACAATTTACTTCAAGTGTAATAAAGTACTCACTGAAAAGCCTTCCCCAAAATTGTTCTCCAGCTGTGTTGGATTACTGTTCTCTTCATTTCCAGTCAGCAAGGATAATATGTGGCTGGTGAAGATTTGTTTACGAACATATGTGGAGAGCAAAGGGTCAAAAAAGACCACTGGTTTTCCCATCACACCCTGCACCTGGGCTAATACTGTATTACAATATTAACAGTGGGTGATGCTCAGTAACTTGCCAGAATTTCTTTTTCTAAGTAATGTTTTATTCTCTAGTTTCTAAAAGCAACTAAGTAAATACTTTCTGTTGTTTTAAAAAACCAAAGACATCTGAGTGTTACAACTGAAGCCAACACTTGAATTATGTGATATTCCTGCTTCTACCTCATAACAATGAAAGTAACTAAAATATTACATTAGAGGAATGAAGCTGTCCCTTGTTAAATTGCAATCATAACTGTTATCAGTAAATGAAATTAAGTAGATGTTGTTTGTTACAAGTTACTTGTAAACTCCATGCAGGGCATCTCTGCTGAGACCATTCTCCAGATGTCTCCCTTATCAAACATAAGACTAGTTAGAATGGACAAATATCTTTCTTAGCACTGGCAGACTAGTTTACCTAATCAATTATCCAATATTTTTTATTATTATGATCCATCAATAGCATTGGCACCATGGTTATGAAATGTCTTTCTAAAAAGGCTCTGTAGATGCTTGTACTGCTATGTTTAGACACGGCAAAAATGTTATTTATCCAAGCATTTTAATTTCTTGTATTCTTAATTTTAGTTTAAGCATTTTTAGCTGTTCTGTTACTGTATCTGCCATGTGATACAACTGATAGTGCCCTACCCTGGAATCCTAAATAGGGTTTGGGAAGGTAGATATGGGTGTGTTTGTGCGCGCGCGTGTGTGAGGCGTTATTTAAAAAATAAAGATTTGAGACCACGTGTCACTTTCTTGGTTGTATGAAATGGCTATTTGATGGGTCGATGTAAAGAAATGAAAAAGGGGAGAAAAAACCAAAGAGGAATTCAAGCAAATAGCCAGTCACATAGGAAAGTCAAAAAGCTAAAGCACAGACACGATTGAGGTGCAGAGGTGTTTTGAAACAATAAAAGGGGCTTTTTAATTTGGTCTATAACAAAAAGAAAAACCAGGAAATGATAGGGCCACTGCATGGGGAAGATGGTATGCTAACAGGGAACAGATAAAAGACAGTCTACTCAACACTTTCTTTGCCTGGTCTTCTCTGAAAAGAGAACAGTGCTCCGCCTGGGGAACATGAAGCAGATGGTGCAGATGGGGAAATGCAGCACAGAATAGGTAAAGAGGTAGTACAGGAATACCTGGCTATTCTAAACCAATTAAGTCTCCAGGGCCAGATGAACTGCATCCAAGAGTATTAAAAGAACTGGCAGAAGTAATATCAGAATCACTGCAAATAATCTCTGAAAATGTAAAGTCGAAGGCTTTCATGGCTGGCATCCATGTTTTTTGTGAGGTTTTCGGGCTGTGGCCATGTTCCAGAAAAGTTTCTTCCTGACGTTTCGCCAGCATCTGTGATGCCAGCCACAGATGCTGGCGAAACATCAGGAAGAAACTTTTCTGGAACAGGGCCACAGCACAAAAAAACCACAAAAAAACAATCTCTGAAAATTCTTAGACAACAGGGGAGGTCCCAGCGGATGGGGGAACACAAAGTTGTTCCATCTCAAAAAAAATGAGGGGAGGGAAGAGAACCCAATAACTACTGCCCATTCAGACTGCCATCGATACCAGGAAAATCTAAAGCAGATCATAAAACAGACATTCTGTAAGCACTATAAAGGAATGCCATGATCACAAAAAGTCAACATGGTTTTTTTTAAAAAAAAAAACAAACAAACACAAGAAACACAGGAGGGCCTCAAAATTAAAACTACACCTAACAAACTCAGGACAAACCATACAAGATACCAAATATAATATAAAAAAATGAACAACAACAGCAAAAAACTAAAAGTACAAATAAAAGTACTGGTATATTAAGTATTGTTTGTCAATAAAGTCCAGTTTGCAAAACACTATTTGTTACTTTCTTTATATGGTTATATAATTGATATTTTTTGGTCTGTGTTATTTTAGTTCACTAGATTATTAGTAGTTACTGTTCGTATGTACTTTAGTTGTTGTATTATATATTATACTTTGTATGGTTTCCTCCAAGTTTATTAGGTATAGTTTTCTCAAATACAATTCATGCCAGACTAATCATTCTGATTGTGTCATAAGCTTAGTAGATGAAGGGAATGTTATGGATGTAGTTTATCTTGATTTCAGTAAGGACCACAGATTAGGAGCAGAGAAGGCTTTTGTCCTCACCAACTGCACCTGTGAAGGTAGTGGGGATGTGATCCTGGCTTATATGGAAGAGATATGGCTTTTCAAATAGTCTGGACCCAAGCTGTCCAGGGCTTTAATGGTCAAAACCCAGCATTTTGAATTCTGCCCAGAATCTGACTGGCAGTCAGTGCAACTGTTTCAACACACATGATGCTGTACACAGGCCCAGTCAACAGCCTGGCTGCACTGTTTTGAGCCTGCTGATGCTTCCTTTTTCTTTTTTCAACATCAACTTTGGCTGATGTTTTTAGAGATTCACAACAATATCAACTAATAGGGCTGTGAGCAATTTGACTAAACCAAGGGCATTTGACATTCATTTGCAGAATTTGTATATAAACTCAGAAAGACAATATGACTACTACAACTAATGTCATCTGTAAGGGTGACAGGAGGTCAAAATCACTGTTCTAGAAGGTTTCTCTAATTCCATTTTGTAGTGGGGAGCCTGTCCCTGAAGTTCTGTCTCTGATGTTTCAATACTGTGGGGAAAATCAGTGCCAAAGTGGGTTGGCTGAGCTATCAAGACATAATTTGGGTGGTGATTGGAACTGACAGGTTTTGGAACAAAATCTGTTATTGTATTATTATTCAGTTCTAGGGGTTTTGTTTAACTAAAAGATTCAGGATGCAGATTACTGTATAAATAGAATAGACTATAAAGTATACAGAGGAAAGCCATTGCCTGATTAATATTCTTTCAGCTGAAATCAGCTATATATAGTAGAATATAACAAAAGACACTCTTTTGTATCATACCCGGAAGCTGCAATTAGTGCAGAATATGGCAGCCCGACTGGTCACTAATACATCTAGGGCCAGTCACATAACTCCAGTGCTTAAAGAGCTGCACTGGCTGCCTATTCGCTTCCGGGCGCAATACAAGGTGTTGGTCATTACCTATAAAGCCCTAAATGGCTTGGGCCCAGGGTATCTGATGGACCGCCTCTCCCCATATAATCCGCCCCGCACCCTCAGATCATCTGGGCAGCAACTTCTAAGAGTTCCGGAGACCAGGTTAGTTTCTACTTCCAGGAGGGCCTTTACGATCTCCGCCCCCAGCCTCTGGAACTCGCTGCCCATAGAGCTCCGCGCAGCCACCTCCCTACCCCAATTTAAGAAGGGGTTGAAAACCTATTTATTCGAGCAAGCCTACCCCTGAATACTTCCCCCCAGAATGCGTACTCACCTCCCCCCCTTCTCTCTGCCAGCATTAGACTGGCACGAGGTTGTAATGGTTTTAATATGTTTAGGTTTTTAATTGTGATATGGTTCTTTGTATATTGTATTTGCTTGATGTATATTGTACTGTTAATTTTGTTGTGCACCGCCCAGATTTGAAGAAGGGCGGTATAAAAATAAAACTTTTATTATTTATTTATTATTACTATCTTATTATTATTATTATTACTACTAAGAGGTAAACTGTTTAAAGGAGAACTTCAACAACTCCTTAAAGAAGAAACTGCATGAAATGCTTCATTCCATCACTGATCTTATGGGGGTGAAGCAGACCAGCGACTTGGAGCAGTCCCAGAGCCAGCCGCTATCATAGCCCTGAATGAGCCACCGGCAAGGAGTGCTTTTTTGCACTCCTTTTTTGGCTGGCTTCGGACTACCTTAGGTGGCTGTGAATTGGCTTCCAGATGCTCCATGGGCGTGCACCTTGCCCCAAAGTGGCTGGAAACCACTCCTTCCTGCCCATCTGTTATGGGCCATATTTGCCTGGAAGATAGATAGACAGACAGACAGACAGACAGACAGGCAGACAGACAGATAGCATTCTTATTATAAGAGAACCTAAAAATACTCAATAAAATCTACCAGCATAAAACCACAGCTCACATTAATTTCAAGACAAAATCAGAGGTGCAGCTGATGAAAAAGGGATGGTTCCCTATACCTATTTCTTTTTTTAAAAAATTGTGTGTGTGCTGTTTGTCAGCTAATCTGTACCTGTTTGGAAATCCCTCTTGCCACCGCCTGGTTTCCTGAGCTCCCAAAGCTCATGAATAATGATATAGTCAAAACAGGCAGATTAAGCACCAACACTCCACTTCAGCATTCTTAAGTACTAGAATCTCAAGACATGGGAGAATGAGCAGGCAGCATAATAAACTTTTATGCTATTATATTAAAGTGGACAATCATACACACATACACACCTACTACTCCCCTGGAGGGGCAGGAGTACAGATTTCTCATTATCTGGACACATGTCTTATTTAGAGACTTTATGTTCCATGTAAAACAGCAATTCCCAAAGTGGGTAGTGATTCCGAAAATGGGCAGTATCACCTCAGAGAGTGGTAGAAAAATCCAGAGGGTTGGTGAGAGAAACATGGGTGGCAAGGGGGCAGTAGAAAGGGCACTCAGTCAGAGTATTGGAGCACAGATAAGACAAGGGGAACCACCAGCCTTTAGTACCATGGAGGGAATGAGGGGTTCATGAACTGTCTCTTTCTAAAAAAATATATTGTAATGTTTCTTAAATCTGTGAGCCACCTTGGGTCCCTTCAGGGAGAAAGGTGGCATAGTGAAATAAATAAATAAATAAATATTTTCAGGGTGCCTTAAAACCACCACACAGCCTCACAAATCACTTTGTGTGCTAGTGTCTCCTGCTCTTTCCCTGTCTATGCAAGCTCACTCCCTTAGCCACATCTTTCACTAATACTGGTGGTAGAGGTTGGGAAACTCTTGCAATGCTTGGGCATAGGACATCACTGTGGCTTGGAGTGGTACCATTTTGGGACAGGCTGATTGACTGTAGTGAGGAGTTAGAGCACATGATGGCAGGGGAGAAGCAGTGGCAAAAAATATGCTTTCAAACTTGGGATCCTACTTAAGCTTTGTGAGCTTTGCCAGGATTTGGCTGGAAGCCTAGAGCTGCTTCACTCTGCTTGTGCTTTCTTTTGTCAGAAAGGGTGAGAGAAGAGGTAGCAGAAGAAACAATGTTAGGGAGGGGAATGACTTGGAGCTGTGTGGGGAATGCACATCTCTGGGGAAGGAGGGTGAGGAGTATCCATAGTTAAAATCTCTCCTTTTCCCCATCCACACCAGCCTTAATTCCAGAGCATATAGCCTCTGTATATGCCAGATATGCACAACATATGGCCCATGGGCCGCTTGCTGCCCCCTAAAGGATTTTGGGCAGCCCGTGAGAATGTGGAACAACTTCAAGGATTCATTGCCACCTGTCCAGGCAGAGGAGCAGGAGAATGGAATTAATATTAATAATATAATATAATATAATATAATTATTAAGGAATGAATGAATAAAATAGTTGAATCATTTATTATACCTTTACTTGGAAAGTGAGCCACTAAAAACCTATCTGTATATATTTTAATTTTGGCCCTTACCTACTGCCATGTTGTGCAGGTGTGCCCTACACACACCCCAGCTGCACCTCTCTCCATCCCAGAGAAGGTTTGAGAGTCCTTCCACATTGGAGGAAAAAGTGGGAAGCTGTGTGCACCTATATTCACTTCATCTAAGAAGGATTGAGAGTTCTTACGCACTATAGAGAAGCTTCTCCCTTTGCACCCAGTCACCTAGGGTGCAGCAACCAAACAGCTGACTGAAAGCCTCTTGCCAATGTTGGCATTACCATAAGGCCAGCATGAGCAAGAGACTTTTCGGTCACTGCTCAAAGAGCTGCTCAGTTGCTGCTCCTAGGGTTACGAGGTGGAAAGGTTGCAGTAAGTGAGATTGATTGTTTTGAATTTTCAGCAATTAACAGTACACTTAATATCCGGAAATAGGCATGGGGGGATGCTAGAATGGTCACCCTAGAGGAAAGGGGGCAGTAGCTCAAAAAAGTTTGGGAACCAATGAGCATCACTCTTACAGCATATTAGCATCTTCAGATTCTGTCCAATCAGACAAATCTAACTGATCCCCATGAATGTCAACAATAATCTTCCCCTCCAATGGAAAGTGAGATTTATATTAGACCACATAAGAGGCCACATAAGGGACCATTTCTCTGAAACTGTCACTAGCCACTATTTCTGTCTGCCATCCAATGATTGCATCAGATTGCTGCAGCCTATTTGCAGGTGACTGCATCAACCAATTAAAATACTGTACTTATCCAGTACATGTTTAGTTATAGTTTGGTCACTTGTTTAATATTTCTCTGTAAAACTGCTGTCTTACATTTTTTGTTTGGAATTAAATGTCAAAAGCAGGCTTGGTAAGCTTGTATTTCTTACACAGACATTTGGTTTCTTACTCTATGTAGACATGATTATTTCCTAATATTCAGGCTTAATATCTGCAAAATCTATATTCAAATTCAAGCTCAGCCTGTAACACTGGTAAATCACTACAGATAATGAACAACTATGAATGCTGAAAATTGAAGGTGTGTATGTGGCAGTCATATGTCTTACTCTCTTGATATACACAATTTACAAAACAGCATCGGTGTGTCTGCCATCTCCCATGTAAAAAACTATACAGAATGAAAAAGTACCATATATGGAAAGTCCAGCAGTCTGAACTAAGTTCTAAACCTAGGCTGAAATGAGGAAAAGACTTACACACTGTTTCATATGTTTATTTCAAATGTGCTTGTGTCCTGTCCCTTGAATGAGTCTTGTTCTTTAAAAAGCAAGGCATTTCAGGAAATTCCAGTTTCAAACTGAGAACCATGAGATCAGCGCATTTTGGGGACATGGTGGCATAGGAGGTGCAATTGCCTGAGGCCTCACACATAGAGGGGGGCCCACATCAACATTGACATTGCTGCATTGTTGCAAACTCATTTCTTTTGGAAAACCACTAACTTGAGCAGGGTAAATGTCATGAGAAAAATCACAAAACAAACTCTGCTAGTGGCAGTGTCTTTTTGACACAGCAGCGTAAACAAGATGACAATAACTAGAGGACTGAAAATTAGCAGTCCAGCCTAAATCTTATTCAGACATTTGTTTGTTACTGTATTTACATCACTCCTTTTTCTTTCTAAGGACCCCAAGGAGGTTTACAAATACTGTTCTTCCTCCTCATTCTACCCTCACAACAACCCTGTGAGGAAGTTATTCTAAAAGTCAATGGCTGGCCCAAAATCTTGTAGTGAGCTTCATGGCTGTGTTGGGACAGGAACCTGGATTTCCTGAATCCCAATCCAACACTCTTAACTACTGAACCACAATAACTTCAGGAAAAGGATCTCAACTCCCCCTTCTGCCCTGGGCCTCTCAGTGTCTTTAAAAGGCCCTGCACAAGATGAAAGAAGTTGGAAAAGAAAATGGTCTCACCTGTTAAGTTTCAGTTCAATATTATTCAGAGGCATATCCTGCATGAACACCTGCAGTCATAAATAACGTTTCAGCTGCTAGAGAAAACTAGATAGTATAAACTGAACAAAAACATACCTTACATATGTTATTTCAGGCCTGCACACTTCTCCAAAAATGCTGTAAGTGTCAAAGATTTCACTTGTAAGGTAAAATAAGCAAATTCTGGCAGTAACATAAACTGTTCGAATAATCACTCGGGGCTACGTTCTTATTGCTTCAGTTGATACCACTGGAAGTTTTTTTTTAATGTCTGACTCTAAACATGCAAGGTATTTCACAAATACACACTACATTAATCATGTATATTGTTGGCATTCAAAACATTTCTAAAATATTCAGTCTTTTAGGTAATCTTGCTCATGATCTGACATTGCTTTTGGAGTTATGCTCTCGTTATGTGAAACTTTTAAAAGTGATACATTTCAAAGTCACAAGAACATATCCTTCTAATAAAAAAAGAGCATGTTCTTATTTTTAAAGTTAAGAATTAATATGTACAGTGAGAGGCTACAGCTGTAAAGAATTTTCCTTTCAAAAAACACATTAAATTTATCCCAGAACACTATGAAATCAAAGTGTGTCAAGCGTGATTCACAAAACAGTAATGCTGGAGTAACCCCACTTGGCCCCACTGGAATGAAGGGATTCAAAATACACATAAATTCTTGCTGAATTCAGTCCTTCAGCCCTTTTGTATTTCCAAGTAGTATAAGCCAATCACACTAAATAATCAGAAGTCAAGGCGTAGTAAATCCAATAATAGGTGCAAAGTGAAATCTACTGAATCTACCAGAATGTTTTGCCTATTTGAAAGTTCTTCCCTGAGGGAAAACCTGGCATTAAAAATAGTATTAAGCATACTAGAAAAATAGTATATTTCTTATCCGTCTCCTCCCACATCTGCTTACAGCAAAGTCCCCGCTCAACTGCAGTATTCAAGTTTTCTAGGATATGGACATAACAGTTACTGAACAATTTACCTGGCTAGAAAATGCTGCCCAGTTTACATAATGCCATGTCAAAATTAGCACTAAACACTGAAGCTGAACTGCAGATTAACATTTGAAGGCTGACATTTAAAGAATATCTCAACCTCATTGTTTTTGAAAAAGAAACCATTTTATCATCAGGATGGTTGTAGTATATTTTACTAATCTGAATGTGTGTGTTATTTGGGGGTGTTGCCAAAATCTATAGAAAATCACAGTTTGAGCTGTTAGTACGCTGTTTGTTGCCTAGTCCTATACATGCTTATTGAGAATTAAAGCTATGTTTGTTCACTTGGAGTTATAGCTAATCAAACTCAAATAGAATTACAGCTGCCTTGGTTATGAGACAGAAAGAGAGAGAGAAAGAGAGAGAGAGAGAGAGCACTGCCAAGATATAATGCAAAGAAGTGTCCAGGGAAGTAAGAAGCAGATACACTGACATTTTGTTTTTATGGGATACCAAACCACACCTTGCTCTAGGAGTGCAGCCTTAGATCATATCAGGGACCATTTAGTCAGGCAGCATGTTCAGTCAGCACTAAATCAACTTAAGTATGGAATATCTTTTTTCTACCAAATGCAAGATAGTGCTGGTGTTTGATTTCAGCATACAAGATATTATTCACATATTTTGTTTTTTAAAGCTCCAAATTCCTTTGTCAGAATATAGTCAGAAATTCTAAGTATGCATTACTACTTCTTGCTTCTGTACAGAATATTGACTTTCTAAAAGCAAGATTTGGTCTTAAAAACAAATGAATAGCACTGATAACTACTTGTCTATATTATTTCCAGTCTTTCCAAAAACAGCATCACTCATAGAGAAGAGGGAAGTATCAGCAGACTTGGGAAAAACTTGAGGTTTCCAGAAACCTTTATAAAATAACCTTTTAAAATACACAGAAGGAAAGAAAAGTCTCTAAAGTGAGCTCCAAAGACATCACAGAAAGAACAGAACATCCTCAGTGGTCACAAAATGCTGATTAATTGAGTACAAAAGGAAAAAGAATAGAGTACACTGGGATAGGGGACTAAAAAAGAGCACAAGTGAAATATTTTGCTTTAAATCCAGCATGTTTAAAATGATAGCAAAACTGATTATAGAGAAATAAAGGACATTCACTTCAGCAGAAGATTATTCACCTGCAAAACAGAGCAAGCAAAGTCCCTTTTACAAAATGTTTTCAAAAGGACTCAGGCTATACATTGTCTGTTAAATAATTTGTAATGTTTTAGTTCCCCTTTTTGGGGAAAAAATACATTTAAAAAAGATGCCCTAAAATCTGGGGCTGGGAAATCCTATCCAAATGCTCTCCGAATGATTTTTTTTGTCCCTAAAAGGTAATGAAAAAAAGTAACATGAGTAACACAAAACAGCAATCACATTACAAGTCATTAGTTCTCTTTGCAAAAGGAACATTATTATGTTCCAGATGTTTCCAAAACTAATAATAGGAAAAATTACTTTTAACATGTTGTTTGGTAGCTCTGTCATGAAATTATATTTTCTCCAAACAAACCTTTATTACTATACAAAACAATGATATTCACATTAGATATCCACAAGTATCATTATAACTTTGCTCAACAATACAGAAGAAATATGACAAATCCCAAAACCAAAGATTTAATACAAAATACAATAATGACTTGAACTGCATTAACAGCAATGAGAGAAAATCTCTGACTATGGTGGGATACAGACCGCCCAAAAAGGGTGGTCTCCCGCTGCCCTAGTTTGCTCTGCGAGGAAGCCGCAGCAGCCAAACCGCGTGGCTCCATTGTGGAACAAAAAGAACCTGCAAAAAGAGAGTTCTTGCAGTGCGCTTGTGACGCCGCAATGCGCCAATGGCGCACTTGCGGCATCACAAGCACGCTGAAACGTGCGGACACTAGGTGTCCGTCACGTCAAAATGGTGCCGCCCATGTAGACCTCCCAAAAAAGAAGACTCCATCATACTCTGAGGCAGCATATATTCCACTGTCAGAAAGCTGTGACCGTCAGGAAGTTCTTCCTGAGTTTTAGGTGGAATCTCCTTTCCTGTAATTTGAATCCATTGTTTTTGTCCTAGTGTCTCTGCAGCCGTAGAAAACAAGTCTATTCCTCTTTGGTATGACATCCCTTCAAATATTTAAAATGTCCCCTCTTAACCTTTTCATCAGGCTAAACATTCTCAGCTCCCTAAGCCGCTCATTATAGGGCATGGCTTCCAGACCTTTCATTATTTTGCTCTGGACATGCTCCAGTTTCTCAACATCCTTCTTGATTTGAGGTCCTCATACCTAGACCCAGTATCCCAAGTGAGGCCTGACCAAAGCAGAATAGAGAGATGCTATCAACTTTCCTTGATCTGGACATTATATTCCTGTTGATGCAACCAAGAATCATATTGGCTTTCTTGGCTGCTGCATCACACTCATGTTCAGCTTATGGTCCACTAAGATGCCTACATTCCTTTCACATGAACTGTGAAACATATTATAACACGTTAGTTATAACTACCAATAACATGTTCTGTTAACACTTATTTCATTTTTTACAGAACTGTCTATATAGGCAATAATACATTTCAATTTTTGATATTATGTAAGTTTCAGCTCCTATGATGAGTTTCTATAAAAACCACTATTGTTAACTGTCTTGTGTTTTAATACTTAAATTCAGTATTGCAAATACTTAAAGTCCAGTAACATTAACTAATTGAAACCAATTAAGTTTTTAATTGAGTTGTAAATTTGCCAATGCAAAAAGGAACTAAGGACCAGTAAGATGGCCCTAAAGGGGCAACTTGATGCCACCCCCTTGGCACCGGATCGGGGCCGCAACCACGTGCCATGGGATCAATCTGGCATTTTTCGGCCCAAAAAGAAGCACTTCTTTTTGGGGTGGAAAAAACCACCCTTTCTGCCGCAGTGGTGGCTCTTCTGCGCTCCTGCAGCGTGTGGCATCAGAACACTGTGCTGGTGGAATGCCACAATGTTGCCCGCTGTCTGAACAGTCGGGTGGCGTGACACCGGCCTGGGGACAGCTTGGGGGCATGCGTCATCTAAACACCACACCCCCAATTTCAACGGTATTGAAATCTTTTACCAGTGGGGGAGAGGGAGAAAAGTTTATATGACATGGCAAATTTGCATTTAAATTTGTATTCAGCCTCTAAATTATATTTGAAAACTATAATGAATGCATTAAGTTCTCCATTATCAAGTTATTAATTAATTAAATGAGTTACTGTGCTAAAAAACAAAAATTTTACAGCACCCCCTTCCCTTACGCAGGGATCTGTTCCGGACCCCCCCCCCCCCCCCCCGCATAAGGGGTAAATTGCACATGCTCAAGCCCTGTTAGAAGTAATGGGGCTCATGCCCCTAGTGCGCCGCAGGTGTGTGCCCCATTACTTCTTCCGGGGCAAGAGAAAAGTTTTTCCAGCATGGCTTCCAGCGTATGCTGGAAGCCGCATATGGTGTGCCCGCCTATAATGCGGGCATACCGTATTACATTACTTTTTTTACATTGATTTATATTTGAAGTTCAGTTCACTTAATTTTTTGCAAAAGTGTTTTTTACTTCCCTCCCTCTTTTTTCTTCCTTCTCTCCCCCCCCTCCCCCGAGGATTGGGAAATTACATTGTGCCCTCGCCTTACGCAGGGGATCAGTTTCAGACCCCCCCCTGCAGACCCCCCGGCATAAGGCAAATCCCGCATGTGCTCAAGGTCCTTTCACTTGAATGGGGCGCACATCTGTGGCACATGGCGTGGTGCGCACCCATTCACCTTGTTAGGACTCGCAGTCTGTGTGAGCTTGAGTTCGCATATGGCGAGCCCATGTATGGCACAGGCGTGCTGTACAAGGTTTCAGTCATATCTAGTATGTGCATCTTGGAAGGGGAGGATTCTCTTTGCATCTCTGGGGGACTGTTGTAAAGCTAAGGGTTTTAGTGTACTGTCATAAAATAAATGTAAAAGCTATTTTCAAATTAATTGAATTGCAAAAAAAGTTCCTTTATATCATGAATTGTAGTTCATTAACCTTTAATGTGTTAATCCTTTCCCACTAACTTTCTTGTTTGCTGCCTGGTACTTAATCCAGTGCTGCACAAAAAAAAGTCAGAGACTACTATGTCTCTCCTTTCTGAATGTGTGGTCATCAGTTCCAAGAAGGCATCATCCAAGCCATCATTCAAATGGACAGAAGATTGTTCTCTTTAGTCAGAGAAGTGAAATGTACAAAATTTATCAGAGAACCTAAATATAAAATATTTATTGTTAGTGCTATGAAAACGGTCTTGAAATCTTTTACCAGTGGGGGAGAGGGAGAAAAGTTTATATGACATGGCAAATTTGCATTCAAATTCAAGTGACTTCAAAAATCTGTTTCTCATTTAACATTCCAGCCAGAAACATTATTTTCATATGTAAACAACTGTTGCACAACAAGAACTTTTCTATAATATAGATTGTTGCAGAAAATTAAAAAAATTACAAAATGTAACAAATGCTATTTAACAAAGTGGCATGTTGCAAAGCTAAATCATTGATTAGTTTCGGCACCCCAACAGTCTCACTTATAAGGAAAGATTTTAAGGAAAATTTAATCTGGTGTCCAAATATAACATTACTTTAAACATGAGGTCATCTAAACATCTGTCTCCAATATATCCATAGGGATTTAAATCAAAAGTCTGCTAAACATGTACAATCATTTAGAAAATAAATAACAGAACAAATTTAGTCTTGATTATGATTATCATGCATTTTAAGAGGAAACATTTATTCTAATAAGAAAAGTCTGAATTTAAAGTTTATTGACATTAAACTAAAATAGTTTCATACCAAGAGTATGACACTGATTTATATTTACTCTTACTCTGAATAATATCCACTGCGTGATACCTGAGGAGCAATCTGTTCTTGGACAATTTTAATATATGAGGGGAGGGTTATATTAATTTTGTATAATGGTGATACATTCATTCATTCATTTAGACTCTGAGATTAAGAGTAAAATGTTAACCCACACTTGATGGTGGGGGACAGATTTTGGATGAGGCAGGGATGCCTCTGCTATAAACAGCAGTGGGCCCCTAAACAGAGTGTTTCAAGGGAAATATGGGAACCTGTTTGGATCTACTGAATCCAAGCCATTCTGTTTCCACATGAGGTTGCAGGATTGGACTTATTAGCTAAGGAGCATAAACATGGTATAGGTATTTCTCGCCAACAATTTCAATAGGAGGGAAACTTTTAAAAACTGACACGCTCTGGAAAAAAAATCAGCAGTCCCTGGCCTGTTACAGACAGCCAAAAATAAAGCTGCTTCGAGACACAGTGGAGATATGGTGTTTCAATGATGCATGCGTCCTAGTGTAATGGGCTCTACATGGGGCTGCCTTTGAAAAGTATTTGAAAAGCATCTGTCTAATTACTACAAAATCTTAAATGTGAGAGATCTAGAAGATGAATATATCAGACATACTATGATACAGTGGGTGCAGGATATAGTTGAACCAACAGATATTGAACTTTGGGAACAATCATGGAAGCATACTAAGAAATTTACTTTATGTCAAAACCACAAAGAAAACTATACCAAAATGTTCTTCAGATGGCACATGACACCAGTTAAGATAAATAAGATCTATAAAGCAGGAAATGGTAAATGTTGGAAGTGCGAGAGATTGAAGGGCACTTACTTTAATGCATGGTGGGAATGCAATAAAGCTGTTCTGTTTTGGGAAAGAATCTAGAGATTAATGGTACATATTTTGAAGGTTGACATTCCCTTAGATCCGTGTTTATTTCTGTTGAACGTGATAGCGGTACTGGATGCTAAACACGCTCAAAAATATTCACGTATTATACTGTATATCAGGGGTAGGCAACCTGCGGCCCACGGGCCGGATGCGGCCCGATGAGGCCTTGGGACCGGCCCCAGCCCAGTCCTGCTGCCGATTGCCGCCGGGGCCTTTGGGGGGGCAATTGTCTATAGAAGCCTCAGAAACATGCATTTATATTAACATTTAAAAAAAAATCAGCAAATTTTTTCGCGTGTCCTCTATTTTTTTTTAAAAGTGTCCTCCATTTCAAAATTTTGTCCTACATTTGTCCCGGTTTATTTATATATTTAATTTTTTTTCCAAATTATTTAATTATTTATTTTTTGGCTTCGGCCCCCCGTTGTCTGAGGGACAGCAACCCAGCCCCCGGCTCAAAGAGGTTGCCTACCCCTGCTGTATATGGTAACTCTGGCCAGAATCCTGTACGCTCAGTACTGGAAAAATCCACTTATACCCCCAGAAGAGGAGTGGTTGGTTAAATTAAATTAAACAAGGACACTAGATATTCTAACAGCTAGCTTAAAAGATATTAACATGGATATAATTCAGAAAATGGGAATGTATAGAATTGTAATATGAATAGGATGACTTGATTTGTGAGTGGATAAACTTCATCACTTCTATATCTCATTTAAAGGCATCTGAGTAAGAATTTCTTTGTTTATAAAGATTTAAGATGACCACAAAATGGTATGATTTATAGGTATTTTTTTTTTTGTTCTTTTGTTCCAATGTGAAATAGTATAAATATAGAACTTGGAGTCGCTAGGACCTATGTCGCTGAAAGACCATAGAATAAGACAAAGATACATACATTTATTTATTGGTCAGAGGTTTAGTTGTCAACAGATAATTAGAGGGTAACAAATTAAGTTAAGTACGCAAAGTGCTATAAGGTCTAATGGAAGTGTATTAGCTTATCTATTATTAGCAACGATTCAGTATTCATGTTGTGATGTTTTTATGTATATATATTTGTCTATATTTTTATTGTTATTATTGTATTATTACTGTCTTTTGTATGATATTGTAGTGTGTTTACAATGTACTTTTTTGTAGTATTTCAATAAAAAAATTTTTTAAAGTGTTTGGAAAATTCAGCTGGTTCAAAGAGCTGCTGCCAGGCTGTTAACCTGGGCCGATTACAGAGATCATACAATGCCCCTGTTGAAACAGCTTCATTGGCTGCCAGTTTGTTTCCGGGCACAATTCAAGGTGCTGGTTATTACCTATAAAGCCCTACATGGCTCAGGTCCAATCTATTTGGCAGACCATTTCTCCTGGTATGAACTGGCGCGGACTCTGAGATCCTCTGGAGAAGCCCTTCTCTCCGTTCCAACACCATCGCAAACACAGTTGGTGGGGACGCGAGAGAGGGCCTTCTCAGTGGCTGCCCCTAGACTCTGGGACACCCTGCCCAGGGAGATCAGAATGGCTCTCTCCTTTATGGCCTTCTGCAAGCAAGTGAAGACCTACCTATTGACAAAGGCATTTAAGGAATTGCTATAAGGGCATGCTGGGATGTTGGACCATTTTAAAAAGTTTTTTCTCTATATATAGTTTTATCCTTTTAAAATATGTTTTATTCTTTTAATAACTATCTGTTTTAATACCGTAATAATTTAATTCCTTTTTAATGTACTTTTTTAAAAATGTTTTAATTGTACTGTCTTTAATGCTGTGAAGCCGCTCTGAGCCCCAGTCCTGCAAAAAGAGTGGGATACAAATAAATATGATAATAGTTTTTGTTGGGTTTTCGGGCTATGTGGCCATGTTCTAGAAGAGTTTCTTCCTGACATTTCGCCAGCATCTGTGGCTGTCATCTTCAGAGAATGCTTGCCTGGAAAGGACTTGGGTATATATATTCTGTGTATATTTAATAATAATAATAATAATAATAATAATAATGGAAATGACCATGGTCTGTGATGTCTCTACACTAATGTACAGAGAATGGGAAATAAACAAAATGAACTTGAACTATTAACACAGCACAGCTATATAATAAGTATCATTGAAACCTGGTGTGATGAGTCTCACGACTGGAATGTAGTAATGGGGGGGGGTGTATAATCTAGTTCAGAGCAAGAGAGCAATGAGGAAGGAAGGAGGAGGAGCATTATATGTCAAGGATGTTTACATCTGAGAAAAGATCCATGACTTAAATACTGGAAGCCAGTTGAGAACATCTGGTTAAAAATTAAGGGGCAGAGAAACAACAGGGATGCTGTTGTAAGGGTCTACTACACACCACCAAGCCAGAATTAGGGCTTGGATGATGCCTTCTTGGAACTGATAACCATACATTCAGAAAGGAGAAACATAGTAGTTATGGGGATATCAACTATGTATTCCAATATTTGTTGGAAGTCAAACACTGCCAAAAATTTAAACTCCATTAACAGCAGTAAAGTAACTCTTCTTAGGATCATCTTGGGATTTAGGCACAACAGGGGGATCAAGGGCTGGGAAATAAGGACTGGGACTTCAACTTTTTGAAATTTCTATCTCCAACAAAGGAAAAACATTGGGGGGCGGGGTATAATTGATTGTGTTTTACCTATACAGCTCATAAGCACTTTTTCCAGATGTAGCAGTACAGAGACACTTGAGATACTGAGTGGTCCCTTCCTAAGAACGGGCCTACAGCTTCACAAAAAACAGAGACACCCTGGATCCCAAGAGGAGTTGTTCTTTGCCTGTATAGTTTGTGTGTGTGTGTGTGTGTGTGTGTAGCCTGATGAACAAGCCAGTAGGGCTTTGGAAGCTTGCATGATGTGAAGTCAAAGACTTTCATGGCCAGCATCCATAGTTTTTTGTGGGTTTTTTCGGGCCACACAGCCCAAAAAAAAACCCACAAGAAACTTGCATGATGTGTTTTGTGCATTTTGATTGGCCAATATAGGTATTATTCTTTTGTGAATCCTAAAGGTAAATTTGCTGAGCAGTTGCAAAGATGAGCTTGCAAGAGACTCAAATAAAGAGGCACCAAGCTCTGTTTGTTGAGTGGGCAATCTGCCCCTTTCTTCTGCCCCCTTGTTATCTGTTCCCTTTTATATAATTTGTTGTATGCCTGAATCCCAGTTATAGAAAAATGACTTATACCAATCACATAAACAACTAAATATATAATTTTACAGTTGAACATTGAACATTAAGAAAACAAAAATAATGACCATAGAGCATAGATGATTTACACAACTTTATCACAGTTAATGAATTTACATATACCATAATGGTATTTTCTACTTGGTATTTTCAATTTCTATGTATGGCTGTGAAAGTTGGGCAGTGAAGAATGCTGACAGGAAGAAAATTAACTCATTTGAAAGGGGGTGCTGCAGTTTTACAGATACTGTGGACAGCTAAAAACACAAACAAATGTGGTACTAGAGGAGATCAAGCCTTTACTCTCCTTAGAAGCCAAGATGACTAAATTGAGACTGTCATAATTTGGATATATAAAAAGATATGACTCTTTTCCTACTGCCTTCTACCTTAGCAGGCACTATTGCCCTTTCTAGAAAGGCAGTACTGCTTAGTATGGCAGAAGGCAGTAGGAAAAGAGGAAGAATCTTTCAAGATGGATGGACCCAATCAAGGAAGCCACGGCCCTGAATTTGCAAGATCTGAGCAGGGCTGTTGATGGGTGACTTGGAGGCCTTTCATTCATAAGTCGAAATCAACTTTACAGCGGTTAAGAACAGACTCATGTCTGTTGCATCCCTTATGCACCCAAAAAGATGTTAAGTATATTCAGGTGGTAAGGAAAAGAGCATAAATTTGTGCCCAACTCTTGTGTTGACAACTATCCTATATAACACAAGAACTGAGTAAAGAGTTTATTTGTTTATTTTTAACTATAAATCAGTTGTAGCTAATGACCCAAGGCAAATCTATCATGGGGGTTTCTGGGGCTGGAAACTTGAACTCTGGGCTTCAGAGCCATAGTCCAATTCTCAAACCACTACACCACACTGGTTCCCATGCACCTTTTGAATCGCACACTTCCTCGTTCTAACTTAGGACTTCATCATGCAGGAGGGAAATGGGAGGGAAGTAAGGGGTTTAAATTAACATTATCCCATGAAAATTGCACAATTGCACTAGAGATTTTCACACACTTCACAATTAAAGAGGATTTATCCTGGCAATAACCAGGTAATAACCAGCAACAAATCATTCACAGGATTTCCCTAGAATGATTTGCTTCTGGTTATTACCTGGTTATAACCAGAATAAGTCCTCTTTAATTGGAACGTTATGTAAAAATCTTCAATGCAATCACATGATTTTCATGGGATAATGTCTGTTTAAACCCCTGATTTTCCCCATGTGATAAAATCCTAATACAGTTCACCCGCTCCATACGCAGGGATCCGTTCTGGATCCCTCTGTGTATGGGAAAAAATGCGTAAGCTCAACCCCCATTGGCTGCAATGGGGGAGCGCTTCTGCGTTCGGCGCAGTGCACGCGCCATGGCCACACACACCATTCATCGCCTGGCGGCTTAACCTTCCACGTAAGGTTAAAGCTGCATATGGTACATCCATGTATGGCGCGGGCGTGCTGTAAGTTAAAATGCCTCTCTGTCCAAGGCATTTCCTCCTACCCCAACAGTTAAGGATGTGCCAATGTAGTGAAACAGACAGAAGCAGGCTCTGAGAAATGACCCCATCAAGTGATGCCCATTTCTGCTCACTAGATACATCTGTCATGAATGTTTTAGAGGAAAGAAAAGTTTCTCCATTCAGGCTTGGGCATGATCGAATCTGAGATGATTTTACTTGTAATTTATTGCAGCTGTGTGACAATGGCAATGTCTTTATTTTCGTTTGGTACTGTTTTATTGAAATTGTTTTTAATTATTGTTGTGATTTGCCTCAGAGTAATATATTTCCAGAACAGTAGGATATAAATGTTCTAAATAAAGTTAATAAACAAACATAGCCTTTTCTCCATAAAAATGTCAAATTCCCTCTGAAGTCTCTTTTTCACCACTACAGTCTTTTTTTAAGTCCAAGTTAAACAAATCTGATATTCACCTGTAAAAGCAACTTTTTTAAAAAAAGAAGAATATGGTATTTGTTTCTTTCATAAATTTTTACTTAATATATTTAGAGTATCATCGTACTGCCATCTAGTGGCCAATCTAGAATATGTATTTTGAAGCAATATTGTTTTGTTTTGGTATATGTTGGTGTGCAATAAACCAGTTCCCTCAAGTAGGTAACAGTGTCTACTCAGAAGTAAATCTAATAAGGGCATCCAGCTTCTTGTATGATATGCCATCTATTCTGAATTCTAAGACAATGTGTTCATTTGCTTTAACACTTGAGAACCTCAGCTACTCTTCCCAGTCTACAGCAAACACTAATCCTGATGAAAGTAAGGACATCATGCAAGGAAGTAAAGCATGCTAGTGCTGCCCCATCAACCATCACATTCTGCATCCTCTTAGAAGGGAACTTTATAAAGAATAAAATCTCTTGTTAACATGGAGACTCTCCACATGATTGTGAACCCTAGTTTTTCCAGCATTCCCATTTGCCTGGAAAGTCTCCACATATGGAGGCTCTTATTTTCAGAAAGTAATTTTTCGTATGAGGAGAGCAACAAAGGAAGGCATAAGCATAACCCCTCTACCCATATAATTGCTTTAGTTTAAGGTTGTCAGATCTTGGCACCTGGCCCTAAGGGGCTCGACAGACCGCCCCAAAAGGGCGAGCTGTAGGCGCTTGTTTTTTGCTCCTGTGGGACGCCACAGCAGCCAAACCATGTGGCCTCCCTCTGCACCAAAAGAATCCGCTGAAAGCGGGTTCTCTTTGGTGCATGCGGCAGATGCCATGAGTGCACCATTGTCGCTCCCCTGCCACACAGCTTTCTTCTGGGAAAGAGCTAGGCTGCAGAAGAGGAGGACAGACAAATGCTCACCCTGCAAATCTCCCCAGCTGTCCAGCTTTCTCCTGGGAAAGACCCAGACTATGGAAGGGAGGAGATAGGCAAAAGGGTGACCCTCAAGGCTCCCCCACTTTCCAGGCTTTCTCCCAGGAAAGAACTGGGTGGTGGAGGAGGATGGGCAAACGTTCACCCCTCAAGGATCCTCTGCCACTTAGCCTTCTACCAGGAAGAGCATCAGACAGAGGAGGAGGATGGAATGAATATTAGCAGACCCTCACCATCCATAGGCATGCCACCTCAGATCTGAGCATCCACAGGTGACAAGCCCCATTGTTTTCAATGGCAAGGCCTGGCCTTCAACTGGGACCATGTCCATGGCCCTGGAAGTGGTGGAGAAGCTCTTTACGCTGGGACTGGACCATGTCAATGCCATCCTGCTCCACAGCAGCAAGAACAAGGGTGTCCCGCAGGCCACGCTGCTCCGGATGCTGCTTCCCAGAGGGCTTTCGCTGCCTCCCTCAGACAACAACCTCTCAACATTGCCTTCCTTCTCCACCCATACAGCTATCTAATCCTAGAGCTGGAGTGCCAGTCTGGCCCACTCTCCTCCTCTTCACCACCTGCCCCCATTGCCCCCCTGCACTGGAACCTCCATCACCATTACATGAACCTCCAAGACACTGGCATAGCCAGAACTCAGCACCCAGCCCAGAGGTCCATAACCTGGTGGTCACCATCTAGAGTGCAGGGTGAAGGTGGGGTGAGATTGAGAAGAAAGTGGCTTGTATTATTTGCAATTAACTGTATATTTTTGTTGCTAGGGGAATATGTTATTATTATGTAATGTTTTGGGAATATTACATGGTCTCCTGCTGCTATTGTATTATTATTGTCCTAGTATTTGTACTAAACTGTATTTTTTGCTGCTAGGGGAAAATTGATATCTGTTAGTTAGATTATTTTAGGGTATATTTTAATTTATTATGTTGATATTATAGATTTTGTTCTTTGTATTTCTCTCTCTCTCTCTCTCTCTCTATATATATATATATATATATATTCCTTGCTTTAGACATTAGGTTTATGTTTTGTATTCTGGCTTATGTTTACTGTATCATTATTTTTTGTATCTAATGCTCTTGTAATCTGCTTTGATTCCATGAGGAAAAGGCAGAGTAGAAATAAATTATTATTATTATTATTATTATTGTTTGAAAGTGAAAGTGACCAGCTTCTGAATCGATGGTAGAAGAAAGATTTGAAACAGGAGAGAGGGGGGTCCTGGAACCAAACCCCAACAGATACCAAGGGCCCACTGTGCATAGTTACATATGGTTACAATGAAAGTCTGGTAAGATGTGATGTTTTCAAAGAAAATCTAAAAAGAATAACTATGTTTTTAAAAACATTTAAAAAATTTTCTCCTCATACTGAGCTTTGCCTCACTCACACCATCTCTTCGCTGTCACAGGTGAATGTCACAGCCCATTTGTCCAAAAAGGCAGATGTCTGGAGAGCAGCAGTGTCACCTCCTTAGGCTGTCATTCACACATCCCTAGTGACACCTGTGGCGCATACCTCAGTGCACTCCCATTCCCTAGCCATTTCCACTAAGACTGCTGTTTATCTGCTGCTGATAGTGATGGGCAAATGATGCTCTTAAAAGCCAAAGAAGAGTGATTTCCTGGGCTGCAGGAAAACAAGGATGCTGTCCTCTCAGTGTTGAGAGCTGCACAAAAAGTAGCTGAGGTCCACAGATAGCGTTCTCCTACACTGCAGTACATTGTACATAAAATGTTTGATGTATGTATGCGTACATAACATAAATTGTTACAAGCAACAGCTAGTTTGAGGGCCAAGTATAAAAGCCTCAGATTTGTTCTTTTATCTAGATCTCTAATTGTGGGCTGTAGTACTATCCTGAAATGTCCTGCCTCTATGAATGAGTGTAGTGACCTCTTTTGCTTCATCCTAATTTATTAAAACCAAGGAAACAAACACACCATTGTGGTCTTAGAGCTGTAAACTGTAAGCGCACAATAGTTCTGGATGCAAGTGGCTGCATTACAATGGATACAACCCAGACTTAGTCATGCATAGATGGACTTGAGCCTCAGCCTGTGTCACCTCTGATCTGCAAAACAGAGATAGGGGGATATTACATGGTCTACATGACAGGATTCTGGAAAGCCAGTCTACTTTCACCCTCAGCAATCTTTCTTTCCCCTCACTCTTGTTTGCAGAGTATCTTCTAGCATTACCAACCCACAGCTGTGTACACCCTGTGTATAGTTAGCTCCTCTGTTTCTAGCACAGGAAATATTTCCAAAATGGAAAGATCATGAACTTCTGTCTTGTTTGCATTCTTCTCTAGGGGTACAGAGAATGATTCTCCAATCAATGAAACAACAAAATACTACACTGCTGCCAGAGAGGCACCTATCACTTTTACAATCAAATGAAAGATATAGTCTACTACTATTTTAAAAAAAGATTTTTCGTAGTCATACATAATCTAATCTGTTTATCTGTACAGGATGTTAAGATAAACATTTGCTGGTAGCATTTTCTTTTTCTCACATCCACACCTTTGCATGTGCATACATATATATAAAGTGGCCCTCACTCTCTGTATTTGATTAACTGGATGGCATCTTATGAAGCTTAAGGCACAAATCTTTAGAGTGCCATAACACTGTTCATTTCTCTGAAGATTCTAGCCACAGATGCTGGCGAAACATCAGGAAGAAACTTTTCTGGAACATGGCCACATAGCTCGAAAACCCCACAAAAAACTAACACTGTTCATTGTTTTTGCTGCAACAGAGTACATAACTACAGTATCTGGGAATTAATAAGAGGTAGTCCAGGTTTCAGAAATAGTCAGGAAATGCAATGTGATTAAAAATGATACCACTGAATATCAGCAGCAGGCACAGAGACAAATGTGTTTGACAAGAAGGGCAAACCAGTATATATAGATTTGTTTAATGATCCACTAGAACTCTATTGATCTACTAGGACAAAACCATCAGTATTCAGAGTATGGATAAAAGCCCTTGAACTACACAGAACTCTTCCTTGAAATCCTCAAGGTCTAGCAAATTCCTCATTTGCCTTGAAGACAATTTTATTGTCCAAAAGGTGGAAGAGACAACAAGGGGATCAGCTATTTTGGATCTGATCCTAACCAACAGGGATGACCTAGTTAATGGAATGCAAATGGTGGTGTTACCAAGTATGGTTTTATATAAAATTTTGGATGCCATGCGGTCTGAAGCTATGACCCCTGACTGATCCCACAGCAAGCCGGCATTAACCTAAAAGCAAGCAGACCACATAGCCAGCTGCTTTTCCAAGGCATGGTCTCAGGAAAAAGGTAGATTTAAACCTTTCAGAGGAAGTTTTGGGAGTTGAAAAACCAGATTCGCAGAGACCTCTACAAGGAAGACAACAGATGTGGCTTCCTTCTTAATGAGCCAGTGATTAACTTAACGGCTCAGCCATCAAGGTATCTGCTCTCCTGAAAAGTGTCAGACCTCTTGCATTGGGTAACCATTGTGTAGCTTTCGGCTTAGACAAAACGAAGTAATCAAAGCCTTTGTCTCGCAGGCAGCCATCGCCTGAGGGCCTGTTTAGCCCTATATAAGGTCCAAGTTTTCAGCCCTTCAGTGGGCTTGTCGAGCATTAAGTTCCGAGCCTGAGATTCCGAGAGCATCTTGCTCTGCTGAAATCACTTGAGCGAAGCCAAGCTCACTGTCACCGGGCCTTTTGGTTAGCTTTGCCCACCAGAACTCAGCTCTTAAGCCACTGCGGCTGCTCTTTCCTTTCCCGTTCCCGCGGCCGTGATCCACCATCCATCCTACATCTCATCCAACTTCCTGGAGAAGATTTCTAAGGTAATATTCCCAATGGTGCCTCTTCCTTCCTTCCTTTACTCTCCGAACTCACCCCTCCCTTGCTATAGCATTGAGTGTGTGTGTGCGCATGTGTGATCCCTTTTGTTGTATGGCTCCAATAAATTTCATAGTTTAATTGCACCTCATTGGTATTCGAATCTCTTTCTCTTGGGGGTGGACTAGGTGACCTCTGGTATACACATAGGGACACGATCCTGTGCGTGCGTTGTTAGGACATAGCTCTCATATTTGAGCTAATTAAAATTCCTCTAATTCGATCCTTCCTAACAGTGGGATCTTTAGGTGGTAGTGATCATGTACTCCTGGAGTTTGTTATACAATGGGAAGGAGAAGTCAGGCATAGTCAGACATGAATTCTAGACTTTAGGAAAGCTGATTTTAGTAAACTTAGAGAAATACTGGGGGTGATCCCATGGTCAGGAATACTAAAAGAGAAGGGAGTTCAAGACGGATGGGAGTTTCTCAAAAGGGAGATACTGAAGGCACAATTTCAAACAGTTCCAATGAGGAAGAAAAATGGGAGCTGTCTCAAGAAACCAGGATGGATGACTAAGGAACTTTCAACTGAGCTAAGTTTTGAACGGAACATGTGTAAGAAACAGAAAAAGGGGGAAATCACGAAAAAGGAATTCAAAGAAAGAGCAAGCACATGTAGGGGTAAAGTCAGAAAAGCTAAAGCGCAGAATGAACTCAGGCTTGCTAGAGAGGTTAAGAACAATAAAAAGGGCTTTTTTGGATATGTCCGCAGCAAAAGGAAGAAAGAGGAAATGGTAGGGTCGCTGCGTGGAGAAGATGGCAAAATGCTAACGGGGACAGAAAAAAAGGCAGAATTACTCAACACCTTCTTTGCCTCAGTCTTCTCAGAAAAAGCAAAGGGTCCACAACCTGAGGAAAATGGAGCAGAGGACAAAATAGGGGAATTTCAGCACAGAACAAGTAAGAAGATAGTACAGGAATACCTTGTTAATCTAAATGAATATAAGTCTCCAGGACCAGATGAACTACATCCAAGAATATTAAAAGAACTGGCAAATGTAATATCGGAGCCATTGCAATAATCTTTGAGAACTCCTGGAGAACAGGAGAAGTCCCAGCAGACTGGAGGAGGGCAAACGTTGTCCCCATCTTCAAAAAGGGGGGAAAAGAGGATCCCAACAATTATTGTCCAGTTAGTCTGACATCAATACCAGGAAAGATTCTGGAGCAGATCATTAAACAGAGAGTCTGTGAAAATTTATAAGGCAATTCCATAATCACAAAAAGTCAACATGGGTTTCAGAGAAACAAGTCATACCAGACAAATCTAATCTGTTTTTGTTTGTTTGTTTGTTTGATAAAATTAACAGCTTGGTAGATGAAGGGAATGCTGTGGATATAGTATATCTTGATTTCAGTAAGGCCTTTGACAGGGTTCCCCATGACAGTCTTGCAAACAAGAAATGTGGGCTAGACAAAGTAACTGTTACATGGATTTGTAATTGGTTGACTGGCCAAACCCAAAGGGTGCTCAACAGTGGCTCCTTTTCATCCTGGAGAGAAGTTACCAGTGGGGTTCCACAGGGCTCTGTCCTGGGCCCAGTGCTATTCAACAGCTTTATTAATGACTTGGATGAGAAAATTGGGGGTATACTTATCAAATTTGCAGATGACTCCAAATTAGGAGGAGTAGCTAATACCCCAGAGGACAAGATCTTAATTCAAAATGACCTTACTAGATTATAAAGCTGGGCCAAAGCTAACAAAATGAATTTCAACATGGAGAAATGTAAGGTACAGTTGACCCTTCTTATACACTGATTTTTTATACATGGATTCAAGCATCCACGGTTTGAAAATATTCAAAAAAAGTATAAATTTCAAATATCAGACCTTGATTTTCCATTTTTTTATAAGGGACACCATTTTGCTATGTCATTATATTTAATGGGACTTGAGCATACACAGATTTTGTTATGCATGGGGGATCTTGGCACCAAACCCCAGTGTATAACAAGGGTCCACTGTACTGCACTTAGGGCAAAAAAATGAAATGCACAGATATAGAATGGGGGACATCTGGCGGAATGAGGCTACATGTGAAAGGCATCTAGGAGTCCAAGTGGACCACAAGTTGATGATGATTCAACAGTGCGATGCAGCAGCTAACAAGGCCGATGTAATTTTAGGCTATATCAATAGAAGTATAGTGTCTAGATCAAAGGAAATAATAGTACCACTCTATTCTGCTCTGGTCAGGCCCTGCCTGAAACATTGTGTCCAGTTCTGGGCACCACAATTTTAAAAGAACGTTGAGAAACTGAAGCATGTCCAAAGGAGGGCGACTAAAATGGTGAAAGGTCTGGAAACCATGTCCTATGAGGAACAACTTAGGGAGCTGGAGATGTTTAGCCTGGAGAAGAGAAGGTTAGGAGGTGATATGATAGCCCTGTTTAAATATTTGAAGGGATGTCATATTGAGGAGGGAGCAAGCTTGTTTTCTGCTGCTCCAGAGACTAGGACCCAGAGCAATGGATGCAAGCTGCAGGAAAAGAGATCCCACCTCAACATTAGGAGGAACTTCCTGACAGTAAGGGCTGTTCAACAGTGGAACACACTCCCTCGGAGTGTAGTGGAGTCTCCCTCCTTGGAGGTCTTTAAACAGAGGCTGGATGGCCATCTGTCGGGTATGCTTTGATTGAGATTTCCTGCATGGCAGGGGTTGGAGTGGATGGCCTTGCGGTCTCTTCCTACTCTAGGATTCTATGATTGAGCAGAGTGTTCTCAAGCAATTAAAACAGAGAAGAAATATTTTTGCTGCCAGTCATCCTTTCAGTTTGCTTCATCCTTAATGGTATTTAAACAACCTTCTCAGTAACAAGAGGTCTTTCACACTAGGATCAGTTCAGACCTCATAATCTGCCAAAAAGTTTTATTGTATTTATTGGAGTATTCTTTTTAAAAAAGCAAAACAATTTTTAATTGGAAAAAACACCAGTTCCAAAAACCAAAGACCAAGGCCACACAATCCCCGTAAACTCAAAAGGGAGTGAACCAGTCTGTCTTTCCTTGAGAGGAAGTTTCATACCTAAGCTGCCGCTAGAGAGAAAGTCATGCTTTGTCTACTCATCACTCTAGCTTCTCAGGGTGAGATGGATCTGAATCTGATTCAGCAAGAGACATCTGTGTATAGTGCTGATCCCACAACCAGCATATGCACCCCCATTTCCATACCACAGGGATGGCAAGTGCACCTCCCCAAATGTTGCTGGATTAATGCTGGGAATTGTAGTCCAACAACAACAGGAGGGCTGCACTTCATAGCTACCTGGATGCACCTTTGAAAACAAATGGGAATGTGCATTTGCCTATAAGGCCATGATGTATTGCTTATGATTACTACAGGAGTAACCACATCTTTCTATGTTCCACTTTTAAATGTGTACAGTATATTCAGAATAAGTCCTGTTGATTATAATAGAATTTACATCTCATAAGTATCTTCAGCACTAGTTGCCACTAGCACCACTTGTTCAGAGTGGGATACATTCATCCCACCACTTAATATAAATTAGAAAATACTTGTAGGAACTAATAGCTATTTCTATTTGAATTTACACACCTTACATCTCACACTGTAAAGATAAAGATGTGTAAGGGAGCAGATACTGGAAACTTGGCTTCTGACTCTGGAATTCCTATTTGTCATTTTAACACTGTGGTCTAAAAACTTATTTAGCAACAATAAGTGCTAGGTTCTACAGATGGTTATCCTTGTTCCTGTTGGCAGTACAAAGCCAGGTGGACCAATGGTCTGCCAAACTTAGTATAAAGCAACTCCTGTACAATACACTTAAGTCTAACAACATCCAAAATCAATAAAAGATAGCTTTATGGGAACAACCGAAATGCATAAAATTTACGTTGCAAGCTTTCGAAGCTCCACAGGCTTCTTCACCAGGAAAAGGTATTAAAAATCAAACAGGAGAAAATAGAAAATCCACAAATCCACATTTTAATGTCCAACATTTTATGGCAACTTCAGTCTGAACAAATCTTGCCCATGAAAAAAAAAAACCCAATGAAACCCCCACCGAGTGACCTTGGGGATAGCCACATTCTCTCAGCCTCCAGTTCCTGAACAAAGTCTTCTGCTAATGTTATGGTGTCACTGAACTACAAACCCCAAAATGCAACTGGAGGGAGCCAGAGCAGTCGAAAGTGGAATAGCAGCACTGTAGGACTAGGAGTGTAGTAGGGAAAGGGCAAGGCACACAACGACAACAACAACAACACTGCCTTCCAAGGAGGAGCCAAACAGAACTTCCTGAAGCTCCAAGAGTGGGAAGGGCTGACTCCAGAGGAAGGAAATGATGCGGTTTGTTAGTGCTTTTAAGTGGCATGGCTCCATGCTATGGAATTCTGGGAATGGTAATTGGGGCGCAGGAGGCATGCCACATGGAGCCATGCCACTTAAAAGCACTAACAAACCGCACATTATGCACCCTGAAGAGGACAAAAGAGCTGACTCACCAGCAGAGCCACCGGCCACAATCTGTTGGGATGCCTCCTGCCAAAACCCCCGAGGTTTTCCTGCCATGGTGGTTCACGTGTACGTGGGAATGCCAGCCAAACCCGTGTAGAGAAGCCGTGCTTGGGGAGGGAGTGGGAGGAGGAAGGCCCTGGGTTGGGAAACAACGACTGGGCGGGAAAAGGCAAGGGAGGGTCGAGGGAGACAAGGGTTTGACTTCACACTCTTGCTTTCTCTTCTTTTATCTTCTTCCTCAGTTGTTGTGCCTTGTTTTGCAACAACCTTTAGACTGCTAAAGGGCTGGGAGCCCCGCCAAAAGCAGCCCCAGGAAGACTTTTGCCCTGAGAAGAAGAGCCAAAACTTGGGCAGAGTGACCTGATATGTCCTCACTTCCAACTCCAGAGAGATCTTATGTAGCCACTTTGGGACTCACTGAAAGAAAGAAGTTGGCAGCAGGAGCTTTCCTAGGCTTCCATCTACTTCCTCAGATGCAGTTTGGAGGACAAGGCACCACAAAGTGTAGGACAAATTCAAGGGGGGTGCAGTGTGTTTTTGGACCTAGCACTAGTCTAAGGACCACAGCTTTGAGTAACTAACACTCACTTCCTCCCGCTTCCAAATATTTTTGCTGGATGGAGACGCTTTAGTTTCAAAAACATGCCAAATGATTTTTGTGTATTTTTAGTTGGCCTTATAAATGTATTGCTAAGGATACAGATTTGTATCACAGTTAATATATGGTTGACCCTTGTGTTTTTCTCAGTTTCTATATGTTTGAATAGGACGATGCAAAGAAGTTCTCCCTGTTTTTTTATAATTAACTGTTTTTATTTGTTTTATAACAACAATACAAAACAAATAATACGTAAGTAACAAATAGCCTTGGAGGACTATATGTAATCTTGCTTAATAGCTATCTTTTGTAACAAAGTCCTAAAGACATCACTCAGATTCGCTAGGTGATGAAATTGGGATCAAAGTATCTTTCCAAAGAATAGCTTGATGAGTAGGAGGTCCAAATGCATCTGAGGAAGTAGACTAAAGTCTAGGAAAGCTCATGCTACCAATTTCTACCAAAGGTGCTACAAGATCTCTCTACCTACTGATAGCAAATGAGTTGGTGTTGATGTAATCAATTAAACACAACCATTCATCAAAAAAGGTGTCCGGTTTCTTTTGCCCATTACAGAGTCGAAAAGTATAAGAAAGCTTTTCCAACAACCAAGTGTCCCAAACTCTTTCCCACCAGTTGCTTCTTAGGAGTTTATCAGACAAGGGAAATTGGAAATATAATCCAATGGCAATCCAAACGCAATCATGGGGTTTAACATTATTGCGTGGTAGATTACCACACGCAATTTTGGGCAATGGGAAGTCAGTCTGAATGCAATCATGAGGTTTCACATTATTGCGTGATCACATGCAATTTCGGGCAATGGCAAGCTATTTTTGGGCAATGGGAAGTCAGTTTGAATGCAATTCGAATTCACGTAAATTTGCTGAACTAGTGAATTCATGTGAATGCGTTCTGCCCCACTTTCTTTTCATTCGAAATCCTCCCGTGTGATAAACTCCTTAGTACATTCCCTGTTTTCCAGCTTCTTGCAATTATATTCCTGGTTGCTGAGATGAGATTGTGATAAAGTTGCGATGTTTCAGTTTAGTGTTCTCTTTACAATAAGAAGTTCTCCCTGTTAGGGGCTTATCACACGGCGGCAAATCCCATGCAGAAACAACATTTTCAAATCTGCTGAACACCTGCAAATGCGTGTTGTTTTTCAGTCGCATTGGCAGAAGGAGAAATAACATGAAAATAACCCAAACGGAAAGCCGACAAAAAACACTCCTTTCTACTTTCCATTCAGGTTATTTTCACGTTATTTCTCTTTCACGCAAACGTCTGAAAAACAACCCGCATTTGTGGATTTCCCCCCCTACTTTCTGTTCAGGTTAACCTCTAATGTCATGTGAAAAACAACCCGCAAAAGCAGGTTGTTTTCACTTTAAATCTAGTTTCTGCCTGGGATTCATCCCGTGTGATAAACTGAGGACTTCTGTGTCATTTACTGTGTCCTGATGAAAGGCCTCCAGAGAAAATCAGTCTGGTACAAGTATCTGGGGAAACCTCACCAGGCCAGCCTCAGCAATACCTGCCATCTGTTGTGATGCTGAAACCAGGGGCCCATGCATGTGGTCCTGAGAAAATAAAATGACCAGTGTGGTGTGGAGAATAATGATTTAGACTGAAGAGAGCTGTTTTCACGTTTTTCCTCAACCTTGCAACCACGTTGCATTTTAATTCATAACTGTTTTAATTTTTAAATTGTTTAATTGGGTTTTTAATTTTTTATACATTTTAATGTTGTTGTACTGTTTTTAAATTGTATTGTTTTGAATTTTCTGTTAGCCGCCTTGAATGAGGTCCCTCTGTTGGGAGAAAGGAGGATTATAAGAAAATAGTAATAATAATATGTCCTTTTTTTTTGCATCTCTTTTATGCAGCTCTTCTGTGTACTGCATCCATCCTTTTTTAAAAAACCCTTCTTGGTCTTGTAGCGTGTTCCTGTTCTTGTCACATAAGCTCTCTTGACAGAGAAGGCTGAATGTCTCACAAAACTACAATTCCCAGAATCCCATAACATGGAGCCTCGACCCCGCCCCCTCCCTTCATTGACAGCTGTACTTCCCCTCTTCCTTCTTCCCTCTGATTGGCGCCTTGTTAAACATTCCCATCTGTTCGACCACGCCCCCTGAGGGAGGGTGAGCATAGAGATAGGAATTTCAGAATACCGAGCACCATCCAACTTCCTGGCTTCTTTATCCCATTTTTCTTTTGAAAGAAGGCTATAAGACAAAATGGAGAAATCCAACCTTAAAAAAGCATCCTGTCTACTTAGAAATAAAAAGAAGCAGCAAAACAGACGTTTATCCTTACTTTAGCTCTGCCTTTCCATTGTGTATGGAAATGAGGTTGAGGGGACAACTGGAAATTATAAACGGTTATTCACCCATGATAATCCCGCAAATGCGCTAATGGTTTTCAGAAAATGGAGTTGTGTAATTCTGAGTAACAATTTCACACAGCGTCGCACAAAACCCGCCATTAAAGTGGTCACAAAGAAGCTTTAATGAGCATCTTTTTACTTTCAGGATTTCAGCGACAATGCATTTCCGATATCACTTTTATTTGCGCAATTGTGTGTGATGACCATTTGCGCAATTACTCGCCATTTCCGCTTCATTTGTGGGATGCTTTAAATGCGCTTTAATCGCTCTTTAATGCTGAAATCAGCCCCAGTGTGACAAATTCTGACATCGCGTTCAAAGTGATATTATCCTGTGAATAACCACACAAAAAACACCAGCAAATCGTTCATGGGGTTTTCCCGTGAATGGCTTTTTGCTGTTTATTGCCTGGTTATTCCTTGGTTATTCACAAGATAATGGCTCTTCTTGTGCTAATCTCGTTTTAATCATGTTTTAATGTCAGTTGCGTGATATTTTTGAGATAATCATTGTTTAAAGCCTCAATCCCCTCTCCCCCGTCTGACAAACAACCTTGATACTTTGGAAAGGCAGTATATAAATAAAAATTATTATTATTATTATTATTATTATTATTATCTATGATTTCCTTGGCCAGTCTTCTTCAGAGGGAGGTGTGGCATGGCCTTCTTCTTCCCCTCAAGGCTGAGAGAGTGTGACTTGCCCAGGTCGCCCAGTAGGTTTCAGTGGCCGAGCGGGAGGAATGGGCACCCCTGGGCTCAGAGACCTTAATCCAAAACTCAACCATGACGACTGCAGTGATTTACAAATTTCCAGAATGCCATAGGAAGCAGCCACGACGGAACGGAAGTCGGCATTGTGTTTGTGAGTCGGACGCCTTTCTGAGATAAAGATCTACTGCAGTTGTGAGGCGGCAGGTACGGAGGCGAGAGCGGCCAATTTCTCCGTGGATGCCAGCCGGTAACCAACCTGAGCAGCAGAGAAGGAGGAGGTCCTGGGCGAGAGAACAGGTAACGCAGAGAAAGCATCCTGACGACACTGAGGAAACTTGCATATAGGGAAACACTTATTTCCCGAAGGCACTATTCGCACGCCTAGTGTTTTCCTAAGGGCAAGCATTACCCCCATGTCTCCTATGACAGCATCCCCAATCTCCCTATGGCAAGCTTCCCCAATGTCTCCCTATGGGCAAGCATTCCCCAATGCCTCTCTATGGGCAAGCATTCCCCCAATGTCTCCCTAGGGGAAGGTATTCCCACATGTCTCCCATGGGCAGCAGTCCCCCATGCTCCCCTATGGGCAGCATTCCCCATGTCTCCCTAGGGGCAAGGTCATTCTCCATGTCTCCCTATGGCAAGCATTCCCAATGTCTCCCTATGGGAAATATTCCCCCATGTCTCCCTATGGCAAGCATTCCCCCATGTCTCCCTATGGGCAAGTAATCTCCCATGTCTCCCTATGGGCAAGCATTCCCCAATGTCTCCCTATGGGAAGGTAATTCCCCAATGTCTCCCTCATGGGCAAAGCATTCCCCAATGTGTTTTCCCTATGGGCAGCAGTCCCAATGTGCTCCTATGGGCAGGGATTCCCCAATGTCCCCTAGGGCAAGCATTCTCCAATGCCTCTCTATGGGCAAGCATACCCCAATGCCCTCTCGATCTCGTTCTATGGGCAGGTATTCCCATGGTCCTCCCTGTGACAAAGCATTCCCCAATGTCTCCCGATGGGCAGGTAATGCCCCCAGTCTCCTATGGGCAGGTATTCCCCCATGTCGCCCTATGGCAAAAGCATTCCCCAATGTCTCCCGTATGGCAAGGTCATTCCCCAGGTCCTCCCTAGGGGCAGGTATCACCCCATGTCTCCCTATGGCAAGCATTCCCAATGTTCTCCCTATGGGCAAGCATTCCCCATGTCCCCTATGGGCAAGCATTCACAATGTCTCCCTATGGGCAGCCATTCCCCAATGTATCCCTATGGGCAAGCATTCCCAATGTTTCCCTATGGGGGCCATGCATGTCCCCATGTACTCTCCCTATGGGGCAGGTATTCCCCATGTCTCCCTATGTGGCAAGCATTCTCCATGTTCTCCCTATGGGCGCAGTAGTCTCCCCATGGTCTCCCTATTGGGCAAATCGTCCCCATGTCTCCCCTATGGGCAAGCATTCCCCATGGTCTCCCTGATGGGGCAAGCATTCCCCCTGTTTCGCCTATGGGCAGCATGTCCCAATGTTCGTCCCTATGGGGCAGCATTGCCCCATGTTTGGGTCCCTATGGGCAAGCATGTCCCATGTCTCCTCGATGGGAAGGTATTCCCCCATGTCCTCCCCATGGGCCAAGCAGTTCCCCATGGCTCGCCCTATGGCAAGCATTTTGCCCCATTGTGTCTCCCTATGGGCAAGCTTCCCCCAGTGTCTGGCCTGGGGCGGATTCCCCGGCCATGGTATGCCTTCCCGGGCTGCTCGTCTCCCTATGGCAAGTGTCTTCCCTCAAAGTTCCCCTATGGGAAGGTAGTTCCCCCATGTCTCCCTATGGGCAAGCAGTCCGGTTTCGCCTGGGGCAAGCGTCCCCTGTCTGGTCCCTATGGGCAGCTCCCCATGTCTCCCGTGGGCGGTTCTCCCTGTCCTCCCTGATGGGCAAGCATTCCCCAATGTCTCCCTATGGTGCAGCATTGGCCCCCATGTCTCCTAGTGGCAGATATTCCCTCCCCCAGGTCCTCCCTGTTGGGCAGCATTCCCCATGTCCTCCCTGAGGGTGGCAAGCATTCCCCAATGTCTCCGCTATGGCAGAGGCATTCCCAAGGTTTCCCCTATGGCAATGCAGTTCCCCAATGGCTCCCTATGGGCAGGTATTCCCCCATGTCTCCCTATGGGGCAAGCATTGCCCCAGATGTCTCCCTAGTGGGCAAGCTGTCCGCCCATGTTCCTCCCTATGGGCAAGCATTGCCCCATGTCTCCGCTATGGGCAAGGCATTCCCCAATGTTTTCCCTATGTGGCAGAGCATTCGCCAATGTGTTCCCTAGTGGGCAGCAGTTCCCCAATGTCCCCCTATGGGCAAGCATTCCCCATGTCCCTCCCTATGGCGGTTGCATTTGGGTGTCTTCCCCCTTGTCTCCCTGTGTGGACAGCATTCCCGCCCAATGTTCTCCCTATGGGGGCAGGTATTTTCCCCCATGTCTCCGCTATGGGCAAGCATTTCCCAATGTCTCCCTATGGCAGGTATTCTCCCATGGTCTCCCTAGGTGGCAGGTGATTCTCCCGTGTCTCCCTAGGTGGGCAAGCCATTCCCCCCCCAATGTCTCCCTATGGGCAGGTTATGTCTCCCATGTCTCCCTATGTGGCAAGCTTAGTCCCCAATGTCTCCCTGATGGGCGGTAGTCCCTCCCCCATGTCTGCCCTAATGGCGCTTTCCCCCCACTGTCTCCCTCCATGGGCAGGTTATTCCCCCCTGGTCTCCCGTTGGGCAAGCTTCCCCAATGTCGTCCCTATGGGCAGGTATTGCTCCCTGGTCTCCCTATGGGGCAAGCATCTCCCAATGTCTCCCTAGTGGCAGGTTATTCCCCCATGTCTGCCCTATGGGCAAGCTTCCGCCAATGTCTCCCTATGGGCAAGCATTCCCCCACTGGCTCCTCTCCTAGGGGCAAGCATTCGCCCCAATGTCTCCCTATGGGCCAGTTGGTCCCCCATGTCTCCGCTGGGCAAGCAGCTTCCCAATGTCGCCTCTCGCCTATGGGCAAGGCAGCTTCCCCCATGTCTCCCTATGGGCAAGCATTCCCCAATGTTCTTTCTCCCTATGGGCAAGCATTCCCCAATTGTGTCCTCATGGCGGAAGGATTTCCCATGTTTTCCCTATGGGGGCAAACCATTCCCCAATGTCTCCCTATGGGGCAAGCATGCCGCCAATGTCTGCCCCTATGGGCAGGTAGTTCCCCCATGTACTTTGGCCCCCTGTCTCCCCCCCCCCCTGTGGACAGAGCAGTTCCCCAATGTCTGCCCTATGGGCAGCATTCCCCATGTGTCCCTTGGGCAAGCTTGCGCCAATGTTTCCCTATGGGCAAGCAGTTCCCAATGTGTCTCCCCTGGGTGGCAGCATTCCCAATGTCTCCCTATGGGCAGCATTCCCCATGTTTCCCTATGGGCAGCATTCCCCATTTCGCCTAGTGGGCTGCATTCCCAATGTTTCCCTGTGGACAAGCTTCCCCAATGTCCCCCCCCCTCCCTATGGGCAAGCATTCCCCAATGCCTCTCTATGGGCCAAGCCATTTCCCCATGGTCTCCCTATGGGAAGGTATTGCCCGCCATGTTCTCCCGTAGTGGGCAAGCTCTGCCCCCATGTCTCCCTATGGGGCAAGTCATGTCCCCCATGTTCCTCCTTATGGGCAGGTATTCTCCCTGTCCTCCCTATGGGTCAAGCAGTTCCCCAATGTCTCCCCTATGGGAGGTATTCCCCCTGTCTCCCTCATGGGCAAGCTTCCCGTCCCCCATGTCCGTCCCGTATGGGGCAGGTAGTCTTCTCCCATGTCTCCCTATGGGCAGAGCATTCCCTCACATGTCTCCCTCATTGGAGGTATGTCGCCCAGTGTCCTCCCTAGTTGGGCAAGCATTCCCACATGTGTTTCCCTATGGGGCAAGCAGTTCCCCATGTCTCCCCTATGGGCAGGTAGTTTCCCCAATGTGCTCCCTAAGGGCAAGCGATTCCGCCCCATTGCCTCTCTATGGGCAAGCATACCCCATTGCCTCGCTCTATGGGCAGGGTATTCCCCCACTGTCTCACCTGTGGACAAACAGTTCCCCAGTGTCTCCCTAGTGGGCGGTTAGTTCTCCCCCATGGTCTCCCTATGGGCAGGTAGTTCCCCCATGTGGCTCCCTATGGGGCACAAGCTTCCCCAGGTCCCTCCCTATGGGCAGGTGTCCCCCAATGTCTCCCGTATGGGCCAGGTATTTCCCCCATGTCCTCCTCCCGATGGGCAGAAGCAGGTCCAATGTCTCCTCGTGGGCAACTTCTTTCCCCTGCTCTCCTTGGCAAGCGTTCTCCCTCATGGGCGCTCTCCCTGGTCTCGCCTATGGGCAAGCAGTTCCCCAATGTATCCCTATGGGCAAGCATGCCTCCAATGTGTTCCCTATGGCAGCCATTCCCGCCAATGGTCTTCCCTATGGGCAGTATTTGCCCCCCATGTCGTCCCTATGGGCAAGCAGTTCCCAATGTCGTCCTTGGGGCCGGTATGCCTCCCATGTCTCCCTATGGGCAAGCATGTCCCCCAATGGTCTCCTATGGGCACAGCATGTCCCCCATGTCTCCCTATGGGCTAAGCATTCCCCACTGTTTTCCCCTAGGGGCAAGCATCCCTGTCTCCCTATGTGCGCTTCCCCGGTTTCCCTATGGGCAAGCATTCCCCAATGTCTCCCCGATTGGGGGCAAGGTCAGTCCCCCCAATGTCTCCCGTAGTGGGCAAGCGTATTCCCCCTGTTCTCCCTATGGGTCAGGCGTCCCCATGGTCCTCCCTATGGGCAAGCATTCCCCCATGTCTCCCTATGGGCAGGTTCATTTCCCCCTGCTCCCTTGGGCGTTTCTGCCTGTCGCCTATGGGGCAAGCATTCCCCAATGTCCCTCCCTATGGTGGGTTATGTCCCCCCATGTCCTCCCTGATGGCGCATCGTGCCCCAATGGTTTCCCTATGGGCAGCATTGGCCCCATGTTCTCCCTTATGGGCAGGGTATTCTCCCATGTCTCCCTATGGGTCAGCATTCCCCAATGTGCTGCCCTATGGGCAAGCATTGCCCCCATGTCCTCCCTATGGGCAGATATTCCCCCTGGTCTCCCGTGTGGGCAAGCATTCCCCCATGTCTCCCTAGGGTGGCAGCATTGCCCCAAGTTCTCCCTATGGCAAGCATGTCCCATGTTTCCCTATGGGCAAGCATTCCCGTCCCAATGTCCTCCCTATGGGCAGGTATTCCCCCTGTCTTCCCTGAGGTGGCTAGCATTGGCCCCATGTCTCCCTATGGGGCAGCATTGCCCCCATGTCCTCCCTATGGGGCAGATTCCCCATTCCTCCCATGTCTCCCTAGTGGGCAAGCATTCCCCAATGTTTTTCCCCTATGGGGCAAGCATTCCCAATGGTTTGCCCTGATGGGCAGCATTGCCCCAATGTCTTCCCTATGGGCAAGCCAGTTTCCCCAAATGTCCTCCCTATGGGCAGTGTATTTCCCCCATGTCTCTCCCTGTGGACAAGCCATTGCCCCCAATGTCTCCCCTATGGGCAGGTTATTCCCCCTGTCGTCCTATGGGCAAGCAGTCTTCCCCAATGTCTCTCCCTATGGGCAGGTATTCTCCCTGTCCTCCCTGATGGGCATGGTATTCCTCGGCTCCCATGTCCTCCCTATGGGCAAGCAGTCTCCCAATGTCCTCCCTATGGGCAGGGGTATCTCCCATGTCTCCCTATGGGCAAGCATTCCCCAATGGTCTCCTCCCTATGGGGCAGGTAGTTCCCCCATGTCTCCCTATGGGCAGCTTTGTCCCTTCCCCAATGTTCTCCCTATGGGGCAGTGAGCCCTTCCCCCCTGTCTCCCTGGGGCAGCTGCCATGTCTGCCCTTGCATGGGGCCAATTCGCCCATTCTCTCTGGCAATGGTCTTCCCTTTCTCCCGATGGGCCAGGTATTCTCCTCCCATGTCTCCCTATGGGCAAGCATTCCCAATGTCTCCCTATGGGCAGCGTATTCCCCCATTCGTCTCCCTAGGGCAAGCATTCCCAATGTCCCTATGGGCAAGTGATCGCCCCATGTCTCCTATGGGGCAAGCATTCCCCAATGTCTCCCTATGGGCATCGGTATGTCCCCATGGTCTCCCTATGGGCAAGCATTCTCCCACATTCGTCCTATGGGCAAGCATTCTCCCCTGTTCTCCTCTGGGCAAGCATTCCCCAAGTGGTTCTCCCTATGGGCACGCATTGCCCCAATGTTTCCCTATGGCAGCATTCCCCTGTCTCCTTGGCAGCTTCCCCTATGTTGTCCCTATGGGCAAGCCTTCCCCAATGCTCTCGCCTATGGGCAAGCATTCCCCATGTCCTCCCTTGGCGCTCCTCCCCATGCCTCTCTGGGCAGGTCTTCCCTCCATGTCTCCCTTGGGCACGCATTTCCCCAATGTCTCCCTATGGCGCAGGCATTCCCCAATGGTTCTCCCTTGGGCAAGCTTCTCCATGTCTCCCTTGGGCAGTTCCCCCTGTTTCCCTATGGGCAAGGCATTCCCCAATGTTTCCCTTGGGCAAGCCTGTCCCAATGTCTTCCCTTATGGGGCAACGCGTCCCCAATGTTTCCCTATGGGCAAGCATTCCCCCCCAATGTTCCTCTCTCCTTGGGCAAGCATTGTCCCCAATGTTCTTCCTGGTGGCAAGCTTCCCCCAATGCCGTCTCCCTATGGGCAAGCATTCCCCATTGCTCTCCCTATGGCAGGTCTTCCCCCCTGTCTCCTATGGGCAAGCATTCCCCCTGTCTCCCTATGGGGCAGCTATTCCCCCATTGTCTCCCTATGGGCAGCATTCCCCAATGTTTCCTCTCCTATGGGCAGTATTCCCCGCATGTCTCCTGTGCAAGCGTCCCCTGTTCCCTATGGGGCAAGCATTCCCCTGGTTTTCCCCTTGGGCAAGTCATTCCCAATGGTTTCCCTGTGTGACAGTCATTCCCCATGTTCTCCTATGGGCAGGTATTTCCCCCATGTCTCCCTATGGACAAGCAGTCCCCAATGCCTTCCCTATAGCAAGCATTCCCCAATGTCTCCCTATGGGCAGGTATTCCCAATGTATCCCTATGGACAAGCATTCCCCAAGGCCTCTCTAATTGGCGGTATTCCCCCAGTCTCCCTTGGACAAGCATTCCCTGTTCCCCTTCCGCCTATGGGCAGGTATTGCCCCCATGTCTCCCTATGGGCAGCATTTCCTGTCTCACTATGGCTTCCTGTTTCCCTGGTGGCAGCGTTTCCCCCAATGTCTCCCTATGGGTCAGGTCTTCCCCCATGTCGTCCTCTATGGGCAGCACTCTCCCCAATGTCTCCCTATTGGGCCAAGCCATTCCCCAATTGTTTCCCTATGGGCCAAGCATTTCCCCATGGTCTCCTCTATGGGCAGCGTATTTCCCCATGTTCTCCCTATGGGGCAAGCATGTCCCCACATGGTCTCCCTATGGGCAAGGCCTTTTCCCCTGTGCTCCCCTATGGGCAAGCATTCCCCCTGTTTCCCCTATGGGCAAGCATTCCCCCACTGCTCTCTCCGATGGGCAAGCATGTCCCCCTTGTCTCCCTCTGGGCAAGCATTCCCCAATGTCTCCCTATGGGGTGGGCAGGCTATTCCCCCATGTCTCCCTATGCGGCAATCATGCCCCAATGGTCTCCCTGGGGCGCTTCCCCCTGTCTCCTTGGGCAAGCATTCCCCCATGTCTCCCCTGGGGCAAGCATTCTCCCAATGTCTCCCTTGGGCAGCATTCCCCAATGTTGTCCCTATGGGCAAGCATTCCCCAATGTTTCCTCTTGGCAGCGTATTCCCCCATTTCTCCCTGTGGACAACATTCCCCAATGTACTCCTCCCTATGGGCAAGCCATTCCCCAATGGTTCCACTATGGGCAGAGCAGCTCCCAATGTTCCCTTGGACCAAGCATGCCCCAATGTCTCCCTATGGGCAGGTATCCCCCATGTCTACCTAAGTGGACAAGCATTCCCCAATGCCTCCCTATAGCAGCATTACCCAATGTCTCCTGTGGCAAGCATCCCCCCAAAGTCCTCCCTATGGGCAGCATTCTCAATGTCTCTCTATGGGCAAGCATTCTTCACCAATGCCTCTCTATGGCAGGTAGTCCCCCATGTTGCCCTGTGGACAAGCATTTCCCAATGTCTCCCCTATGGGCAGGTATTGCCCCAATGTCTCCCTCTGGGCAAGCATTCCCCACTGTTTCCCTATGGACGGTATGCCCCCGTGTCATAGATCATAGAATCATAGAGTTGGAAGAGACCGCACAGGCCATCCAGTCCAACCCCCTGCCATGCATGAAAATCCAAATTCAAAGAGCCATGACAGATGGCCTTCCAGCCTCTGTTTAAAAAAGACCTTACAGGAAGGAGACACTATCAACACCCTCCGAGGGAGTGCATTCTCCTAAGGGCAGGTATTCCCCCATGTCTCCCTATGGCAAGCTTCCCATGTTGTTCCCTATGGGCAAGCAGTCCCATGGTCTCCCTAGGGGCAGGTATTCTTCCCCAATGTCTCCTATGGCAAGTATTCCCCAATGTTTCCTATGGGGAAGATTCCCCAAAAAAATGTTGCCCCCTGTGGGCAAGTAGGCCCCAATGTTTCCCGGTGGCAAGTATTCCCCAATGTTGCCTCTAGGCAAGTATGGTTTCCCCATGCACAGCCGACTGTCGTTTGATTTAATACACCCCAAAAGGAGATTCCCTTGGAGCCATTGCTGTGGAAACCTTGGGTCTCTGGGGCTTGAGGAAGAGTGGGCTGGATGGACCACTGCATCTCTACTGATACCGCTTTAACCTACAAAGTCCTGGGATTTGTGCATCTACATGCTGTGGAAATAGCTCAGTTTGACACCACTTGAACTTCCACAATGCCTACCTACAAACCCTTGGGATTTGTAGTTCATAGTGCATCTACATTGTAGAAATGATGCCATTTGATACCACTTTAACTTCTGTGGTTCCACCCTATAGAGCCCTGTGATTTGTAGTTCACGGTGAATCACATTGTAGAAATGATGCAGTTTGACAACATTTTAACTTCCAGAGTCCCATTCTACAGACTCCTGGGATTTGTAGTTCACAGTGCATCTACACTGTAGAAATGATGCCATTTGACACTGCTTTAACCTCTGTGGTCCCTCCTGCAAAGTCCTGGGATTTGTAGTTCACAGTGCATCTACACTGTAGAAATGATACAGTGTGACACCCCACCATATCCCTATCCTTAAGAGACCTGGAATTTGTAGTTTACAATGTATGTGCACTGTACAAGTTATGGAATTTGACACTAGTTTACCCACTGTGGCCCCATCCTACAGAGTCCTGGGATTTGAAGTCTACAGTGCATCTATACTGTGCAAATGATGCAGTTTGAAACCAGTTTAGCTTCCACGGATCTACCCTACCAAGCCCTGGGATTTTTAGTTTTGTGAGGCACCAGCACTCTTTAGCAGAGAAGGCAAAAGACTGAATAGAACTGCAAATCCCAGGAGACCATAGGATAGAGCTACTACAGTGGTTCTGTATAGCAGTACAGAAATTTTTGCCAAAAATTGACCCCAAAAACCTGAGTCGACTTATCCACTCTTATTTTAAAAAAAGGAACCATCCCCGTATTTTCCCTCCAGTTGCTGGGGGTATTACAGCTACAAGAAGAATGAATGGAGGGGACAAGAGATGACAGCAGATGATATTGTCTCGGCTAATAAAAAACAATCTCATGGCTCCTACCCTGAGTGCTGACTCCACTATATTACTATGAAGAACACTGCACTTGAACATTTTGTTATAGGATCCACTTGTTCTACAGCTTATGTACAGTCGGCCCTTCACATTTGCAGCTTTGATTTTGTGTATTTGAATATTTCAAAGAATCCTAGAGTTGGAAGAGACCTCAAGGGCCATCTAGTCCAACCCCATTCTGCCATGCAGGAACTCACAATCAAAGCACCCCCAACAAATGGCCATCCAGCCTCTGTTTAAAGACCTCTAAGAAAGGAGACTCCACTGCACTCCAAGGGAGTGTGGTCCACAGTCGTACAACTCTTACTGTCAGGAAGTTCTTCCTAATGTTTAGGTGGGATCTCTTTTCCTATAGTTTGAATCTATTGCTGTGGGTCCTAGTCTCTGGAGCAGCAGAAAACAAGCTTGCTCCATTCTCAATATGACATCCCTTCAAATATTTAAACAGGTCAATCATATCACCATTCAACCTTTTCTTCACTCCTCATAAGGCATGGTATCCAGAGCCTTCACTGTTTTGGTCACCTTCCTCTGAGGTTTTGATTAATACATTCTCTCTAGGAATCTCTAGGTCCTCCAGTGCAACTGCAGAACACACTGCCGAAATAATCTAGTTTCAAACCACCCTGGCTCAGTTCTAGGGAGTGCTAGGAATTCTTGTTTATTATGGCACTAGAGCTCTCTGACAGAGAAGGCTAAATGTCTCACAAAACTACAATTCCCAGAATTCCCTAGCATTGAGCCAGGGCAGAAACTGGATTATTTCTGCAGTGTGTTTTGGAATTCTGCTGGAAATCGACCATAGAAATTGACCTAGAGATTACTAGAGAAAGCACTTTTCTAGCCATTTGTAGGTTCTCCAATGTGATTATATGGTAAACCTCTGGCAGATGTTGACCATAAAGTTGTGCTGTAGGATATAGAGATTCCTAGGAGTTTATCACACTGGGGCATTAAATAGATATTAAAGCACATTTAAAGCATCCTACAAATAAAGCAGAAATGGCAAGTAATTGCGTGGATGATTATCACACACAATTGCGCAAATAAAGTGATATCAGAAATGCATTGTCTCTAAAGTCCCGAAAATAAGAAACTGCACATTAATGCTTCTTTGTGACCACTTTAATGGCAGGTTCTGTGCAACACCGTGTGAAATCATTTTGCGTAATTATGCGATTTTCCTGGCATATACATGGGATAAACGCCTGATCTCCTTCATGTGATAAACTCCCTAGAGAAGTATTGTCTCAGGTTAAAAAAATAGTGTTTTTTTAATTGACTTTTTTTCACATTCACGAGGGTCTGGTGCCCTAACACCAGCGAATGTGGAGGACCCACTGTACTATCTTTCTGTGCTTCACTTATTATGCCAGTATATATACTGTGGAGCTATCTGATGGCTGCATCCTTGTTGACATTATACGGTTGTACGTCTTGCTGGTACCTGGATTGGAATCACCTTGGATATGAATAGGTCCAGTCTTAAATGCTTTGTAGTAATGCAGTATAAAGGTAATTCATAGCATTATGAATACGTTTATTTCACATGCTGAATGCTGAAATCTTGTTTCAGTCTAAAGCACTGAGGTGTCTTTCAAACTGAGCAAGCACTTTTGGGTTGTTCTTCAGTTTACAGTTCAATTAAGCCATTTTCATTATTCGTTTTATTTTATTTTTGGATTTAAAATATGAGCATCTGGTTGCCATCACTATTTTGGTATATCGACAGTAAAGAAAAAAATGCACAGAAAGTATTGTGGTGCCAGAGCTTTCTATGTACAAAAGGAAAAAAACAAACATAAAGATATTCATATTCAATTATTGTATCTAACTACATATTACAAAAAAGAATATAGCTCCACACCTTTATCCTTGTGAAATATAATCCCTTCCTTATTTCATTGTGCTATTTGAAGGAACATTGTGTTAAACCAACTAAAGTGCACATATGGTTAGCAAAGTTAACTGCTGTTACATTTACAACGGCAAGAGAAATATTCAGGTACATTGTAGCATGGACTTCTACTGTCTTTACTGTAAGAGTCTACCTATTATGCTTTTCTGCCTCATGCTTGGTATCCACATTAACTTTATGCTGATGGCCATCAGAAATTAGCATTTATTGGAATGAAGAAAACGCAAAGACATCACAAATTAGACTAGACCACTGGGAATATTTTACTCTGTGAATCTATAAAAAGCAATGAGGACAAACTAACTGTGCTGACTATTGCAACACTTCACTAATAATCAGTTTTTTTTAATCTTTTTAATGGAGGAGTAAAAAAAAACATAAATCTGTCCACAATCAGTAATATGTTCCAACATACATACTAACCTGAATAATATGCAAGTACATCATAAGGAGAATAAAATTATCTCCTGTTCAGATAATATTAAAGGCACAAGCCACAAACAAAACATTTGCCTGTTAATAACACTGTCCATCATTTTTTTGTTAAAAGTAACACATGGGAAATATTCCTCCATAGAAATCATGAAAAAAAAATGAAAATGGTGCTGTGCATTCGGTGTAACCACTAGATGGGGCTATGCACCAGCAGTTGGTATCTAGTGGCCTTGCCCTAGGAATTAGTTATTTTTGTAAATTATTTATTTTGTAAGAAATATTTTCAAAAGTTTTCTCCATACTGGGAGAAATAAGGAAAGTTTTTGTGCAGCTTTGCTGTGCTTGGAGACATTATCTGAAAGAAATCATTTAGGTGGAAACCTTGGGTAGGTTTTCTTTTCCCTTTTTTTGTTGGCAGAAAAACTGTGAAATCGTTTAAAAAGTCCCAGTTTACCACAAATATCACTTCTCAGTTGGCCATTTCTCACCAGGATGTCTCAGTGTGTCGAGGCATTTTTTCTGGCCAATGCTGAAAAAAATGGCAAATGTTATTTATATCCCTAGCCTTTCTACTTGTCAGTGAATCAAGGAGGCTGATTTTCAGAAAACATGTTCAGCATCATGGTTTTAAAATCTTGCCAAAACAAATGAGTCTCAGGGCCGACTTATCCATTAGTATTTTAAGCACAGTGCCCAGGACCTATGAACTTTTCGGGGCCTACAAAAACAGGATTAACAAACACTTTTACAGCAACTGGGACATAAACACAATCTCTAAATAGATATTTTACATTTTCAACTACAAAAATTAGAAATAGAAAATTTTTAAAAGAGCAAACATTTAAAAGACTTATGGGGCAAGATTTGTTCAGAGGAGGTTTGCCATTGCTGTCCACTGAAGCTGAGAGCATGTGACTTGCCTAAGGTTTGTGAAAACCTTAATGCAACCCTGGTTAGACTAACTGTGCCAGATATTTCAGAATTGTATTTTTATGTGTATTTTGAACTGAATAGTGAATGAACAGGTAGTTATGGGTCTCTGCAGAAATGGCTTGGAAAATTAATACATCTGGTCAGCATAAATGGGGATGGGGGCTGTGCATTGTCAGGCAGTGTGCACAGTCTGCAGGCACTGTTGAGGTTTGTTGGAGGTTTTGATAATGGAAAACTCATGGGAAATATTTTATAAATTCCCTGCTTAACATGAAGAATGCAGAATGATGAATGTGGTCAATTTCTGTATGAGTTTGTATGGTCTGAGCAGGGCTGTTTATGACCCGGGCTTTTGGAGCTCTCCCGTTGATAGGGTTGCCATAAGCTGAAGCTGACTTTACAGGAAACAAGTTTGCATTCTCCATGTCCCTTCCATCATGTGTATGCCTCCATAAAAACCACACATATTATCAATTTGTCCATACTCCATTACATCACTTGTTATTGTGCATATAGACTGAGCAATGTATAACAACCCTTTCATGGAAAATTGAGCAATTAGCCATTTTAACATTATTTTTAAATAGTTTTACTCATGTAAATTAAGGTATCAACTGTTTTCTTAAAATAACTGATTTACACATGGCACATCTGTTACATAGTAGCATAGAAAGCAGCCACAAAACAGTGCAGCAATTAGTTCTGCTTACATTTGGGAGGCATGGCTTATTGGCAGCGAAAGGCTAAAAGCCTTCAGAAGTATATCAGAAAAGAAAATAGTTTTGGGACTTTTATCATTCATGTCTGTTGCACAAAATCTAGGTGACCCAGATTTGACTAGCACCATTGTAGTATAATTATGCTTCTGAGTTATATCTGATATCCCAGAAGAAAGGTGTAAAGTTTATTTTATAAGGTTATGGATTTGGTTGAGTCATGTCATTGTGCCGCACACAGAACAGGAATCTGCAGAAGTCTGCTGATATTTATGCAAGTATAAACTAACACATTTTGGCTTCAAGGAACAGTGTTAAATGCAAGGCAGAGAAAGGTAATGTTTTGACATTTGTCAAAGTGATTGAACAAAACAACTTAGAATTCTGTTGAAATAGTACCTTTTTCCTTGTTCAGGTTGCTTTTGATGGATGGAATAAATTTGAGCTTCTTACTTGGATATTATTGGCTTGCAGAGATTAGGCATATGGATTTTCTTTAGGATTTTAACTCTTGTGGTATTGCACAACACTTTGAATAAGCAAGTTTTAAGAATGGGGAGGGGAGTTGGGAGAAGGGCTTGAACTGTGGCTTAAAAGTGAAAAGAATACAGCAACAGAGAAACAAAGACAGGGATTATGTTAGGGGATTGTGAGAGGTTCCAAAAACACTCCCACTGCTCCTATTTCTACCCCACCCATTTGACCAGAAATATATGTTAACTTCATGACTCAGAGCAAATTATTTGTCAAATGCTTCTAGTAGATTAGTCCCTTTATTTTGGTTTTTGAAAGTCTTTCAGTGCCTCTTGTTGTTGTTGTAACCCTTCAAGTCATTTCCAATTTATGGCAACCCTAAGGCTATGGGTTTTTCTTGGGCTGAGAGTGTGTGACGTGCCCAAGGTCACCCAATGGCTTTCCATGACTGAACAGGGATTCAAACCATGGTCTCCAGAGCCCTAGTCCAACATTCAAACCACAACACCATGCTGGCTCTCTCGTCATCTCTCCCACATCTGAGATTACACTTCAGCAGCGATTGTCCATGAATGGAGGAAGGGATGGAGTTTACATCTAAAGCAGGACTCTTTTTTCACTCACAGCACAGCTCATTCTGCCATCTTGTTCTGTTTTATGCATAGCCCAAGACTAATTCATGAGTTAGGGGAGGGGAACCTCTGCCCTACAAATGCTCCCCCTTAAAAATTGCCCTCAGGTGTATTTCTAGTTCAAAAGTCTAGCATGAATCCATGTCTGACTTCAAAGCAATTTCATACTGGAAACAGCAAATCAGCAGTATTCTGTTTATTTCAGACATACACAATCTTATTTGTACTGAACAAACTCAGGAGCCAGTATGCCATAATGGTTTGAGTCTTGAACTAGGGCTCTGGGAAAACAGAGTCCAAATCTCTGGTCAGCCATGGAAATCCACTGTGTGATATCTGGGCTAGCTGCACTCTCTAATTTTTAGAGGACAGCAATGAGATATCTCCTCTGATGAAACCAGGAAGACCACATGATTTGCATAAACTGGAGTTAATGTGAAGGCACTGGATCCCTCAAATCACACACGGAGATGCACCCAAAAAACATGGTATTCCTGTATCTCCTCAAAATCCACTCTTGAGGGGCAGGGAGATCTCCTGAACCATCAAGAGATTTTATATAGAACATCTGTCAAAAAGAAGAAGTTAGCATAAATTGTGGAGAACCCACACAGGAATGAAAGCACTTTTTGGTCACACTGTTGCTCATAGGATCCCAAACTATATCCTCTAGGGAGCCAGGGTTCAAATCCCCACTCAACCATGGAAACCCACTGGGTGACCTTGGCCAAATCACACACTCAGCCTCAGAGGGAAGCAAAGATAACCCCTCTCTGAATAAATCTTGCCAAGAAAAACCCATATTAGTTTCGCCTTCAGGAAACTATCAAATCAGAAACAACTTGAAAGCACACCACCACCACAATAATAACATTGTTTCTCTGTTTCATGCCAGGCAGGAGGTAATCAATGTGATGTTACAACTGGGTTGGGAAGTCTTGATTCCTGTGAACACAAGCAGTTCCATGTTTTGGTTTCTCCTACATACCTTCAGTGTTGTTGTTTTTAAACTTCACTAGGAATTTGATTCTGAATTCTTGTTCTTGATACTGGTGTGCTGCCAGGCAAATTCGTGTAGTGAGTGGCAGTGGCATCACTAGAATTGGTGTCACCTCTAACTAATTAGACAAGTATAGGAATTGTTAGTAACAAGAGTTTAGGGCTTTTTTTAAACACACAGTTTATATTCCATCCACCCCAGTACTGTAATTATTTGCACTAAAAAGCAATTTTAATGCCTGTTTTTATTATATTAAAATGGCAACAGTTGGAGCAAACCTATTGTCTGAATAAACTCTACTAAAAATTGACTGGCAAAAGCTTTCATGGGTTCGAACCAGTGGAAAAATTGCTTTCAGTACATCCTTGTAAAGATCCTGTTTAAAACAGATGACACTCCGTCATGTTCAGTAACATATCTGTCATCAACTTCATTCTGGCTTCTTAAGCCGAACAGTTTCATTCGAGCTTGTAGCTTGTCTTGTCAAGTTACCAAGAGCTTCATAACTTTGCCATGAAGCATAGAATTACTCCAGCTGTCCATAAACTGTTTGGCTGCATTTTAATTTTAACCATTTCTTCAATTGACTACTGTGTGTGTGTATATATACAGACCTCAATTTTTGGTTAGAATGGGTTGATGACTTTGAAGGTCAGGGAATATTGCCCTATGTATAAAACTTAACCTGACTCAAATTCAAAAGTCAGTGTGATGTAGTAGTTACAGTGCTGAACTAGAGAAATCCAGGTTGTACTCTCTCAGTCATGAAATTCACTGGGTAACTTCACTAGGACAGTTGTATTCTCTCACCGTGACCTGTCTCACAAAGTGGTGGCGAGAATGAAATAGAAACCTAGAAAGCCATGTGTACTGTTTTATGTTCACTGCAAGCATTTATTTATTTATTTATTTATTTAATAGTTATGTTTAATAAACATTTTTAACAATGCATTAATCCGGTAACAGTCTACAGAAAACACCCTGATTTTTTTATAGTTTGGCAATGATAGCGGGAAGCATGCTTGGCACTGATTTGCTAGAGTTGGGCAACTGTGCTCTATTAATCACTGTCCCATGACAAAGTGTAAAGTGCTGTAGAATATTAGCACAAGGCGCACAGCAAATGTGTCGGTGTACTTTTGACTCTGTGATAGGTTAAAATGTCTTTAGAGCAGAGCTGATTTTCAAAAATCAATGATTTTCAAAAAATTAAAAATCTGATTTAAAAAATTAAATTAGTTTTTTTAAAAAAATAAACCAAATTTCAAAGTTTTCATAAAGCAATTATTTTTTAAAAACTTAGTTCAAAGACACCTTGGTGAACACTAACTATAACCTACTGTAACTATATTCTATAAATACATTAAGAGGTGTTTATGAGGGTGACAGATAAGTGGTCAGTCCCATTCTGCAGGTGGTCTACATGAAGTGCAGACAAACTCTCTGGAGCTGTATCCGCACTGCAGAAATAATCCAGATTGACACACTTTAACTGCCAGATTCCAGTGCTGTAGAATTCTGGGAATTGCTTTTTGTGAGACATTTAGCCCTCTCTGTCAGAGAGCTCTGGTGGCACAACAAACTACAATTCCCAGAATTCCATAGCATTGAGCCATGGCAGTTAAAGTAGTGTCAAAAATTATTATTATTGCAGTGCAGATGCAGCCTTGCTCTCTCTTAGCTTTACCTCTCTTTAAGGGCTTTATCACATGAGCCTTGTTCTCACCACAATTGTGTTAGTGAATGAAAATGCAAAATAATGGTTTAGGAGCATTTATTACTGTACATTACCACAAAAGCACAACTGGTGCTGTTTCTGCCATCAACGGTCCCCCACATTCTTCTATACTTTCCCTGAACCCCGCTTCCCTGTCCTATGCACTTCCCAGCATGCCCTCCATTGTTGTTTTTTAAATATATATTTGTAATGCCTCTTTTCACTCGCTGCTCCCTACTCATGGAACCTCCTTCCTGCACAAGCACACTCCATCACTTCTTTAACCAGCATCAAAGGTGAGTGGAACTTGTTATAACTTATTGTTTTAATTTTACCATATGTATTGATTTTAATTGTTTTTTGTAGAAAGTATGCCTATGGTAGGTTTCTATTTCTATTTTTGTTATTTTAACTTTATTGTGTGTACAGTTGTATGTACAGCACTGTGTAAACCTATAGCGTTTTATAAATAAAGTTTAACAACGGCAACAACAATAATAGTTAGGGCAATGTGATTTCATGAAACAAAGAGAAAAGAAAAGAGTGTGTGTGTGGGGGGGGGGGGGGAACCTTCCTGTTCAGAAATAGCAAGGGGGAGTTACAAGTTGAGCAGAGGAGGAGACTAAGACCATATAACTGCCCAAGCTTGGAATTGCTGTGGGAGGAACATGTTGCACCTGATGACTAATGGCACAACAGCATGATTGGGAGCTAATTGATGGGCTTCCTCATCAATGAACAGGTGCACTCTAGTGGTGCAGTGGTTAAATGCCTGTACCTCAGCCACTCACTCACAAACCACAAAGTTGCGAGTTCAATACCAGCCAGGGCTCAGGCTCAACTCAGGCTTGCATCCTTCCGAAGTCGCTAAAATGAGTACCCAGCTTGATGGGTGCAATTAGCTTACAGTTGTAAACCGCTTAGAGTGGGATCAAGCAGTATATAAATGAAGCTGCTATTGCTATCTAATCGCATTTTGGAGGCACAGCCTCAATAGGTCAGAGCTGACATCATGTGATAAGCATTGCCAAAGGTGCTATTTTCCAACTTTAATTAAGTTTTAAAAGCCACGTGTTATTAAGTACCAAATGTGATCATAGAAAACTGAAGGTTATCAGAAATGGCATCCTGTTAAGTGACTTAGGCCTGTGTAAGTTCGACTTACTCTGCTTTCTAACTGCTGTAGTTCCTACCTCAGCACTGTCTGGTGGGCAGGACAGAAGCATCCGGCTATGTTTTTAAAATTCAGGGATGGCCATCTTTGTGGGGGCCAAGGGCCAATATTCCCACTGCACCTCATAACAAATCCAAATACTTTAATTTTCTCTATAGTCTTCTCAAACTTTTGTTGCCAGAAAGTAGCATTGTATCATTTCCTGTCACCATTTTGGGGAGCTGCAGAGGAAAATGGAGGATTTGGGGACAGAACAGAGTTCTGGAATGGTTGTGAGATGGGTCAATTTTTGTCTGTTTTCATGTGTTTGAGTGGTTTTCTGTGTGGATTTGGGGCAAAAATTGCCCATTTAAATCAAGTCCATGTTTAAAAAAATGGAGTGGGACTTTGCAGGACTGTACTTTGCCCACCCATGCTATAGCTGAAGACAGCAGTTATGTCATCTTCCATCCAGCAACAGATAAAAAGTGCTTTTTTGTTTGTTTGTTTGTTTGTTTGTTTGTTTGTTTGTTTGTTTTAGGGGAGGAGGAAGAAGAGATGTGGCATAGTGCCACTTGGCTGGACATTCCATGAGAGTTATGATGAAAGGACAGAAGGGAAGAAGACATGGGAAAGGGAGATCTTGTAGCACCTTTGAGACTAACTGAAAAAAAGAAGTTGGCAGCATGACCTTTTGTAGACTTTAATCTACTTCCTCAGCTGCATTTAGTGGCGTGGAAACCAGGGACAGACATATACAGCCATCCCTTGGAACTCGTGGGGGATATGTTCTGGCCCCCCTCGCAAGTTCCAAATCTCGCACATATTTAAGTCCCATAGGCCATTATACTTGTTCAATCCATTGCTTAGGGGCTGTAGTTTATGGATAAACTCTAATTCTGCTGTTTCTCTTTCCAATCTATCTTTCAAATTGCAGTGGCTTAGTGCTTAAGACGCCAGTTCTGATGATCGAAAGATCAGAAGGTTGGCAGTTTGAGGCCCGAGTGCGGCATGATGGGGTAAGCTCCTGTCACTAGTCCAAGCTTCTACCAATATAGTAGTTCAAAAGCATACAAATGCAAGTAGATAAATAGGTACCACTTCTCAGTGAGAAGGTAACAGCGTTAGGTGCAATCTTGCTGGCCATATGACCACCAGAGCAGTCCTCGGAAAACGCTGGCTCTTCAGCTTGGAAATGGAGATGAGTGCTGCCCCCTACCTTTACCTTTTATCTCCTGCCCCACAAAGATTTCTGCTTATTCTCAGAACATTAGAAAAGATAGTGTTCACATCTGGCAAGAAAGTTTAATTATGAAACAAGGAAGCTTAGATTGGATGGACTCGGACAGTCTGCTATATTGAACATAACTGGCTCCTCAAGTACTTTAGAAAAATGAGGCCATGCAGCCAAATAACAGTAATGAGTACCATATACTATATACTATAAGTTGACCTCATACATAAGTCAAGGAGAGTTTGGGGCCAAAATTATGGATTTTGATATGGCCTGTGGGTAAGTCAAGGGCAAAACTAGGGGTATGTAACAAAGGATGTAAAGAAGAAAGCAAAGGAAAACAGTGCCAAGGAATGTACAAAATTTGAGCAGGCATAATAACTGTGCTCACCCTAAGTAGAGGGGTGTCTGTGCTTCTAGGACAGATTACACACTTGCCTTTCACCAGGGGATTGTTGCTTCTTTATTTTAGTAAGAGTTAAAGTACAGTGCTTACTTTGACCCGTGAATAAGTCGACTCAGGTATTTTCGGTCAATTTTTTGACCTAAATTTCTAGACTTATACATGAGTATATACTGCAATTATAATGATGAAGATTAATAATAAGTGCCTATAACAGTAATAATAATACTTGTTTATTTAGTATATATCCTGCCCTTCTCCTGACACATGATCCAAATTGTCTTACAATAAAACAAATTTCAGTACAGTTCCATTTAGCTTCCTGGTAACATATAGTAAGAATGATAAAACATACATTTAAAATATATAGTGACCTAAAACAGAATGGGGCAACAACACTAAAAATCCAGAATAAAGCTACAGCAGGGTGCCTATATTATAGCTTCAGCATGATGTCTATATTGTAGCTCACTAAACCTGATTTGATGTAGCCAAATATCAGAAGAGTACATAGCCCTTGGATCTTTGATATGCAACACAATAAATCTTTCCTTAATCTTTCTTTACATTGTAGAAAAACCTCCCCCATTCCATTATTCTGTATATTTTGGGTTGCAAATGGGAAATGTGTTTTTTTAACAAGTATATTCCATAAATAGAAATTCTGGGAGAGTAACTGTGCATGGCTAAAAATCAACTGTATGAGGTTGGAGCCTTAGATAGAGCTAAAGCCTGAGTATATAAAAATGATTGTTAAAATGTCAAGGTAATGAAAAGTCAGAAAATAAATTATAGCTATTATTAATTTTGAATTGTATTCAAACACAGAAATTTGTAGCATAGACAGAAGTTGATTACAGAGAGATAAAATTCAATTTTATTCTGGGGTAATTGTTTTATGTATTTTACATTTATTTATAAGATTAAGTAAAGGCTTGGAATTCTCGATATAAATCACAGTATGGCCCCAATGGATGCCAAGGTCAGAGCAGGAAAAGCCCTTCACTTAGAAAGCATATTGCTTTTGAGGGAAATACAAAGGGAATAAAATGAGATTGGAAATCTGTTGTCGTCCTCATGGCTCACACTCAGGTTTTATCACAGTTTGTAGAATGAGGCAGTTTGAATCTTGATAGAGCAGTAAATTGTATGTATGCTATACAGGTGAATAATTTTTGTACATCTCTGGCTACATCCACACTACAGAAATAATCCAGTTTGACACCACTTCAGCTGCCACGGCTCAATGCTATGGAATCCTAGGATGTGTAGTTTGTTGTGGCACCATTGCTCTCTGATACAGAAAGCTAAACATATCACAAAACTGCAATTCCCAGAATTCCATAGCATTGAGCCATGGCAGTTAAAATGGTGTCAAACTGCATTATTTCTGCAGTGCAGTTGCAAGCCTCTTTGTAACTATTTCTGAGGTGGGCAGAAGTACAGACAGAACTATAGAACTACATCTTGCACTGGAGTAGAAGTTCCAGTTAAATCTGTTCTAGAATAACATCATTTAAAGGGGTTGTTGTGATAGACCTATTGACTGTCTTCATATATATGAAGTCTGAATAGTTTTGGTCTAGTATTATTAGGATGACATGTAAGTTAAGACACAATCTTTGTGGCCTTCTCAGTATCAAGTGAAACCTTTTGGCATAGGATCCCTGAACTGGGGCACTAGAGAAATGGTGATGGTTTTTCTATGGTTTTGAATCCACTAGATCAAAGCTGCCCTATTGCTTAATTTAGGTCCTTTCATTACACTCCATTCTTCTGCTGCAACATTATTCTTTAAAGGTCAGTGTTCTAAGATGTATGTCAAGGCAAGGGGAAGACAATACCCCTGTGGTCATAGTAACAGTCTGTCCTGCTGGGAGTTGTTTTCTCTTTCCATGAGATATGGTAAAAATTAGAAATAATTGTGGGGTGTAATTGTTACTCCATGCTGCACTGAAGGTGACTGCCGTGTAAAAGCACTAGGCAGCACTAATTAAAATACAGATTTCCCCTTGAAATGTAATTTGATCCATTCCTTTGCCATCCTGGTAAGGCTAATATTTGTCTCTAGCCTGTTTTTTAGGGATTTGAAGTTATATTATAGCCTCTGAAGGTTACAAAATAATGGAAGAATTATGATTCTGTTCTCCCCACACCCACCCCACACCCCATTTATCTCTTTCACATTCCAAAAAAGCTTTTGCATGCAATGGCAAATACTCTTCTTTTTCTTGTGTAACCTTATACAGAGTTGCCGAAAAAGCTAGGCTGCTGCTATAGTCATGTTACAGAACCGTCTCTGAAAAGTCATTGCAATTAATACTTCTGCACTAAGAAAGCCATCAAAATTCTGTCTGCTCTCTGACCTTTACTTGCCATGTCATTCTTGGAAATTGTATACCTTAGTTGTTCAAGGGTTTGTCTGCATGCTTTTAAAAACTTATTTATACACTTTTTAAAATGACATTTGTGCTGCTGCCTTCTCATACAAAAGGAAGGTTTCCTTCTTAGGTTAATAGTGACAAAACAACATGGGTTTTTTTAACGTTTAAAATTTCACTTGTCCTAGAGCCAGGTAGATGGATGGGTGGTTGTGTGGGTGGATTTAAATCTTTTATCCCAGATGGCCTTTTTGAATGTCTAATGACAACTAAGGCCTGATACAGGCAGGCCAAAATAAAGCTGCTTCAAGTCACTTTGGAGATATGATGTTTAAATGATACACGCATCCTAAGAGTCCAGAAGCCGCACCAAAGCCACGCTCCAGTCCTAAGGACTGGATTGCAGCTTTGGTGCAACGTCCAGACTCTTAGGACGCATGCATCATTGAAACACCATACCTCCAAAGTGACCTGAAGCAGCTTTATTTTGGCCTGTCTGTATAGGGCCTAAGATTCAGAGCTTGGACAATCTAGGTTTTTGTTTTGTTTTGGTTTTTTTAAATACAATTCCCAAAATTCTTACTGTAGGGCAGCAGTTCTACTGGTTTGAGGATTATGGAGTTTCTAGTGCAACAAGTAATTTTAAACACCGAGCCCTATCCGCTGTGGTTTGGTATTGGGACCCCCGTGGATACCAAAATCTGTAGTTGTTCAAGTCCCATTAAATACAGTTGCATAGTAAATTGGTGCCCATTATATCAAATGGCAAAATCAAGGTTTGTTTTTTGGAATATACTGTATTTTCTGGCGTATAAGACTACTTTTTAACCCAGGAAAATCTTCTCAAAAGTCGGGGGTCGTCTTATACGCCGGGTGTTGTCTTATAGGGCAGGTGCTGAAACTTCTGAGCCAGAATGGAGAATCTCCGGTTGCTGCATATGGTAGAGGGAGCTCGAAAACAGGTGCGGCCACATCCCCACCATATGCGACGATTGTATGAAAGCAGCTACCGCTTTGATAGTCTTGGAGACAGGGAGGGCTGGGCAGGCAGGGAGAGCTGACCAATCCAAGCAGGCTTTGTATACAACAAGTTTTTCTGCTAAGTACCTGCTTGTCATAAACATTTGAATTAAAATTACCATATTGAAATCAAATCTGATGTTTTTTTAATTTTTATTTGGTGTATGTTGGAAGAGGGGTAGTCTTATACGGTGAGTATATCCCAAACTCTATATTTTAACTGGAAAGGTTGGGGGTCGTCTTATATACCCAGTTGTCTTATATGCCGTAAAATGTGTGTGTGTGTGTGTGTGTGTGTGCATATATATACACACACACACACACACACACACACATATATATATTTGTACACTTTCAAGTCGTAGATAAAGAATCCATGGATATGGTGGGCTGACTGTAGTACCAAATCTGTGGGACATTTTAGTATCATCTACACCAACCTTTCCCATCCTGGTAGCCCTCAACTGTGTTACATTATATTCCCAAACAACATTGTCTGTCCTAGCTGGGGATCGTGGGAATTACACTCCTAAAACATTGGAAGTCTGATGTGGTCTACAGTGACTGTTTTGAAATTTTCTAGAGAATCAGAGAAAGACCCTTTCCTGTCCTATTAAGATCTTTTTCTACAAACACACAGCACAAGCACAAGGAGGAAAAAATGAGAGAGACCATGCTTCTTGGTTAAGAAAACAGAGGCAGAGGATGTTACAGAAAATGTTCTCTGTATGCTCAGAGGCACTCAAAATATTTATTATTAAGTATTCTGGATTCTGGATTTGCTGACAGTTCATTGTAGCCAGTCACCCATTAGTGTACTTGCAGTAAATCAGGTTTTATAGTTAGAATAAACATACCATTCCTTACTAACCTTTAGCACAACTCCTTATTAGCCTTTTATAAACAAAATGCTTGAAGGGTGTATTGAGAATCTACATGGTGGTGTGTAAAGAAGAAAAACAAAATTTAATAGAACAAAGCTTAAGATAAGATCTCATGCTTTAGAGCAGCCTTTCCCAATCTGACAGCTTCTAAATGTGTTAGACTCACCATCTCCAGTAAACAATTGTATTATGGGTACTATAGTCCATCTGGGGAAAAGTGCCAGGGGGGAGGTGGACAATATTAAAACAACAAAAAAGTACCTTTGAAGGAGCCAATAATAAAATGGGCCTCTGGGATCTATATAGTGATAATTTCAATGCCATTGTCAATTTACAGAATACTTTAATAACAAATTAATTAATATTTATTGAATGAAACAATCCCAGATATTAAAGTTAATGGTAACAAATTAATCTGACTCTGAACAATTAACACTAATACATTAATTTTCAAACCTGACATTCTCAGTTCTGGCCAGAGGCAGGAGGTAAATGTCTGCAGCAGTTAGCCTTTTGTACTGGTATGTACCCTCTGCACAACTTATGACCTTGACTTTCCAGGTTATAAAAATACACAAAGAGCCTGCATGAATGGCAATTCTTCCAGTTTCAGAACTGTCCAACTCATGGAAGACAAAAAAGAATGGCATGGGGCACTACACTCCCTTTTTACTCAGGAAAAAAACACCTGGGTAGGGCTCTAGAGATGCTGCGGGGAATAGTATATTCCAGGGTGTTAGACCCCTTAAGGAAAAATATCAAGACTAAAAATCTATTAGGAAACATCCTTCCCTCAGCAGAGTTAGCAGAGTAACATGCCTGAATCTTCCATACCTCCCTGACAGTGACTGAGAGCCTTATCAAATGACAAAAGAAAACTGAGATGAAGTGGCACGGAAGTGGCTTTCTCCTTGCCTCTCCACATGACTTCACAGCATTTCTTCCCAAGGGAGATGGTCATAAAAGTGCACCTTTTGTCATGCTGGAAAAATCTGTTTGACAAAAGGCATGCTTTGGAGACAAGAAGTGCTATGACAATGACAGTATGTGGAGAGGCAAGGAGAATTCTGCTTCTATGCTGCTCCATCTTGGCTTTCTTTTGTCATATGATAAGGCTGAAACTTAAGTAAAACAGAGGTAGTACCAAGTTTCAAATTAAAGTACTTTATAAATTGCTTTTAGAATGTACATTCACTTGAAATACTGGCACCCTAGCTAATTATTGAAAAGATTAGATAAAAGAAAGAACGTCAGGGAGCTTAACCTTTAACTAATATTTTGTAAAACAGAATAAAGGAAAGAGAAAGTATGTAGGGAAGAGGGAAGTTTTTATATGTCTATCAACCTTAGAGGTTTCTTGGGTCATATGGTCTTGTTGCTTACATACACAAAAGTATTTATGACCATGCATTGCAATAAATAGAAGAGCAAATGGAGAAACTTGAGCTAAAGAACTCAGAATTTGTATAGGCATATAGGAGCCCTATACTGTCTAAAATCACCAATTGCTCAAACAGCAATGAAGGGGGGAGTCATGAGACAGAATGCTTGATTTTCAAACATATGCCAGGGCCTAAACTTGGAAGAATTTGCGTGCAAAGCAAACAGTTCAGCACAGAATGCAGACATCATTATACGTCATCTGGAAAGTACAGTTGCTAGATACTATAGAATACATCTGAATAGGTGGCATTATTTCTTCTGTTAAAATCTTGAGATTCTCTAGCTTTGAGATTCGTAGGATAGAGTTTCCCCAGACTTGTACTCAGCATTGTTTTATGTGAAGTAATGCCACTCATATATTTCAAATTTAGCCCCTTATTTCTTTCAGTCTCCCTCTTTTCTTTGCAAAAGCAAATGTGTTTTACCACCAGTTTTTCTTTTCTGACGTTCTACAGTTCTTAACTGTTGGCAGTAACTTTTTTTCAAGGTGAAATGAGCATCTACTTAAGACTGAATCTTATGTATATTTTACCCAGGAATTTCGCTTTCCATTGATAATCCAGACACTGGCCACACTGTAGTTCAGTTCATCTAGGATGTATGTATTGGTAAGTTATGGCTGCAGGCGCATGTTGTTGTTGTTTTGGGGGGAAATTGTTGTATATTTCTCTTAAATAGTTCCCAAAGGTGATTTTGTGTCATTTCAAACTGTTTTGCAATGGGGAATTCTACCAGAAGTGAATGTAATTCCTTTTTATTTTTATTTATTTATTTTCATTTTTATGCAGCCTTTTCCTCAGAGTGAGAAGCAAGGCGGCTCAAAAAAGTAGTCAGCTAAAACCTGAACAATAAAATTTTAAATATAGTTAAAATTACATTAAAACAATAGATTATACACAATATAAAATCTCTAAAAAGCATACGAAAGTTAAAATAGAGCACCCACTCTATAAAAAGACTCCCTGCAGGCAATTATTGTGTGTGTGTGTGTGTGTGTCGTAAAAAACTGCTTCAGGAAGAGGGGGAAGGAGGGTATCAGAGAAGTGAATTCCAGAGAGTGGGAGCAGCCATGTGTTCACCAAACAGGTCTGTGATGGTGGTGGGGCTAAGAGAAAACCCTCCCATGAAGATATGAAAATCCCCTCAAAATATATTTCTCCATGCCATCAAATACAGCTTCAGCTAAGGATAATGTGTCCCCTCTGAACAAATGCCTGGTGGAGGTAATGGACAGTATGAAGAAAAACAAATTGAAGCTGAACCCAGACAAGACAGAAGTGCTTATATCAAAGGTCTAATCTGGGTTTGGAGCTGTGCCAACCAGTTCTGGATGGGGTTGCATCCCCTCTATAAGACGGTTGTTGCAGTTTAGGTGTGTTTCGGATCCCTTACTCCAAATGACAGTTTGGATAGATATGATGGCCAGGAGTGCTTACTGTCAGCTTCAGCTCTTACACCAACTGTGCCACTTCCTACAGCTGGAAGACCTAAAGATGGTAGTGCATGCAATGATAGCCTCAAGGCTGGGCTTCTGCAATGTGCTGTACATTTGGCTACCTCTGCACCAAGTTTGGAATCTTCAGTTAGTTCAGAAATGGCAGCCAGGTTGGTTACTGGGACATCCAAGAGTTATCATATTACACCACTGGCTGCCAATTAGTTTTTGGGCAAGGTACAAAGTGTTGGTTATTACCTTTAAAGCCCTACATGGTCTGGGTCCGGGTTACCTAAAGGATCACCTCCTCCCATATAATCCACCATATATTCTCAATCCTGAGAATACAGGACTAGGTTGGTGACTGTATGTGGAGAGATCTTTTTGGACCCAAGGACGTAGCCCGGGGGGGGGGGGTTTGGGGGGTCGGAACCCCCCCTATCAGGCCGGGGGGCATCAAGCTCCTTCCTCCTCCCTCCCTCCATTAAAACCACTGCGAGGGAACAGAGGAAAGACAAAACAAAAGTTCCTCTTTTCCCTCTCCGTGGCTTTAATGGAGGGGGAGGAGGAGGAAGAGAGGGAGGGGGAGAGAGACAGAGAGAGAGAGGGAGTCCCTATGACCGCTTTCGTTTCCTTCAGAGTCCGGCTTCCACTCCTCCTCCCCTCCCCCCTCCTCCCCCCCTTCCTCCTCCCTCAGGGAGAACTGAAAGAAAAAAAGAAAAGGTGACTTCTAACTTTAGCTGTTATATCCATGTACAATATAGTACAATAATAATAATAATCCTTACCCAAATGCTGAGGATTGAATGTATTTTGGATTTGGAGTTTTTCAATTTTGGTAATTTATATACAGTATTATGTCTAATGGGATATTATACTGGGAATGGGATCCATGTATTTTCATATGCATCTCATAGACATAGACTGAGGTAATTTAATGCACTATATTTTTTAAAATAATTGTTGTGCTTCTGCATCCTGAGCTTCAGCAAAACCCTGAGACCACATGCCTTGATAATTCAATAATTCAGTCATTGATCTAAAACCTTCAGGATTTCCAAGTTTCCTTGAGTTGGGGGTCAGACCAGATGCTCTCAGGGTCAGTTTGGGGTTTGGGAAGTCCAGAGAAAGGAGACTCAGGTCTACTCTGGATATTTCTCCTGAGAATGGACTCAGGTTTTTCAAAAACAGTCATTCTGATTTTTGCAAACAACAAAAGGAGGGTCTGTGATGCAAAAAAGGCAGAGCTTCCTTCCTCAGCCTTGTTTTTTCTCTTTTTAAAAGGCAAATAGAATAAAATACAGTTAGCTGCCCTTTTTCAGCATGTCAATGGGATGCTTTGATGGAGAGTTCCTGCATGCAGAATGGGGTTGGACTGGATGGCCCTTTGGGGTCTCTCTAACTCTATGTTTTATGATTAATTATTAATATATGGAATCAATCTAAGATGAAATGAGTGGCTGTGGAGTCCATGGCCCGCTCCAGGCAATGCTAAACTGCAGGCCCCATCATCCAGCAGCACCACAGACTGATGGGAACTGCAGTTTAATAAGGCTGCACATTGCAGAAATAATCCAGTTCAACACTGCTTTAATGCTTGGAAAATCCTGCAATTTGTAGTATGTTTTGTGCCACCAAGCTCTCTGACAAAGAAGGCTAAATTGTCTCACAAACTACAATATCCAGATTTTGTTGTTGTTGTTGTATTTTCTTATATCCCGCCTTTCTCCCATATACAGACTCAAGGTGGTGATTTTCCATAGCATTAATCTATAGTATATCTTTCTACAATGCAGATGGACACCCCATTACATAATTTGTTGAGGAGCTTTGACTGGGAGTTTCTGCATGGCGGAATGGGTTGGACTGGATGGCCATCTTGGGGTCTCTTCCACCTCTATGATTCCATGATTCTTAGCACTCTGAGCCTACTGTGATTTTAATAGTTTTTAAATGTATAAAGGTATAAGTCTTATAATGTAAGCCATGCACGGATGGACTATTGCACTATAATTTTTTATTGATGATTTTATACCCTGCCTTCTCCCAAATAGGATTCCTTTAAGGGGTTTGTTTTAATATAAAAGAAAGGCTTGGAATTAAAATTATGGTAGATGCTAGATAGATAGATAGATAGGTCTTGGAAAAAAAGGGTGTGTGTGTGTGTGTGTGTGGTGTGTGTTATCGCAAAATTAAAATCCCTCTTGAAGTGGAATGAAATGTGTGGAGGCAGCCTGGGTTCGTACTCAGCTCAGATGTTGGAATACAAGTGTCTCAAAGCATGAGCAGAGTTGTCTCGAGCATGACAGAGGCTGCCCTCATTGCTTGAGCAGCTGCACTTTGCTTTATCGAGCTGAATTTATCTGATGTAAAAACCTTCAGAGAAGGACTCAGTTTGCATCTGCACTGAAATAATCCAACTGGCCACTTTAACTGCACTTGGCTCCATGTTGGAAATGCTGGGATTTGTAGTTTGTTGTGGAACCTGCAAAAACAGACCAACACCAACAAAAAGTAAAGAAAAACGTACAGCAAAGGATCAAAGAGAAAACAAGCGAAATAAATGAAAGGGAACAAGGAGAAAAAAAAAAAGGGCAAGAAAAAGAACGAGAAGAAGATGAATGCCCGCCCAAACGCACCCACACCCGGCCCTCAACAGGTCCTCAAAACTACAGATCCCAAGATTCCATAGCACGAAGCCATAACGGAAGTTAAAGTGGTGCCATCGAGGTGTCGCGGGTAAACGCTCGATCCTCTTTTTGTGTCTTGGGGGGGGGCTCTTAGCCTCTCAAACTGGTGGCACTTAGTCTTGACCCCCCCCCTTCCCAAAATCCTGGCTACGTCCTTGTTGGACCTTTGAGAATAACCAAAAAAAAAAAAAA
>NC_056522.1:336446692-336471979 GCF_019175285.1 Sceloporus undulatus
GCAAGCATTTAGAGCCGTTTTTTAACTGGTATACCCTCTGGACCGTACCAAAATTACCCTCTTCACAACAACTAGACCTTTACTTTCCAGTGTTATAAAAAATAACACAAAGAACAACAAAGAGCCCCTGCAAATGAAAAATGAAAGGCAATTCTTGCTTCCAGTTTCATCAAACTGTCCAACGCATGAAGAACAGAAAGAATGGCATGTGGGGCACTACTACAGATAAACACAAAACACACTATACTACAACTCACAAAACCCACTACAGCAACAAACTACAACAACACTGACTACACTACGCTCTCTTACAACACATCTAACTAAAACACTAACACTACCACTACAAAAAACAAACAAACACTACACTACTCTTCTACAACAACTAAACAACTACAACTAAAAACTAAAACTCTTGCTTGAACCAACACAAACAACTACACTACAACTCCCTGTTTTTTATCTACCTCATGAAAAAAAAAAACTGGGTAGGGATGCTCTAGAGATGCTGCGGGGAATAGTAATATTCCATCCGAGGGTGTTAAGGATAGACCCAGAAAGAACAGCCCCCCCATTACTTGACCAAAATACACTCAAGAACTAAACTCATTAGTTAGTAAACATCCTTTTAATTAGGAAACAGCCTTCCATTTTCTTAATCCTTATCCGTATAGGAAAAACATCCTTTCCTATCCCCTCAAACTCAGCAAGTTAGCAGAAGTACCAGATGCCGAGCCCTTACTCTGCCAGTCACATTCCATCCCCTCCTCCGCTCCCTGACCGTGACTGAGAGCCTATATCAAATGAGAAACTGATGGAGTGGCACAGAAGTGGCTTTCTCCTTGCCTCTCCACTGACTTCACAGCATTTCTTCCCAAGGGAGATGGTCATAAAAGTGCACCTTTTGTCATGCTGCTGGAAAAATCTGTTTTGACAAAAGGCATGCTTTGGAGACAAGAGTGCTATGACAATGACAGTATGTGGAGAGGCAAGGAGAATTCTGCTTCTATGCTGCTCCTCTTGGCTTTCTTTTGTCATATGATAGGCTAAACTTAAGTAAAACAGAGGTAGTACCAAGTTTCAAATTAAGTACTTTATAAATTGCTTTTAGAATGTACATCACTTGAAATACTATGGCACCTAGCTAATTATTGAAAAGATAGGTAAAAGAAAGAACGTCAGGGGGAGCTTACCCTTTAACTAATATTTTGTAAAACAAATAAAGGAAAGAGAAAGTATGTAGGGAAAGGGAAGTTTTTATATGTCTATCAACCTTAGAGGTTTCTTGGTCATAGGGTCTTGTTTGCTTACATACACAAAAGTATTTATGACCATGCATTGCAATAAATAGAGCCAAATGGGAGAAACTTGAGCTAAAAACTCAGAATTGTGTATAGCATATAGGAGCCTATACTGTCTAAAATACCAATTGCTCAACAAGCATGAAGGGGGGAGCCATAACAAATGCTGATTTTCCAAACATCTCATGGCCTAAACTTGGAAGAATTTGTCGTGCAAAGCAAACAGTTCACACAGAATGCAGACATCATTATACGTCATCTGAAAGTACAGTTGCTAGATACAATAAATACATCTGAATAGGTGGCATTATTTCTTCTGTTAAAATCTTAGATTCTCTAGCTTGAATTCGTAGATAGTTTCCCCAGACTTGTACTCAGCATTGTTTTAATGTGAAGTAATCCCACTCATATATTTCAAATTTAGCCCCTTATTTCTTTCAGTCTCCCTCTTTTCTTTGCAAACAAATGTGTTTTACCACCAGTTTTTCTTTTCTGTGACGTTCTACAGTTCTTAACTGTGGGCAGTAACTTTTTTTCAAGGTGAAATGAGCATCTACTTAAGACTGAATCTTATGTATATTTTACCCAGGAATTTCGCTTTCCATTGATAATCCAGAAACTGGCCACACTGTAGTTCAGTTCTCTCGAGATGTATGTATTGGTAAGTATGGCTGCAGGCGCATTTGTTGTTTGTTTTGGGGGGAAATGTTGTATATTTCTCTTAAATAGTTCCCAAAGGTGATTTTGTGTCATTTCAAACTGTTTTGCAATGGGGAATTCTACCAGAAGTGAATGTAATTCCTTTTTATTTTTATTTATTATTTTCATTTTTATGCAGCTTTTCCTCAGATGAGAAGCAAGGCGGCCAAAAAAGTAGTCAGCTAAAACCTGAACAATAAAATTTTTAAAGAAGTTAAAATTACATTAAAACAATAGATTATACCAAATAAATCCCTAAAAAGCATACGAAAGTTAAAAAGAGAGCCCCACTCTATAAAAAGACTCCCTGCAGGCATTATTGTGTGTGTGTGTGTGTTGTAAAAAATGCTTACAAAACTGCTTCAGGAAGAGGGGGAAGGAGGGTATCAGAGAAGTGAATTCCAGAGAGTGGGAGCAGCCATGTGTTCACCAAACAGGTCTGTGATGGTGGTGGGGCTAAGAGAAACCCCTCCCATGAAGATATGAAAATCCCCTCAAATATATTATTCTCTCCATGCCTCAATAAGCTTCAGCTAAGGATAATGTGTCCCCTCTGAACAAATGCCTGGTGGAGGTAAGGGCAGTATGAGAAAAACAAATTGAAGCTGAACCCAGACGACAAAGTGCTTATATCAAAGGTCTAATCTGGGTTTGGAGCTTTGCCCAACCAGTTCTGGATGGGTTGCATCCCCTCTATAAGACGGTTTTGTTGCAGTTTTAGGGTTGTTTCGGATCCCTTACTCCAAATGACAGTTGGATAGATGGCCAGGTGCTTACGTGTCAGCGCTTCAGCTCTTACAACCCAACTGCCACTTCCTACAGCTGGAAGACCTAAAGATGGTAGTGCATGCAATGAGGCCTCAAGGCTGGGCTTCTGCAATGGCTGTACATTGGCTACTCTGCACCAAGTTTGGAATCTTCAGTTAGTTCAGAAATGGCAGCCAGGTTGGTTACTGGGACATCCAGGAGTTATCATATTACACCTCGGCTGCCAATTAGTTTTTGGGCAAGGTACAAAGTGTTGGTTATTACCTTTAAAGCCCTACATGGTCGGGGTCCGGTTACTAAAGGATCACTCCTCCCATATAATCCACAAATAATCTCAATCTGAGAAATACAGGACTAGGTTGGTGACTGTATGTGGAGAGATCTTTTTGGACCCAAGGACGTAGCCCGGGGGGGGGGGGGTTTGGGGGGTCGAGACCCCCCCTATCAGGCAGCCTGGGGGCATTCAAGCCCTCCCTCCTCCCTCCCCTCCATTAAAACCACTGCGAGGGAACAGAGAAAGACAAAACAAAAGTCCTCTTTCCCTCTCCGTGGCTTTAATGGAGGGGGAGGGAGAGAAGAAGAGGGGAGAGAGACAGAAGAGAGAGGAGGGAGTCCTATGACTCGCTTTCGTTTCCTTCAAGTCCGGCTTCCACTCCCCTCCCTCCTCCCCCCTCCTCCCCCCCCCCCCCCTTCCTCCCTCAGGGAGAACTGAAGAAAAGAAAGAAAAGGTGACTTCTAACTTTTAGCTGTTTATCCCATGTACTATAGTCCAATAATAATAATAATCCTTACCCAAAATGCTGAGGATGATTGTATTTTTGGATTTTGGAGTTTTTCAATTTTGGTATTTATATACAGTATTATGTCTAAGTGGGATATTATACTGGGAGATGGATCCATGTATGTTCATATGCATCTCATAGACATAGCTGAGGTATTTAATGCCACTATATTTTTAAAATAATGTTGTGCTTCGCTCCTGAGCTTCAGCAAAACCCTAGACCACTAGGCCTTGTATAATTCAATAATTCAGTCATTGATCTAAACCTTCAGGATTCCAAGTTTCCTTGAGTTGGGGGTCAGACCAGATGCTCTCAGGGTCAGTTTGGGGTTTGAAGTCCAGAGAAAGGAGACTCAGGCCTACTCTGGAATTTCTCCTGAGAATGGACTCAGGTTTTTCAAAACACATTTCGGATTTTTGCAACAACAAAAAAGAGGAGGTCTGTGATGCAAAAAAGGCAGAGGCTTCCTCCCAGCCTTGTTTTTTCTCTTTTAAAAGGCAAATAGAAAAAACAGTTAGCGGCCCTTTTTCAGCATGTCAATGGGATGCTTTGATGGAGATTCCTGCATGGCAGAATGGGGTTGGACTGGATGGCCCTTTTGGGGTCTCTTCTAACTCTATGTTTTTATGATTTTTTAAATTATGGAATCCTAAGATGATGAATTGTGGCTGTGGAGTCCTATGGCCCTGCTCCAGGCAATGCTAGACTGCAGGCCCCATCATCCAGCAGCACCACAGACTGATGGGAACTGCAGTTTAATAAGGCTGCACATTGCAGAAATAATCCAGTTCACACTGCTTTAACTTGGAAAATCCTGCAATTTGTAGTATGTTTTGTGCCACCAGAGCTCTCTGACAAAGAAGGCTAAATGTCTCACAAAACTACAATATCCAGTATTGTTGTTGTTGTGTTTTTTTCTTATATCCCCGCCTTTCTCCCCAATAACAGACTAAGGTGGTGATTTTCCATAGCATTAATCTATAGTATATCTTTCTACAATGCAGTGGACACTCCATACATAATTTGTTGAGGATGCTTTGACGGGGAGTTCCTGCATGGCGAATGGGGTTGGACTGGATGGCCATTCTTGGGGTCTCTCCCACTCTATGATTCCATGATTCTGTAGCACTCTGAGCCTACTGTGATTTTAATAGTTTTTAAATGTATAAAGGTATAAGTCTTATAATGAAGCCATGCACTGATGGACTATTGCACTATAATTTTTTATTGATTGATTTTATACCCTGCCTTTCTCCCCAAATAGGATCTCTTAAGGGGTTTGTTTTATTAAGAAGGCTTGGAATTAAAAATTATGGTAGATAGATAGATAGATAGTAGTGGTCTTGGAATTAAAGGTGTGTGTGTGAGTGGTGTGTGTGTGTGTGTATCTCAAATCCCTCTTGGGTGGGAATGGTGTGGATGCGCCTGGGTTCGTACTCAGCTCAGATGTTGGAATACAGTGTCTCAAAGCATGAGCAGAGTGTGTCTGAGCATGAACAGAGTGGCTGCCGCTCATGCTTGAGCAGCTGCACTTTGCTTTATCGAGCTGAATTTATCTGATGTAAACAACCTTCAGAGGAAGGACTCAGTTTGCATCTGCACTGAAAAATAATCCACGTGAGCCACTTTAACTGCACTTGGCTCCATGTTTGAAATGCTGGGATTTGTAGTTTTTGTTGTGGACACTGACAGATGACTCAACAGTCCCCTCAAAACTACAGCCCAAGATTCCATAGCACGAAGCCATAACGGAAGTTAAAGTGGTGGCCATCGAGGTCGTGGGTAAACGCTCAATCCTCTTTTTGTGTCTTGGGGGGGGGCTCTTAGCCTCTCAAACTGGTGGCACTTAGTCTTGACCCCCCCCTTCCCAAAATCCTGGCTACGTCCTTGTTTGGACTTTGAGAATAACCAAAAAAAAAAAAAAGGACAGTAAAAAAAAAAAAACAAAAAAAAAGAAGTTGGTAGCATGAGCTTTCATAGACTTCAGTCTACTTCCTCAGATGCATTTAGTCAGCCACTGGACCTTTTTATTAGCCTTTATTGTGGAACAACCTGCTGGAAGAGATTTGACAGCTGAATACACTGTCCGAATATAAAACAGTGTTGAAGACTAATTTCTTCCAGCAGGCCTATACAGATGATTTTTAAAACTGTAAATTTTAAACAATGAATTTTAAACGTAGGTTGTTTTAATATGTATGTGTCTTACTTGGTCTTTTAAATTGATGTATGTATGCATGATGTTGTTCCCATGGAGAGAGGCAGGTAAGAAATAAATATTACATCATGATGATGATGATGACAATGACGATGACTGGGAGGTTCGTATAGGAAGATGCAATGTGTAATCTGAAACGAGGTTTCCATAAACTGTCATTTAACAGGGATGGTATCCCTCCCTCGTTCATTTTTACATATGTAAAAGTGCTGTGCCTTAATTGAAACGTTAGGTGGAATATTTTTTTATTCAACTAGCATCTCAAGTGATCAAATTCTTGATACAGTTTTCAAAAACAGTCCTGTATATAAATTAAACCAAAGCTTCTGAGGAGTTAATCATGCTTTTCATACTAAAATAACACTCTCTTTGGAGGATAAGAGTGTTAGTGCCTGCAAGCCACTGTTATCTCCAGGATGAGAGCCAGTATTCTGATAAACATTGAATGGAGAGTGCAGTTGCATTACTTTTAATTCATTTATTTTTTCATCCTGTCATTTCATTTATATGCCACCTTTCCTCTGTTGTTGGACCCAACACAGTTCACATTCACGTCCTGCTTGTGGTCTCCTCATGGATAGCTGGTGGGTCAGAATTGAAACAGAGTGCTCAACTGCAAGAGGGTTAATGAAAGTTTTCTGTTGTCTACTTTAACCCCTTTCTTCAGCCTTTCTGAAGGCTTAGGAGACCTTAATAAGCAACGTGGAATGGAGCACAGGGCTTCCGGGGGGGAAAGTCAAGGAATTTAGGTCCCAATCCTGATATCCAGTCGAGTTCACCTTTGCCCTTTCAGACTCCTGTGTCTCATCGTCATTTTTCAAGAGGGCTCTTTAGCCTCCACAGCAGCAGTTCTCAACCTATGGGTCGCAACCCCTTTGGAGGTTGAACAACCCTTTCACAGGGGTCGCCTAAGACCATTGGAAAACACATACAGTGCGCTCTTGCCTTACGTGGGGGAATCTATTCCGGACCCCTCCGCGTAAGGCAAATAGTGCGTATGCTTGAGCCCCATTGAAAATAATGGGGTTTGTCCATGACGCGCGGTGTGTGAGCCCTTGCAACCCGGTCGGCGTGGCTTTCAATATATATTCCATTGCCTCACTTTGGCATCTTGGGCTTCCAAGGAGATTTCTGGTTTGATCTGTTCTAGGACCCATTTGTTTGTCTTTTTGGCTGTCCAAGGAATCCTTGGTGCTCTTCCCCAGCACCACATCCCAAATGAATTAATTTTCTTCCTGTCTTCTTTCTTAACTGTCCAGCTCTCATATCCATACATGGTAATAGGGAATACAATGGCTTGTATGTTTCTAAGTTTTGTGCTCAGTTGTGTATCTTTGCATTTTAGTATCTTCTCTAGTTCTTTCATAGCTGCTTTTCTCATTCTTAATCTTCTTCTAACTATGTAAAAAATCACAGTTATAACTGAGAAGTAGAGACAGTGTTCAGATGTATCTGAAATACAGAACATTTTGTTTGAAGATGTTTGTTAAAATAATTGTCCTTAACCTTTTTATCCATTCTGCAGTGGAGATTTCTCATAGCACCTGTTCTAGGCTCTTGAGCTTTTTTTGATGTAATATTTGACCTTTTGGTTTGGGAGTAAATTTTTCTAGTCCCATAGAAATGCAAGTCCTTTTGTGGAGGAGTTTGTCATTACATCAAAACTTGGCATGAATATGAGTGCTAAGAAAACAGGCTGTTTGTTCCCTGGGGAAACTATTCTATAAGCTAACTTTGCTTTTATACTCAGTACCCTCCTAGATTAAGTGATTTAGTTTAGCTTGGCCTACGGCAAAACGTTTCAGGATATTTTAAAAGATCCTGGTATCTGATTAATGCAAGGAAAATAGGAGTAGTGTTCTCTCTCTCTCTCTCTCTCTCTCTCTTTACTTCCTTATCAGTTGAGTATGTTATCTCCCTTATACTTTATACATTTAAAATACTATTCCTGTATGGCTTCTACATATTGGGCTTGGAGTGGGATGAACACCGAACACATACAGTATTTGGTTTAAAAATATTTCCTGCTTAAGCTTAGAAGATAACACAGAACCTTATTAACCTTTCTCACTGGTTGAACCCTTTGGTTCATCCAAATGCCTTCTTCTGGATGACTTGAGAAGTCTTAGCCCACTTTATCATAGCATTGATATGCTATGATAAAGCATTGTTAAGAAATAAACTAAATTATAGTATACCGATATGCATAACTCTTTGCATTTTAGATTAGAATCATAGAGTTGGGACAGACCTCATGCAGGAATGTAGCCAGGATTTTGGGAAAAGGGGGGGGGGGGGGTTTCCAGACTAAGTGCCACTATTATAATGGGGCTTGGGTGTGGCGGCGCGGCAGCACGCACCATTCATTTTATCTAACAGAAAGGGGGGTCTGGACCCCAAGAACCCCCCCTTGGCTACGTCCCTGCCCCATGGGCCAAAATGCCAGCTCACTGCTCAACTGCTCTAACCAATTGGTTCCATTGCCGAGCCACTTCCAATGTTAAGAATTTCCTCCTAATGTTCAGTCAAAATCTATCCTCCTCTACCTGGTTCTACCCTCTTAATGGCTTTTTGAAACCAGCCAGCCTCACATCATAGTTTCTGAAGCTCTTTCAGTGAAGTATGATTGAGAGCCACAGTTTTCTTTCTTTCTTTCTTTCTTTCCCACCTTTCTCCCAAAATGGGATTCAAGGCAGCTTACAACAATTTTAAAAAGACAGAACTAAAACATTAATTACAGATGTTAACAAATAAATAATGCCAATATTAAAACATAACAATTAAAAACACAGCATAGTTAAAATCATTTTTTTAAATAAAAAAAAACATCAAAACATTAAAGGCAGCATACCAATTACACAGACACAGTATGTATGAAAATCCACACACCAAAAGCTTGTCAAAATAAAAATGTCTTAAACTGCTGCCAGAAAGAAAGTAGGGAGGGGGCCAACCTGACCTCCTGTGGAAGAGAGTTCCACAGTCTAGCAGCAACAGCGGAGAAGGTTCTCTCTCCTAAATCTTCACCATCCATGCCTGTAAAGGTAGTGTGAATGGGATAAAGCCCTACCCTGCCCATTTTAGTACCGAGACCAGCTTGTATAGGGAGATACAGTCCTTCAGATAGTCTGGACCCAAGCCATTTAGGGCTTTAGAGGTCATAATCAACACCTTGAATTCTTCCTGGAAACAAACAGGTACCCAGTGCAGCTGTTTTAGCAGGGGAGTCACATAATCCCTGCAGCCCACCCCTGTCGATTTCTGCCTGCAGGTCAATCTCTGCCTGCACAGCAGCCAGTTTCTAAGCTGGCCTGTTGCACTGCAACTGCATGTTTAAGGGGCTGTTGGAAACTTCTTTACAGAGAAATGTAGAATGGCTGAAATACTGTCTGCCTTCAGTATCCATGGGGGATCCATTCCAGATCTTCCCCACATATACCAAAATCTGCAGATTTTCAAGTCCCATTGTATTCAATAGTGGCACGGTCACGTGGCCATGCCACCATTGGGACCAATGGGACTTGGCTGCCCCTGTCACCCAAAGGCCCTCTCACCATGGCAGGGAGCTGCCTCCTCCTCTTCCTGTTTCTCCTCTACGCTCTAGACATTCTGAAATTGTGGCAAAGTTTCTCTGTGTAAAGCATAAATGGGGTGCTTGGTGCTCTCCATATGCTGCTGAATTCACAGCCATCATCATCCCTAGCCAGCACAACCAGTGGTCAAGGATTGTGGGGACTGGGGTCCAATTCCATCTCCAAGGCCACAAGTTCTCCCTCCAGCATGTGAGGTTTCAAAACGTTTGTTTGTCTGTTTGATATCCTGCCTTTATCCTGGCATGGGATCAATCGGTGCGAATGGTGGCAGGTTTGTGTAAGAGAGGGGTATAAAATGAATTGGACATGAATAGAAGATGTAGATGAGAGAGAAAGAGAGTTATGTCTCACCTCTAAAATGGACATGATTAAGTTCAATTTGCCTGGTGCTGAAGAGAGCAGGTAGACTTTTTAAAATAGTTTGTTGTTTGTTGGTGGTGTTGTTAATTGACTTTGAGTCATTCTCAACTCATGGCAATCCTGTGGACGAGACACTTCCAAGACTCCCTAGCCTTCACTACTGGTCCTGCAAATTCATACCCACAACCTCCTTAATAGAGTACATCCATCTAGCATGAGGTCTTCATCTCTTTCAACATCCCTCCACCTTCCCTGGCATTATTGTCTTTTCTAGTGAGTCATGCCTTCTCATAATGTGACCAAAGTATGGCACCCTCAGCTTAATCATCTTGGCTTCCAGGGACATTTCAGGCTTGATCTGCTCCAGGATCCACCTATTTGTAATTTTGACTGGCTATAGTATTCTCCAGCACCATATCTCAAATTAATTGATTTTCTTTCTATTCTTTTTCTCCACAGTCCATCTCTCCATAGATGATTATAAGGAATACAATGGCTTGTATGATTCTAATTTTCGTGTTCCGGTCTTTGCTCTTTAGTATCTTTTCTAGTTCTTTCATAGCTTCCCCCCCCTCCCATTCCTAGTTTTCTTCTGATTTCTTGACTGCATTTCCCATTCTGATCAATGTTTGATCCAATGTACGGAGATTCTTTTACCATTTCAATATCCTCATTGTCTAGATTGAATTTGTGTAGGTCCTTCATGGTCATTACTTTTGTTTTCTTTATGTTTAACAGTAATCCTGCCTTTGCACTTTCTTTCTTGATCATCCATTGTAGTTGTTCCAGGTCTGTGATGTTTTCTGCTGGTAGTATGGTGGCATCTGCATATCTTAGACTGTTGATGATCCTTCCTCCTGCCTTCATTCCTCCTCCTTCTGTGTTCACACCTGCTCTTCATATGATATTTTCTACATACAAGTTGGACAGATAGGTGAAAGGATGCAGCCTTGCCTGATGCATGATATGATATAAACTAAAATAGTTTATATCTAATTAAAACCACTTTACCTGGAGTTGTAATTCTCTTTTTTGTCCACATTCCTAATTAGATATTCAAAAAGGGAGTTGACTGATAATGACTGATCCTGATAGGGCTCAGAAGTTATTTTCTTTTACAGTATGGTCAATATAACACTACACTGTTATAGCATTATTATTCCACTTTAACTGCTATGACTGCCTCCTGTGGAATTCTGGGGTTTGTAGTTTAGTAAGGCCTAAGATCATTCTGGCTGAGAATTGTAAATACCCCTCCCTAAACTGCAAATCGCAGGATTCTACAGGAGGCAGCCATAGCAGTTAAAATGGAATAATTCTTCATTTTTAACATTTAATTTGAGGGAGGTGGGAGACAGATGGTTGGGTCCCATGTTGACCATCCATGGTTTGTAGTCTCTCAAGCCCCACCGTTGTTTATTCGTTCTTTGTTTGATAGCCATTTCTCTTCCTCCTTACCATCCCATACGACATGTTTTAAACAACAAAGGAAAGGAATGCCCAGCTGCAGGGAAGTTGGGTAGTTTTGGTTTCTTCATGTTCAGTGGCCTGGAACACTTGCATTTACAAATTAATCCCTACTAATACACATTGGCTTTTTTTAAATTCAAGATGAATATGGTGAGTACAGAACCTTGGTATGTAACCACATGATCTTGCTTTTTGAATCTCATTTCCTTTCTAGTCCTTATTGTCCTCACGTCTGGGCTGCACTTCAGTTTAGAGTGCTACCTTTCTGCAGCATCATACTGTTTTGCCATAGATTTCTGCAGTTAGGAGATTATTCATACCAATTGCTGAGGATATAGTATAGTTAAGCAGTCCAGAACCGCTTCCTGTGACCTTTCTACATATGCCTGGATTCCTTTGGAAACAACATAACTGAACAGGGTTGGTGCAAATATTTTCTGAGGTGGATGACACAGAAATGCCCTTTCATTCTTAGAAGGCAAATAGACTTGTAGTCAAATCTTATTTCAACACTGCTGACGGGATAGAGTCCTCCACTGAAGCAATGTACATCAGACTAGCCTAGAGGATACAGAGCAACAGCTTGTTGCAACAGCTTCACTTGCTGCTGGTCCATTTCCAGGCAAAATTCAAAGTCCTATGGAGCCCTATACAGCTGGGACCCAGGTTATTTAAAGGACCATATCTTCCACTACGAGCTTGTCTGAGCCTTAAGATCTGCAGGGGAGGCACTTCACTTTGTCACATCACCTTCACAGAGGTAGTTGGTGGGAACACAGGAGAAGACCTTCTCTATGACTACAGCCACACTTTGGAACTCCCTGCCTAGCGATGCTAGAATGACCCCTTCTTATTTGTCCTTTTAGTGGCAGGTTAAGTCCTTTCCCTTTCAGGAAGCCTTTGGAAATTAATTTTGAACAATGGATTTTTATAGCACTGTACTATTTAAAAACATTTTAAAGTAAATGTTTAATAGTTTTAATTCAGTTGCTATTTAATACTGGTCTAAACTAAAAAAATTATGTTTTTAAGGCGGGTTATAAACCGCCACTTTGCGGCGGTCTGCCACTGCCACTGTTTGCTCCATGAGGTAGCCGCTGCAGCCAAACCGCGCAGCTCCCTTACGGAGCAAAAAAGAAGCTCCAAAATGGAGCTTCTTTCTGCGGCGCAGCTATGACGCCGCGAGGCGCTGCTGGCGCACTCGCGACGTCATAGGCGCCACGACACGTCTGGACGCTATGCGTCCAAGACGTAAACATGGCGGCGGCCGTCTGGAACGGTCGTCACCAAAAATACGTAGTGACTATGTATTAGGGTTAGGGGGTGCGGAAGCACCGCACCTTCCTAACCCTAATACGTAGTCACTACGTATTTTTGGCGGTCTGTAACCCGCCTAACTATATGTGGTTTTTATTGTATATTATACCATTTTGTAAGCCACTTTATTGTTTATTTTATATGCTGCCGTTCTCCTAAATAGGACATACAGAATTCCAGTCCTGGAGAAAAGCAAGATATAAATAAAGGGATGGGTGGATGGACAAAGCAGGCTACATGGACGACACAGCTCTGTTGTTATTGCTGTTGTTGTGTGCCTTCAAGTCATTTCTGATTTATGGCGATCTATCATGATGTTTACTTGGCAAGTTTTTAAAGAGGGGATTTGCCATTGCCATTCTCTGAGGATGAGAGAGTGTGATGTGCCCAGGATCACCCAGTGGGTTTCCATGGCCAAGCTGGGATTCAAACCCTGGTCTCCAGAGTTGTAGTCGAACACTCTAACCACTACACCAGGTTGGTTATCTTGCATCTTATTGCCATTCCTGATCTCCTCATTATCTGCTTCTCTGAGGCAGGGACTCATCCTGGTCAATGGCAGGGCCAGCTCTGTCACAGGTGATTTACAGCATAAGTCAGCAGTTTATTTATGCATGTGTAAGAAGAAAGCAAGTATGCAGTAAATGGGAAGCAAGGAACAGCTTATAAGGAGTTTTATTTATTTAATGTATATCATGTCTTTCCATGTAGAATGAAGATTGGGGTAGACTTAATGTGTTTTTAACGCAGCTACAAAAAGTGTTAGGTCTGTTCAGCCTGTAGATTGAACTGCCTCATCTTGTGGATACTGTGGTTCCAATTCTTTTAGGGCTTTATAATAAAAATTAGCAGTATGAACCAAGCACAGAAACAAAGTGGACACTAGTAGAGATGGTTCAAAACCTACCAAATGATCTCTAGAGTGTGCATAGGACAACAATACCTGTTTTCTGTTAAAGGGTCAGCCTCCATGTGCTACATGATGTTGTTAAGACACCAACATATAGCAATCCCATGAATGAGAGTCCTCCAAGCCACTCTATCATCAGCGCCCCTATGAAGGACTTGCAGACTCAGTACTGTGTCTTCCTTGATTGGGTCTATCCAACTGGAATGCAGTATTCCTCTTTTTATGCTGCCTTCAACCTTACCAAAATCATGTCTTCTCATCGTATGTCCAAAGTATGGCAGTCTCAGTTTCGTCACTTTGGCTTTTACAGAGAGTGCAATATGTGTTGTTTTCTACACCTGTTTTCTGTTAAAGGGGCAGCCCCCATGTAATACATGTTGTTTTCTAGGATCCATTTATTGGTCATTTTAGCAGACTGGTGTATCTGTAGTACTATTCTCCAATACTACCCTCTATCAGCTTTCTTCACTGTCCAGCTTTTACAACCATACATAGATATTGGAAGTACAATGGACAATCCTAACTTTAGTGTTCAATTATATATCTTTACACTTCAGGATCTTGTCTTGTTCTTTCGCAGCTACTTGTTGTTGTATGCCTTCAAGTCGTTTCTGACTTACGGCGATCCTGAATGTACATCACCTTTTTGTGGGGCTAAGACTATGTGACTCACCAAAGTCACCTTGTGATTTTCCATGGCCGGGTGTAGAATGAAACCCAGGTCTCCAGAGTCGTAGCCCAACACTCAAACCACTACACCACATTGCCCCCTACCTACATGTTACAGTAGTCTAAGAAGTAAATAAAGCTTGCATCTGGGTTGCTCATAAAACGGTGGAGCTAGCATACCAGCTATCACTGGGCAAAGTCATCTTTATAGCTGGGCAAAGCTATAAGATATAAGCTGTGACATATACTTTATTGTTGTTATTATTAGCTGCCCTTGAGTCGACCTGTATAAGTATATAAGACATCTCCTAGCCCCCTATTCTCCACTGCTCTGCTTAGTTCTTGTAAATTCACACCCATGACCTCTCTGATTGAGTCTATCCATCTGGTGTGTGGTCTTCCTCACTTTTTGCTGTTTTCTACCTTTCCTAGCATTATTGTCTTTTCCAGTGATTCATGCCTTCTCATGACGTGGCTACAGTATGACCGCCTCAGTCTAATCATTTTGGCTTCGAGGAAGAATTCAGGCTTGTCAAGGACCCATTTATTTATCTTTTTGCTTGACCATAGTATTCGCAGCACACTTCTCCACCGCCATATCTCAAATGAGTTGATTTTTTAAACAATCTGCTTTTTTTCACTGTCCAGATCTCACATCCATATGTAGTGATGGGGAATACAATGGATTCTAACTTTAGTGCTCAGTTGTATATCTTTACTCTTTAGGATCTTGTTTAGTTCTTTCATATACTTTATACTACCATATATACTTGACTATAAGTCAACCTCATATACAGTCAAGGGCACGTTTTGGGGCCAGAATTTTGGATTTTGATATGACCCATGGATAAGTCGAGGGTAAAACGTAAGCACATGCAATAAAGGGTGTAAAGGAAAAAGTAAAGGAAAATAGTGCCAAAGAACTCACAAAGTTCCAGCAGACATAACTATTTGTGCACATACTAAAGGCTGGATGGTTGGGAGAGTAGAAGGGGTTCAGTGCTTCCAGGCCAGATTAAACTCTTGCCTTTCACCGTGTGTGTGTGTTAAAATACAGTACTTACATTGACCCATGGATAAGTCAACTCAGTTTTTTTGGGTCAATTTTTGACCTAAATTTCTAGACTTATACATGAGTATATACTGTGTGTGTGTGTGTGTGTGTGTGTGTGTGTGTGTGTGTGTGTGTGTCTTCAAATCACACAAACATTGTATCTTATATCCTACTCTTGCATAGAATCCATTGAAATAAATGATCAGATACAGCAGTGCTTCAGCATCAGTTTTCCAGACAACTTGATATATCTTAAAAATACATGTTTAGTCAGAAGAACTGTCTTATTGATGCCACTCAGTTTATAGATAAGTGTGTTAGAAGCTTATGTCCTTGTATGAACCTATCCACACTGTAAAGGCTGCCTCCCATGTCCTCTGAAAAATGTACCTGTGCTGGTTGTGGGACTAAGAGAAGATCCTCCTCTGTAGATCTCACTACTCAGACAGGCTCATATAGGGAGATACAAGCCTTAAGACGGATCTCTTCCGGCGGGCCTACCCACCCGATCTTTTATAAAGAACCAAGGAAAATCCCCACTTCTGGTTGTAACTGTGTATGATGATTTTATTGTTTTGAATTGTATTTTTTGAACGATGTTATTGTTTTACTGTATGGATTTTAGATGTTGTTACTGTTTTATAGTTGTATTCCCACCTCGATCCGCAGAGAGAGGTGGGGAATATAAATAAAATTTATTATTATTATTACCATCTGGACCAAAATTATTTAGGGCTTTAAATGTTGCAATCAGCACTTTGAATTCTGCCCAGAAACAGACCAGTAGCCAGTGAATTATATGCTCCTTTAAATAGCCCCACTCATCACCTGGCCAAAGGAGTTTTGATCCACTGGTTTCTAACCAGTTTCTAAGGCAGACACAGTGAGTTACAGTGATCCAAATGGGATATAGCCAAGGCATTTGTCACCATAGTCATTGTATTACCTGTAGTAAGGGGCTTTGACTAGTTCAGGCACATTTACCGTTGCACTCTTTTCAACAGATGTAGTGACATTAAATTTATAGGATACAGGCACTAAAATATGATCTTGATATAATAGTGTGAATAGTTGTTATCTTCCATATATTGTTGACCAACACCCACCACTCCTACTCCATTATTCCACAATGTAAGACTATGGCATTTGTAGTCCCCAAAAATCTGAAGGACCACAGTTGTCCAACACTGTACTCTACAAGTGTCTACTAGAATGACCTCCATTAGAATAAACCTTGTTTCAAAGTACCGTAAGTGCAATAAGAATCGAAATGGAAGACTTAAAACGTAGACACCAAGATGCTAGTGTGTATGCATAAGAATGTTAATTATATTTTGTATTAAATAAGGTTGTGCTAAGTGCTGTATCATTTTAATTTGATAAATGTTGTGATGACAAAATAGGAATACTTGTCTTAATTGTGGGTTTTGAGTTAAATGCAGCTGTCTGTGTATATATTTGGAGCATTCATTGGTTAGCCAGATGTTCCTATCTGCAAATGACCAATGATTTAAGATCATAGTCATTTTTATTAGGTGACTCTGAGGACAGTTATTAGTGTTATTTTACAGTAACTTTCCAGCCCTTTGTTCCAGAAAATGCTAGAGCTTCCTTTAGAGTTAAATATGTTGTGTATTTACAAATAGTCTAAAACCTAAGATGTAGATGGGTTTCTTTTAATTGTTTGAATTATGTGAAGACCTCATTTTTGCTTAAGAATACACAAATGTACCACTAGATCTGTTTTTAAAAGATTTCTTCCAGTTTAATGTCTGAATCCAAATTCATAAAGAGTTAGAAAAATGAGATGTCTGAGCTATAGGATTCACAGGGATTTCATATGAAGCCTATTTAATCAGGATAACACTGTTATTAATATTCATAGAGTCAGCTGGAACACAAATGACAGACTATGGAGCCTAAAAATTTTTACTTGGTGAATTTATTAAAAGCAGCTTAAAAAATTAATGGAATTCAAGTAAAGTTGGTGAAAATGAAAATCTTATGTTAGCAGAAAAAAAAATCTTTATTAAAACTTTCTTTAAGACCATCTTGCACTGATATCTTTGACAGATTTCATCAGTACTTAAAGGAGGAGGATGCATGAATGGTCATTTAAAAGGATTTAAACACATTGGCACATTAATTTTTACATGAATAATAAGTAGTTTCCAAAAGCAATTAACTTACAGTGTACAAGATTTGAATAGAAAAATAAGACCATGACATTAAAGGGCAAAGCAAATGTGCTGTACATTTTAAAATTAGTAATATGTCTTCTAATAAAATAATTGAATTCATATCTACAAGGGGTGTAGTCTGAGTGCAGTTATTTATCCAATCTCTTTGCTTCCTTAATGGCATTTAAATATTAATGAGATAAGCATATTTTGTTACCAAAAACTGACTCAGTTATATGAAGAGTGACAGATACACAGCCTTAAAAGTTCATAGTTGTGACTGTGTTATTGGTTATTAAAGTAGCAATCTCTGTGTTTGAGAATGATATGTTCTAGCAGATCTGTGTCTTTGTTTTGCTTTAAATTTTTAAAAACACCAGCACATTGGGAGTGTACAGTATATTCAGATGAGCTGTGTATGCAGATCCAGAATTTTATTAATCTGTTTTTCTATTCACTTTACTGCAATATTGTGGAAAATTGGTACTAAGGATAATTATTTATTATCCTTTTGATGAATGGTATGCTGCTTACATCCAAGTGAAATGACAGCATTTAACCAGTACATAGCCCTAATCCATACCAATTACTCACACTCAGGTCTTAGTGAAACAAAGTTATGGCAACTTCTTTGCAAGTCCGCTGAGAAGTCAGTTCCATCAAGCTGGTCTTGCTCTGAGGAAGGTAGGAGCAGTTAATAGTCTGCAGTCCTATATGGGAGTATGCCCTTTTGAACTCCATGAACAGAGGTGCATAGGATTGTACTCTTGGTCAGAAATGACTAGTGTCAGCACTTTCATTATGTTCTGATTGCAACTAAAATTGTAGTATAACTTCGGGAATAAAATGCCAAATATTTATTATTTTAATATTGTTCTTGTTTTCTGTATGTAATATAGATGTGCATGTGTAATTCACATAATATGAAATTATCCATAATTCTTAAAATAGTCTTTAGTTTTTTAGTGAGAAAACCAGTAATGTTTGATTCCTTAATTACATTTATATTTTTGACAGTGTCTTCTGATGTTAAAGCTGTACTTTTTATGTGTTTTCTGATATTAACAGAAAAAAATATTTAAAAATGAGAACCAGTATACAATAATATTTTAAAGCTTTCTTTAATCAGACAGGCTCAAATTGTTTAGAACTACTTAGACAGGTGGGTGTTTGTTTGTTTTTTAGATTATAGCATAGATTAAGGAAATTGTACAATGGGTGTACATTGTCATGTATAATAATTACATATTTCCGTGTTGGTAGTAGCCATTTTGGGGGAGACGGTATATAGAGTATTTTTCTGCAGGGTCTTTATAACTGCTACTGTAAATGTCTCCCAACCTCAAGGCAGGAAATATGTCTATGTAGAAGGAAGTTTCTGAGTAAAGCCTTCCTCTAAAGTCTATTTTGGATTAAAAGATTGTATTCTGTCCAAGTCTGTAAATACTGACAATTTAGAAGTAAGGTAATTCTTACTATGTCTACTGCACTTCATGGTTGTGTTTATGTATGCAAAACACAAAAATAGCTTTTAACCTCCAAAGGTTCTCAGGTGTTCCCACCTTGCCTGTTGTCATTCTTCAAATCCCTATGACTGTTTCAGTGGATTGTCACAGGATATATCCAGGAGAGGGCAGCATTTTCCTATACCAGGTGTATAAAAGAGCATGCCCTGCTTAGACTGCCAATGTTTCTTGTAATTACTCCCAGTATATTTGTTGCTTGCTTATGAATTAACTTGCATTTATGGAACTAAATCATTCCAATCATTTAATTACACCTGAGGAGCTGAACTATAATTGCTTGCTTCCAAGTAGGATCTGATATGGCTTGAGCAGTATTAATTTGGTGTTTACTTTTCTGAGTGCTAAAAGCATTAAACTGATTGTGCAGTGGGATTACATTTTACTAATTGCTGGCATTCATTAGCTGGGTAAATGGCGAGGAAGTATGACTGTATATTGTGCAGGGATAAAACTGTGGTTTTAAATAGTATATTACTAGGCACATTAAGGCCCTAAGACATGTATTAAAATACTCCAGAGGTTATTAAAGACTGTATTTTCTTCATCTCTTGCTATATGAATACCTTATTAAAATACCGCAATTATTATGGACCTTTTTGTGCAATATGTAGGGGAAAGGCTTCATTGACTTAAAACACATTTCTTTGATATTAATAATAACCCTCTATCTTTTCAGCTAATCCAAAAGTAAATGAAGAACTTAGGGGAAAATTGCCAAACCCCCAATCAACATAGTTACACAGAACTGAAAAAAGGCAAAGTTACAGCTTCATTTGGGGGGCATTTGTAAGGAACTCAGGTGCTAGGTATGGGGTAATCCCACCTCCTTTCATTCTTGAAGGAGAAATAAATTGCTGGTCTTACTTTTCATCACACACAGCTAGAGTTGAAACAACCATGGGATGTGTAGGATATTCATTCTTGCCCATATATTCATTTTCTGAAAATCAGCACATGAACTAATTTAGCACATGCCCAAGCTGGATGTATGTTCCCTTATTTTATTGTTGTGGTTTCCTAAAAAGTGAATGTTTAATTATTGTGATAGTAATCTACTATCAGATGGAGTTCTCCATTCACCAACTATTTAACATACTGAACATATTTATGTGATATTTTATGCACCTTAATATGACTGCGAGTCTGAAAACTATAATAATTTTCTCATTGTGATTTATATCTAAGGATTGTCCTGAGAACAACCATCACAAGACCTAATTCTGCAAACATATTCACTACCATACTACAACACAGCTAGGGGGAAAAAAAAGAATCCCAATTTACTTCTCTGCACCTACTCTGTTTTATAGCAACTGTTGTCAGGATCAGGCTTTGAGAATTAATACATTTCTCAATACCACCATTAAATGTAATTGAGAGCATCAGGAAAAGATCAGTCTCTAAACAGAAAATGTGAACAAAAAAAAATCCTTTTCTGTGAAAGTCAATTTAATGTCACCTGTAAAAATAAATACATTTTATTGCCCTAATACAAATATTTTGGAGTCATTTGTCTTGTAAATTCTCTGACAAATAAGGGCAAGGTATAGGTGTGTTCTGATATATTGTTTTACATTTATTTATCCAGAGTTGGCTTTATTTTAGCTCTGAAGTCTTGGAGCAAGGCATGGAGTCCTTGCCAGATCAAACAAGCTCAAAAACACAGATGGAGGACTGGTCAAAAAGGCAAAGACTTTGGTGACATTGATGCATAACCCCAGGGACTATGCCAGTGAAAGGCATTGCCTGGAATGCATTTGTTCTTGGTGGTAGGCAAAACGTGTGTTGAAAGTAATGTTAACTGCAAGCATGTTTCTTCTAAATCTGACTTTCATTTTTCTGTGGGGATAATACAGCCAATATCCAACAGTGATATTCTGCTAGTTTAAAATACATTGTGCTCATAGATTTCTACCCTTGCACTGTCCATGAGGGAGGAAGCCAATATGTGCAACTTGTTGTACAACCCATTCTGCAGTTGATTGTACAATGGTGGTGCACTAACCACCCCTTCTCTCTAACATCCAAAGATCGAGCTTAACAAGTGGTAACTTACCTAAGGACAAGAATAAATGTACTTTTTGCACAGCTGGGAAAGCCAACAGAACTCTAATAGTGCCTTCTTGCCCACTGAGAAGATTACATTGGATTTTGGTGTATATAATGTGACTCAGTCCCTTTCAGATCTCTCCCTCCAAAGCATATGCTGTACATGAATTTGATTTTAGTTATGCATGTATTTTGCCAACCTGCAGCAATAACCAGTATTATGTTCAGTTTTGTTAAGCACTGCAAAAACATTGAAATACTGTACCATGTATGTGTCACAGAGCACTAAGATCTATAATAGCTATAGAGTGCAGCATGTAAAAAAAAAAGTGGGAGGATGGGTTACATTCATGTCCTGTTTGTAGGCTTCCTGCAAGCATCTGGTTGGGAACGGAATGCTATACAGTAGATAATCCTTTCACCTAATCCAGAGGCACTACACAGTTACAGCACTGGGATTCTACCCTCATTGCCATGATAACATCCTATTATCCAGGGATTTACAGTTTATGGTAGGGCATTTAAATTCTCAGCCAGAGAGCTCTAGTGCCCTCACCAAATTACAAACCTTAGGATTCTGTAGGATGTAACCATGCCAGTTAAAGTGGAATAATAGTGCTATAATTCTGTAATGTGAAGGAGCCTCTACATGACTCTTCATATGTTCTTGTGTCCTTTCTATCTCATAAAGGGGATTCCATTGGAATGCATTACTATTTTACAAGCGTTTCCTCCCCTCTTTCTCACTCTTCCAAATATTGTGCAGAAGTAAAATAGTTTTAAAAGTTTGTATTTACAAAGGGAACTGAGAACACTACCCATTTTTCAATCACTGGCTGGAAATGTGATTCATTGTTAACTGCACTAACCACCCCTTCTCTCTAACATCCAAAGACCCAGTGAATTATATGTCCTAATAGGGGAAATGCAATATTATCAATTCTTCCTCGCATTCATTCTCTCCATTACTACCAGATGGCCTCAGTCATTCCCTTTAAAAATGTCCTCTTCCATCAGAATCATAGAGACCACAATGACCATCCAGTTCAATCCCCTGTCATGCAGAGACATGCAGTCGCCCCTCCAAGTCTGTGGACTTGAGATGCACAGGCTTGAAAATCCATAGGGGGCAACTGCCATTAACACCAGTGGAGTGCGTGCCCTGCATGCACACACCCCATTCAAGCCTATGGGGCTTGAATATGTGTGGGTTTTGGAACAGATCTCCTGCAAGTTCCAAGGGCCAACTGTACAATCAAAGCACTCCTGAGAGATGGCCATTCAGACTCTATTTAAAAAACTCCAAAGAAGAAGACCCCACCACACTCCAAAGCAGCATATTCTACTTTCAATCAACTCTTACCATCATGAAGTTCTTCCTATTGTTTAGGTGGAATCTTTTTTCCTTTAGTTTAAATCCACTGCTCCATGTTCTAGTCTCTGGAGCAGTAGAAAACAAGCTTGCTCCATCTTGAATATGACATCATTTCAAAGATTTAAACATGGCTATTATGTCAACTCTTAACCTTCTCTTCTCCAGGCTAAATATACCCAGTTCCCTTTGCCACAGCTCATAGGGCATGGTTTCTTAAATTATGAAATCATTCCTGCCCTGCATCACTTTAAGTGTGTGTGTGGGGGGGGGGAGGTATTTAGTTTTGGCTGATCAAGCAGCTGCAAATTGCAAGTTCTAAAATTGCAGGGGGGGTCATTTTCCCTGTCCACTCTTTGTATTATTTTGCCCCCCATAAACGCACATCAGAATTTTTGGCCAAGGTGAGCTTACTGGCTGTCACTGTCAATGCCCAGTGCTACTACCTTGCAAAACCGAAGAAGACTAGTAGCCAGAGCATGCATTTCTTTTGCTTTCATTTTATGTAATAAGCATGTGGCACTCGAGTTAAATGAAACATGATACCAGAGAAAAAAGAATTCTTCACACGTAAAGCTGCAATTGAAAAATGTGCTGGAGGCTTGGGGGAATTTGAGATTAGGAAATGGAATTTCATAGAGGACACTGTTTAAAACTAGGAGCCCCTTCACCCATCTACTGTGACTCCTTGTGGCAGAATGGTCATGTTTGTGGTGTAGAAGAAGAAAAGGTAGTATTTATCTCTCCCATGAAGTATGTGAATGGGGAGGCAGAGTACCTGTTCAGGACAAATGAGGGATCTAATATTTGTAAAGAATTTGTGGCTGTCCCAGTTGTGTTGGTCTATGACCGGGATCAAACCCAGCAGTCCCAGCAAACATAGTTATTGGTGAAAGATGCTGGGAATTGCTAGATACTAGATCAACATGCATTTGCTCACCCTTGTTGTGGAAGGACAGGGTGGTGCATGTTGGTCTCCGCTCTCTATCCCTATAGACACCCTTTCCTGTTGGCTCAGTCCTCAAACTTTCTGCTTAGAACAAAGAGTTCTGCAGAGACATTCTTTTTAAGTTCATTTGAATGCAAAACATGCTACAGGTTATTGGGGACATGGGGCTGATTGATGCTACACTCTGGAATTCTGGTGTTTGCAGTTTCATGAGGCATTATTAGAGCACTCTTGAGTGCCTCTCTCTAAACTGCCAAGCCCAGGATTCCATATTCCATACACAGTGGAATAATAGCACTATAACTATGTAGTGTGAATGGGTCCTCAGTAAAACAGGTCTTATGTGTGCAGTCAAACATCTGAACATTTAATTATGGAGATATTAGGTATTGAATTTAACAGAAGCTTTGTCTAACAGAGTGACTAAAGTTTTGTTTTTAATTCAAATCTTTAGAAGTCAAGATATATTTCAAAAACGTATGATTCACAATCCAAATGTGTCTTTCATTCCCTCCCCCCTTTTTTTCTCCTTGCAAACTTCAAATCCTTATCTTTTGAGGACCTCTACAACCAGTTCAGTTTCAGTACCTTTAGGGGTCACTATACCCTAAGAAAGAGTTCAAAAGGTTAATTCTTTGAAAGAGGCCAATGCCAAGGCCTATGTGATTATGAAATTAATAATAGCTTTATTATGAATAGTCTTTTAGTTTGCTAATCCTCCTCCTATACATATAGGCTGCAGATGAATGGGAATCCATACTTTTATTCCTATAAATTTTGAGATGCAATTGAAGGTATTTTTTCTTTCAAAATATTATTTATTTATTTATTTATTTAGAGTGTTTATACCCCATTCTTCAGCCACAAAGACTCTCGGGCTCTCAGATATTAATTGGCTGTACACTGAAATTCTGTTGTTGACAATGTGTCATTCACTGTAGCAAGCCAGGAATAATACAGGATAAATGAACTTGTACCTTGTAACTAATGTACAGCTTTAACTACAATCTGCCAACAAATATGGACAGCAAAGCAGTGTCCCACAGAGTGGAACCATCATGCTAATTTCCCATGTAAACATAATCATGCTGAAAAATCTGCAGCAAAGACTCATACCATATATGGATGAGAAATCCAAAGGTGCAAGCTTGATTTAGGAAAGGAAGAGGTTCTAGGGATTACATTGCAAACATACAATGGATAATGGAGTGAACTAGAGAATTCCAGAAGAAAATCTGTATTTGTTTCATTGACTGTAGCCAAGCCTTTGCATAGATAATGAAAAGCTATGGAATGTTCTCAAAGAAATGGGAGTGCCACTACACTTGACTGTCCTGATGCATAACCTGTACTCAAGGCAAGTAGTTGCTGTCAGAACTGTATATGGAGAAACAGAATGGTTCCCAGTAAGCAAAGAGGTCAGGCAAGGCTGCACACTATCACCTTATTTATTCAACTTGTATGCAGAAAATATCATTCACAGAGCAGGCTTAGACTCAGAGGCAAAAGGAGTAGAGACTGGAGAAAGAAACATTAACAACCTCTAGGATATGCAGACAGCACAGTACTACTAGCAGAAATCAACAAAGATCTGAAATAAATACTGAAGAAGGTCAAGAAGGAAAGTGCTAAGGTAGGCTTAATGTTGAACATCAAGAAAATAAAAATAATGTTCATGGACGATCTACAAGAATTAATCCTAGATAACAAGAAAATTGAAATAGTCAAAGAGTTCCCATAACTTCGATCAAATATTGATTAGAATGATGACCGCAGTCAAGAAATTAGAATAAGACTAGAATATGCAATGGCAGCTATGAGAGCACAGGACAAGCTATGGAAATGTAAAGATATACATCTGAATGAGGATTGTTCAAGCCATTGTATTCTCCATCACCACATACAGATGTGAGAGCTGGACAATGAAGAAAGTGGATAGAAAGAAAATCAACTCATTTCACATGTGGTGCTGGAGAAGAGTGCTGAAGATACCATGGACAGTCAAGAAACCAAATATGTGGGTTGTAGAACAGATCAAGCCCAAACTCTCCTTGGAAGCCAAGATGACCA
>NC_056522.1:336471989-336523952 GCF_019175285.1 Sceloporus undulatus
AATTGAGGCTGTCATGTTTTGGCCACATCATGAGAAGGCATGAATTACTCTCGGCGGCGGCGGCGGCGGCGGCGGGGAAGGGCAAGCAGCGGGGCGCTTTACTGGCCCCAGGAACATCTCCCTCCTCCAAGCGGCGCAGCAGCAGCCAAGCCAGGAGCAAGGGCTCCGCCCAGGGCCCATAAAGGACCCAGGAACACCGCCCCTGGACTCTCGGCGGCGGCGGCGGGGAAGGGCAAGCAGCGGGGCGCTTTAATTGGCCCCAGGAACATCTCCCTCCTCCACGGCGCAGCAGCAGCCAAGCCAGGAGCAAGGGCTCGCGCCCAGGCCCAAAAAGGACCCAGGAACACCGCCCTGGACTCTCGGCGCGCGGCGGCGGCGGCGGCGGGGAAGGGCAAGCAGCGGGGCGCTTTACTGGCCCCAGGAACATCTCCCTCCTCAGCGCGCGCAGCAGCAGCCAAGCCAGGAGCAAGGGCTCCGCCAGGGCCAAAAAGGACCCAGGAACACCGCCCCTGGAACGCTCGCGGCGGCGCGGCGGCGGCGGGAAGGGCAAGCAGCGGGGCGCTTTACTGGCCCCAGGAACAATCTCCTCTCCCAGCGGCGCACACAGCCAAGCCAGGAGCAAGGGCTCGCCCAGGGCCCATAAAGGACCCAGGAACACCGCCCCTGGACTCTCGGGGCGGCGGCGGCGGCGGCGGGAAGGGCAAGCAGCGGGGCGCTTTATGGCCCCAGGAACATCTCCCTCCTCCAAGCGGCGAGCAGCAGCCAAGCCAGGAGCAAGGGCTCCGCCCAGGGCCCATAAAGGACCCAGGAACACCGCCCCTGGATCTTCGGCGGCGGCGGCGGCGGCGGCGGGGAAGGGCAAGCAGCGGGGCGCTTTACTGGCCCAGGAAACATCTCCCTCCTCCAAGCGGCGCAGCAGCAGCCAAGCCAGGAGCAAGGGCTCCGCCCAGGGCCATAAAGGACCCAGGAACACGGCCCTTGGACTCTCGCGTCGGCGGCGGCGCGGGGAAGGGCAAGCAGCGGGGCGCTTTTACTGGCCCCAGGAACATCTCCCTCCTCCAAGCGGCGCAGCAGCAGCCAAGCCAGGAGCAAGGGCTCCGCCCAGGGCCCATATAAAGGACCCAGGAACACCGACCCGGCCACTTAATATATTTTTTCATTTGAAATCGCGCCGTTCCCCCAGGGATGTATGGCGAAACAAACGAAGGGTAGGGACACTAATCCCCAACTCTTCATCCAGTAGCGGGTCCACTAATTGTACGTTGGGTATTCCTTGTTGTTTTTCTTGAAGCAGAACTCCCCTTGGGAAGGGAAGGGTCGGAGAAAGCCTATAGTGAATCTCAGTTCGTAACTGTATTCTTATAGTTAGGCTTCCGTTCCCGCTACTTTGAGCCTGTTAGGCAGGAGTGACGCCCATCCTTTTTTTTAGTTAATAGGCTAGTTTAAGGATACAGATACATTTAAATATTTAGATTGGTTACGGATATATTTAGAATATGGAAGAGAGACAGGCTATATTAGAAAGTTTATTATATTTTTTTTTTCCTTGAGCTCTAGTATCTGAACTAAGTTCTTGGTTAGTCTGATATAAAAAGGAGAGGAGTAGGAGAGAAGATTCTTTGTTAAGGATTATGGAGGAGGGGAAAACTGCTATAAGTTCCAGCCCGATGGAAGGCAGGATCCAGGAGACTCCACGTACTTTGGGTTTTGACGATTTCACCAGGATAATGAAAGAGGAGATGCAAAGACTGAGAGAGGAAATAAGAGAGGAAATCAGAATGGAGATAAGAGAAGAATTAAGATCGGAATTTAAGGGGGTAAGAGAGGAAATAAAAGTAGATATTCAAAAGGAATTACAGGATTTAAAAACCGAAGTTAACAAAAGTGTTAAAATTTTTTCTAGAGAATTGGGTGAATTGAGCAAAAAAATTTCAAAAATTGAAAAAGATTCGGAATTTTGTGGAAATAGGATGGTAGCTTTGGAAAAAGATTGGGAAAGGGAAAAAAATAATAGTATGCTGATAGAGTTAAGGCTGAGAGAAAGAGCATTACGAATTCGAGGATTGCAAGAAAGATACAACGAGGATTTGAATGAACGTTTAATACCAGCCTTAGCCGACTTTATTGAATGGTCTCATGAGTTGTTGGACCTAGAAGTAGATAAAGTGTACAGGGTTAATTCCAAGTTAGCAACAAACAAGAAACTTCCCAGGGATGTAACAATATTTTTTGTAAGGGAAAGGGTTAAAAAATTGATTTTGGAAACTAGTTATAAAAAGAAACTGTACATCGATGGACAGGAGATAAGGATCTTTAAGGAAATTCCCCATTCAATTTTACAGAGAAGAAAAGAATATGATTTAATAACTCAGTACCTTCGAAAAGAGGGAATAAAGTATAAATGGGGGAAACTAGAAGGGATTATTTTTTATTTAAATGCAAAAAAATACGTAATAGATTCTCAGGAGAAAATCCAAACATTCTTAGTAGATATAAAGGGAAAGGAAGAGGAACAAACCTCCGAAAGAGATATGAAATCTCCTAAACAACAAGTAAGAGATGATGAAATTGGAACTCAAACAAGATGTGAGGGAAAATCGGAGCAGGGGAACCCGAATGGAAGGGAACTCAGGAAGAGGAAAAAAGATTTAAATAAATTTAATGAAGACAGAGAAATGGGTTCGGATGTTTCGATAGAATCTGAGGAAGATAAAGATCCAAAATCGGGAGAAGATTCAGATGAAAATTCAGATCAAATAGTGTTAGAAAGTAAAAAACAATTAGAACTCAGCAGAGAAATTAGGGGAAAATATACGGGTAATAAACAAGGTACAGGCATTAGAAAGAAGAAGGCAGGAAATAATCGACAAAGAAAGAGATAAAAATAGAGGAAAAAAGGGATGATGACGCAGTCAATTTTTTCCTGGAACGTTAATGGTCTTAACTCAAAGAGTAAACGGAATAAAATTTTTCATTATTTAATTCAACACAATGCGCAAATTTATTGCTTACAAGAAACACATATAAAATTGGGGGATGCCAAATTATTGGAAAATCCTAATTTAGGTAGAGTGTTTGTGGCATCAAGTGAAACAGAAAAAAAAAGAGGAGTAGCGACGTATGTAAGCAACAATTTAGAGGCAAAAGAAGTGTTTAAAGATAAAGAAGGTCAGTATATAGCTTTAGAAATCCTATTTCAAAGGGAGAAAATTCTATTGATTAATTTATATGCCCCGCAAGAAAATAAAACTAATTTCTACAGGGAATTGCATCTGAAAATTAATGAATTTGATTATGAGAAAATTATAATAGCTGGGGACTGCAATGGAGTATTGGATGTTAGAAAGGATAGAGCAAGGCAAAAATACAAAGAAGGCCAGGGCAAATTACCACTTACTGCTTTTGAGATGATAGAGGATTTAAAGTTGGAAGATATGTGGAGGGTGTTACATGGAAATAAGAAAGATTATACTTTTTACTCCAATAGATATAAAACCTGGTCCAGGATCGATTTAATATTAACATCTAAATTACTTAACACAGATATATGTAATATAGAAATTCTCCCAATGGTGATATCAGATCATTGCCCGGTAAGACTCTTGGTAAATCAAAGATCTAAGGAATTATTTTGGAGAATGAAAAACTTTTTATTATCTGATGAAAAAATAGTAAGTAAAATTAGACAAGAAATTAAATTATATTTTTTTGAGAATATGGAAAAAGGAACGCCTATGCATATCGTCTGGGACGCAGGCAAAGCGGTCTTCAGGGGATTATTAATGCAACAAGAAAAAAGGAAGAAGAGAGAAAAACGGGAAAAAGATAAAGTTTTGTTTGAAGGATTGAAAATTAAGGAGCAAGAGGCCAAAAGTAAGCCAGGAGATGAAGTAGTGATTAATGAAATGCAACTGATTCAAAATAAGATCAATGAAAATATAATACAGGAAATGATAGATAAAATTAAGTATAATAAATATAATGAATTTGAAAAAGCTAACAAAGTTGGAAGATGGCTGGCTCTGAAATTGAAAAAAAAAAAAGAGAAGAAATTAATATCGAATTTAAAAAAAGGAGAAGCCCTGATTACACATCAGGACAACTTAATGGAAGTGATTAGAAATTATTATGAGAATCTTTATAAGAAAAATGAATCATCCCAAGAATTGAGGGTCAATATAAGAGAGTACATAAAAGATAAAGTTGGGGTTGGTATATCTGAATGTCAGGCTCGCGACTTAAACGAACCAGTTACTGTAGAGGAATTAGAAAATGCAATAAAAAAGATTAATGAGGAGAAAGCCCCCGGCCCCGATGGGCTATCAGGAAAATTCTATAAGATTTTTAAAGAGGAATTAATACCCCCCCTACTAAAGACTATAAATGGTATAGATTGGGGATTGTACCCGGAATCCTGGCGTCAATCTGTAACAACGTTAATCCAAAAAGAGGGTAAAGACCCAGAGCTAATAGAGAACTACCGTCCTATTTCGCTTTTGAATTATGATTATAAGATCTTTACTACTATTCTTTCAGAGAGATTGAAAAAGATATTAACATCTATAATTAACACAGAGCAAGCAGGATTTCTACCAAAAAGGCATTTGAAGGATAATATCAGATTAATTGTTAACGTGATAGAGTTCTTTCAGATGCATAGAAGTAGAAAAATGGGGTTAGTGTTTTTGGATATCGAAAAAGCATTCGATAGTGTAAACTGGGAATTTTTGGAGATCGCATTGGATGAATGGGGTATAAAGGGTAGATATAAGAACTGGATAATGAATATATATAGCAATCAGACTACAAGAGTTATAGTGAATGGGGAAAGGACGAATTCAATCAATATTGAGAAGGGGACCCGTCAAGGTTGTCCACTGTCACCCTTACTCTTTCTACTAGTAATTGAAATCCTTAATAATAAAATAAGGAAAGACGCTAGAATACAAGGATTGGAATTTTCAGAATATAAATTTAAGCTTCGTGCTTTTGCGGACGATTTGGTGATTATTCTAGAGAACCCAAAGAAGTCAATTCAAGTATTAGAAGAAGTTCTAGAGGAATTTAGCGTATTATCAGGGCTTAGGGTGAATAAAAAGAAAACTGGGATCTTAACCAAGAATCTGTCCAAAAGAGAAAAAGAAGAATTTGGATCCTGTACACAATTTCAGTTAATTGATAAAGCAAAATATTTAGGTATAACTTTGACAGAAAATAATCAAGACTTGTATAAAAACAACTATGGTCCGGTTTGGGAGAAGATAAAGAAAGATCTAAAAAGATGGGGGAAACAAAGACTATCATTGTTAGGAAAGATTGCAACAATTCAAATGAAAGTTCTCCCAAAAATGCTTTTTTCTATTTCAAACATTACCGATTGTAACAAATAAGATATCTTTTAAGATTTGGGAAAAGGATATTGTGAAATTTTTATGGCAGGAAAAGAAACCTAGGGTTAAACTCAAAGTATTGCAGGATACCAAGAGTAGAGGAGGTTTGGGATTACCTAATTTGGAGTTGTACCATAATGCATGCGCCCTAAGTTGGATTAGAGATTGGATCTCATTAGAAGATGATAAGATGAATTTTATTGAAGGTTACGGGTTAAAGCTAGGTTGGCATGCATTTATCTGTTACGGAACAAATAAGGATAAAAAGCAATTTAAACAGCACTATATAAGGAACTCTCTGCTTCTTATTTGGAATAAATATAAAACATTACTTTATAAAGGACTACCAAAATGGACCTCACCACAGGAGGCATATCATAAAAAAGATACTAATGCAACAACAAAATGGCTGAGATATGAAGATTTACTAACAAAAGTAGGGGATGTAGAGGTTCTAAAGGCTGAAGAAGATATAGTAAAATTAGATCCCCACCTTACGTGGCTAAAATACTTACAAATTAGAGAAGAATGGAAGAGAGACAAAGACGCATTAGATAAAGAAGATATACAGTCTGATTTTGATAAGATCATTAGAGGCACTAGAATAAAATTAATCAAAAAAATTTATATATATTTGTTGAGTTTTGTGATGTGGGATGAAACAGTGAAAACTAACATGATAAGATGGGCACAGAATATTCAAAGAAATATACCTATGATTAGCTGGGAAAATGTATGGAAAAGAAACTTGCGTTTTACTACCTGTAATAATTTGAAAGAAAACTACTACAAGTTATTTTATAGGTGGTATTTGTCTCCAACTAGACTTGCCCGAATTGCTAAACATGGAAATCCCACTTGTTGGAAATGTGGTGAAAAAGGAGGCTCCTTTTATCATTTATGGTGGACGTGTAAAAGTGCTCGAAAATTTTGGAAGCAGATTCATAGACAAATAGTCGGTACTTTAAGGAAAAATATACCATTGAGCCCAGAACTATTTTTGTTAAATATAACAGATGACATTCAGGATAATTTGATACAGGATGAACAGAGTGTTTTATTATATATGATTACTTCGGCACGATTAAAATGGGCTCAGCATTGGAAATCAAATAAGACTCCAACAATAACAGAATGGGTGTTAAAGTTGAATGAATTGGCCACTCTAGATATGATTTCTATGTCTAAAAATAATAGAACCCAGCAACAGTACGAAGAGAAATGGATCAAAGTTTCAGTATTATGGGAAAATCATAGTAAGAAAACTGGATAAAATAACACTAACCTCTCTCCTTATTTATATGTATTTGCCTATGTATAGATATAGCTACTCTTTCTGCCTTGGTATTGCTTTTGAAATATTGCATATTGGTATCTGTATGAGGAATATGTATAGAAAACCTTCTTGAATATTTATATAAATAAATAAAGAATAGAACTAAAAAAAAAAAAACAATAAAAAAAAGAAGGCATGAATTATTGGGAAAAAACAATGCTAGCGAAGGTAGGGGGCAGTAGAAAGAGAGGGAGACCTCATGCAAGATGTTTGGACTCAATCAGAAACCTGAGCAGAGGATGGAGGACCTGAGCAGAGCAATGGAGGACAGGGGGTGTTGGAGATGTCTCATCCAATGGGGAACCATGAGTTGATGTTGACTCACAGGCAGTTAACAACAGCAACAAACTTTCTAAACAGTAGTTCACTTTACAAATCCTTTCATATGTGCAGGCCACTGGAGCCTTAGTTTATATTCATTATAGCAGCAATGGGCAGACTTGAGGCTTGTTAGATTGATTGATTGATTGATTGATTGATTGATTGCTAGAATCCCAGATTCCACTATCTGGAACATAGCACAAAAGATATATAATTAGAATTAAAGGATTCTCATCCTAAGACTTTGTTTTGAGTATCAGAAGTAAACAGAGCTCACAGTGCGCACAAAAATTCACACCTGTTTGCCAACACAGTTTCTTCATTTTAGTTGTATGACTGAATGTAGGTTCAAAGAGGAAGAGTCGTTTAGAAGTTTAATGAATACCTTTTAAAAATGACTTATCATTGCCAAATTCAATTCTAATTCAGGATGTATCCTGATATTATCACACACGTTTTGCTGCTGATGCTGCCAGTTGGGTGTATCTCGGGTAACTTATGGCTAGAATCCGAGCTCAGCGAGATGATTTGCAAAGCCGTGAGCTTCCCGGTCTTGAAAAGAGCACGGCTGATCTTGGATTATAGCCGGTAGTTACCCAGGATTCACCCAGCCAGTGGCGATGGCAGCAAAACGCATGTGATAATATCAGGATACATCCCAAATTAGAATTGAATTCGGCAACAGTAAGTCACTTTTTTTAGCTGTGTGCTAAACTCCCTAGTCATTGCTATTGTTCAACAGACAGCTGAATAGTGGAGAAAGCTGATAAAAAGGAATCAATTAATTAGAAATGTGGTGCTGGAGGAGAGTTCTATGGATACTGTGGTCTGCCATAAAGACAAATAAATGAGTCCTAGTGATTTGAGTGTTGGACTGCGACCATGGAGACCAAGGCTCAATTCCCCCACTCAACCATGAAACCCACTGGGTGACCTTGGGCAAATCATATGCTCTCAGCCTCAGGGGATGGAAATGGCAAACCTCCTCTGAGCAAATCTTGCCAAGAAAACCCCCTGATGAGTTCCTCCTAGGGTTACCTTAAGTCAGAAACTCCTTGAAGATACACAACAGCAAAGAGTAAATCAAGCCTGAACGCTTCCTAGAAGCCATAGTTTTGGACATGAGAAGTTAACAAACTGGCTGCAGCTCTTTGGGTCGACTAAAGTTTCTGAGCACCTTTCAAAAGCAGCCTCACACAATGGGTACTGCAGTAATTCAAAGTGCATGTAACCAAGCCATATATCACTATGGCCCATTCTCCAGGAATGGGCTCAGTTGGCGCACTAGCTTTAACTGTGCACTCCTGGTCATTGCTGATACCTTGGCCTCAATAAACTGGACCTCAATAAACATGCCATAATAAACCTACGTGCCATGGTATTTAGTAAAAATTACACTCAACATTGTTTAGCTCATTTTTTCCTCTGTATGTTCTCTATTTTCTTTCCAGAGTTGTACTTTTTTTTTCATTTATTGCCTGCCCTCAAGTTGAATCCTGTGGTTTAAATAGTACTGTGATGAGAAAGACACCTTTAAGCATCCAGCTCATAAGTTCCTTCTAGAAACAATGCAGTACCATTTTGAAAGGTAGTTTTTGAGATCTGATGTTTTGGAAACCTTTAAAACATATAAGGAAAAAGAACTCAATGTTTCATTAGTGCAAACTGATAATATGTGGAAGTGCAGATATATGCCTATATTGTACTCCTTTCTCTTTCTTCTTTCCTTTCAAGATTACTTTTTAGATTGTAAGCCTGAGGGCAGGGAACCGTCTAATTAAAAAGATTGTATGTACAGCGCTGTGTACATTTACAGCGCTTTATAAATAAAGGATAATAATAATAATAATAATAATAATAATAATAATAATAATAATAATAATAATGTGAAAACAAAGCTTGTGTCCTGCATGTGTAATGGTGATATTTCTGGTCTATTTCTCTTTATGTAAATCATTCTTTCTAAAAATAATAGTAATTAATAATTTTAAAAAAGAAATTGGCAAAGTAAAAAGAAAGAGATTGCTAAAGTATGATGTTTTATTCTTAAAGGTAAGCTGACATTTTTAAATTTATACTTTTTTTATTTAAATAGCACTTACAATAGAACCACTGAAATCACTAAGGCAAATTAATCATAATTAGCTAAATTTCCATTGACCTCATTGTGTTGAATTTGACCATGTCCAAGTCTGGATGAAATGCAGCAGCTTTGCACTGCCCATGTCAAACATTTTTGGAATTGTCATGTATTCTGTGTGCTTCCAAGTAAGGCTTAAGAAAATTATCACATGTAATGCAAACATCTGGTGGTTGCTATGCTTATAAACCTTCACTGATGATAAAACATTGTCAAGAAATGTAAAGCTTACATTTAGATCATTCCAGCATGACTGCAGGTAAGATAAGCAAAGACATAACAAAATTTTCATTAAAAAACAGTTCATGCCCCCAAGAGGAAATGCATCAGAGATGAGATGAGGATCAAAGATTTTGCCTGCATGTTTAATAGAATAATTTGATTGAGAATCATGTATATTGGCTCATTATTACCTAAAGTGAACTTTATTATGATACACATTTAAAAAGTAAAACAAATGTTTAAATATGTATAATATTTTAACAGTAAGGTGATGCTTGTGTGGGTGCACACACATAAGCACTTGTCTAATTCTAAATTTATCGTATCAGCATTAATATGTGAATAAATTTGGGCGACAGAGGGGATTTTTGTTTAATTAAAGGGAGTACAAAGATATGCCCTTGCTTCAGATAAACAGGAAATTTTGATAATTAAGATTTGGATAATTGATGTGAGCCAATATTATGTGATCTGCTATGTTAACAGTAACAAAATATTTTATATTTATATACACATGCTCTCTCACACACCTACACAGATTATGTAAGCATTACTTTTAAAAAAAACTGGTTTAGACAACTTAACTTGCCTAAGTAAAACTCCCGTAACCACTGTGTTTGGAAATTATGTAATAAATCCATATAGATTGTCATGATATCCTGAACCCTTGTATTTAAACTAACCTGAATTACACCGAGAGATAAACAGAATATTTACTCATCCCTTATGAGCTGCAGCTGATATGTAAATTTATTCTTCTACTTTGCACAAATATACTTTTGAGCTACTGCTTAAACACTTCAAGGTCCTTAGCCAAACAGTTTTAATGATGCCTCCAATATGATGAAAATGTGACATTTGACGGATACCTTGTGTCGTTGTGATACTGCTGGAAAATAAACAACACACAAAGAAACCCCTGTGCATCCAAGTTGTCATGCAACACCTAGATAATTTATAATTTTACTGTTTTATATCCATCTTGACCTTTTTTTTTATCTGCCAAAGGCAGGTTTCATTTGGATTCTTAATCTGAGATTTATTTGGATCTGGAAGTCATAGCTAGAGTTCCCACAGGAAATGGTCCATCTACTGACAGATTAAATGGCAGCCCTGCAGTTGTTAAGGGAGCTCTGCATTTAACACACATGCATACTCACATCAGTCAGCACTGTGGAGAAAAATTAAAGTAGTAACCCAGGTTTAGGAACAATGTAGCTAAAAAGTCCCATATTTGCTGAATGACAAAGGGTTATATAGCAGCATTTTCATTTTATTATTCGTGCTTGAATTTCTTGTTTGCTTTGTTGAGTCTGCTGACGAATGCTAATAAACGCCTGCAACAATCCAGACGGGAGATGCCTGGCAACAAAGCTATGCCATGGACCTCCCTGCTCTTCTCCGGTTCACAACCTGACCTTTTGAAAAATTGCCTGGGCTAAGCTGCAGAATTTGGGTGTAATGGTTATTGTTAACTCCAGCTTTAGGATTTATTAATTTGTGTGATCAAGACTTACCTATACTTCAAAGTTTCAAAAGACCAAACACAATCATCCATCCATTAGAACTAACATTGTGTTTCACTGAATGTGTTCTCCCTGCACACACACACCCCTTGCTATCTGTCTAGCAATACTGCTCTTTTGATTGTATGTGTGTGGAATCTCAAAAATGCCTTTAAAGCACAAGCAAAAAGATCTGTACAAGGGGACCTGAATTCTTCCCAAAACCTGATGCTGGAAAATAATATGTTAATGAATTGCAGAAATTTTAGGCAAATACCTAAAGAAGGCAGTGATATTTACACAGTAAGTGCTTAATGATCACAGTTGACACGGAGTACTAAAATTGTGATTAACTAGTTTTGAAAAGAGGTTATGCAATGCTTTGTCAGCCAAATGGAAAGAAAGGAGGAAATAAGGTGTAGTTTTGTGCATTCTTACCTGAGAGTAAGGCCTACTGACTATAATGGGATGTCCTTTGAGGTAAGCATGGATTAAAATTACACTAACATATCTAGAACAGGGAAAATAAAAAATATTAAACTACCTAATATCTTAAGGAATTAAAACTCACTGGCTAACAGATAAACCTTTCATTATTTTTCATTATTTTTCTCTTTGTAACGGGGTTGCCATTATTACTGCTTTCAGGAACTTCCCAAAAGTAAAAAGGTGTCATTTTTTTTGACATTCCATTCACTTTATTTTCATGTTATTGCTCTTTGGTGCAAACATGTCTGAAAAACATCCTGCATTTGTGTTTTTTTTCTACTTCTAAAATCCCATTTCTGCGCAGGATTCATCAAGTGTGATATGGCTCTTAGACACTAGAGTTAACCTACATGTTCCATTATATACCCAGTGTGCAACTGACATGATTTCATTTTTAGTGACAAGTGAATGAATTAGCCCTGATCTAGACTGAGATCACTGTGCAGCGGGAAGATTTAAACTCCCCCCACTTGAATTTTGAAATTTGCCCATTGAGGTTTTTTTCTTTGAACTTGCGCGTGGAAGGGGCTGATTATGAAGAACAAGAATGTAGAGTGGGAAAGGTTAAACCTGCCTCCCTGTGGTGGTCCCAATCATTATTGGAACCACTACGTGGTTTTTGGTAAAAAGGAAAGATAGAATCAGCTTCACAATACCTACAGAAATTGCTTGCAGAAAAAGTGGGGAGGGAAGCATGGACCTGGTGGCAGCTATTGACTCGGGATGCACCCGGTGCTTTATGAACCCTGTCATAGCTACTGGGTTGGGTCTGGACATTAGAGAGTTGGAGACCCCAATTGCCTTCCAACAAATGGACAGCTCAATGATGGGTGCGTGTGTGCCCATCACAGAACAAACCACAAGGGTTTGAAGACCACTGGGAGAGGATTAGATTTATCTGGGGCCTCACATCAAGCTACTCACTAATTTTGGACATAGACTGGCTCCACTTTCATAATCCCAGTATTCGTTGGAGGCCAGGGAAGCTAATGTTTGTTGACACCCCAGTACTGGAAACACATCAAAGTAGCCTGCCAGGGTCCGGAAGTGAGTGCTTCAGGCCAGACCGGGACTTGTGCTAGCAGACTGCAGAACTCCAATGTACTTGAACATCAACCAGCACCCTTGCTCCAGGGTCATCAAGTCGGTGTGGGCTTTTTCTGTGTGGAAAGGGTCTTCAAAGCTGGTTTGCAGTCCCACCATGAAATCCTTCCCAAAAGTCTGTTAAAACAAAAAAGTTTTCACCGGCTATCAAAAGGGCACCATAGAGGGAGCCAATTTAGCCTCTTTGCAAAGGGAATTCCAAAACCTGTGAACAGCCGTCAAGCAGATGTTTCCTCATGGAAACATGATGACCAAAATCTATGAAATGGTATCAAGCACTTGCTTACACAGCCTGGAAATTTATATCTTAAATGTTACTATTGCCTCTCATGCCTTGGTTGGTTATAATTTTAAAGTGCTTTGATTTCTCATTATTCAAAAGTAGCTAAAATAGTTCTTTTTAAATTACACTTTTAAAAAAACTACCTTATACTGTAGTTCTATGAGCCACTGGTTGGTGGTACAAAATGCTTTGAAGTAGCAAAGCCACATATATCCTACAACTTGCAAAGCAACTAAAACAGTTACTCTGCAGAAAAGCAGTGAAGTTATCTCTGATTATGTCACAATTGTAATATAGAGTAGTTAGTTCCAGAAAGAGAATTAAATTCAAATAGCTTGTTCTTTGTAACTAGATACTTCCAAACTCTGGTCGGTTGTGGTTATATAGGCAGCTTTCCACCTTTCTTCTATTTTCTCAAGTGAATTAGTGATGAAGATATAACCTTTGCTAAATTTCCTAAAATGGCTAGTTTCACTGTTTGTTGTTTAATAATCCAGAGTATATCCAGCAATCATGAGTGAATGGTTTAATAAATTGGATGCTTCGTGATCCATTTTGTATTTTTCTAGTAGCGGACACAATATATATGTATCGATCTTTCACCTTCTACAGATTATTGTATTATATTGCTTATCTAAGCCCAGGGTTTAAGTTATAGCACAGAGGGATAAAGGCTGTTGAGTAGTAGTGAGCGAGAGGCATGATGTACAAAATTCTTTTCTTGCCAAGAAATCTTGCTAATAATTGATTAGCAGGGTTAGGAAGAAATTGTTATTAAGCATTAACTGTATTGTTCATAAAAAGTGGACAGCACTTCCTAGTCTGGTACATGAAACGTTGGTATCCTTTTTTTGAGTCACTATAACTGTGGTGAAACATGACAACACTATGCCCTGTATGTATTTATTTTTTACTAGTGACCTGATCAGGGTCTCTGGTATGATCTTGTGCATGATTTAGTAAGAGTCAGCTTTATTTATGTTGGATTGTAAAAACTGCAGAAGAGCTTATCCAGGACTGGCCAACTTTAGTGTGTTTAGTAGCTGTTTTTTCACCTGGGTATGCACCATGGTTCACCTTAACTCAAAAAAGTTAACTTTTTTGCATTTTCCCCTCCCTCCAAACAGGAAGTAACTGGAAGTTCACTTCCAGGTTTAAAAAAAAAGCAACCCCCTCTACAAATGCACACTTACTAAGAGCAGGTCTTGTGCAAAATGTTAATCATTGCTTCTGGAGTGTTCCAGTTGTAGTTAAAAATATCTGAAAGTCCAAAGGTTCCCCATACTATTCTACATTGGTTGGTGTAGACTGGGAAGGAATTCAGACAGAGATTTTCCTAGGAATTTGACATTGGAAATATCTTCAATGCAACCACTAATTGCATAGGGGCCAGCAGGATGTAAATACATGTGAGATGGGTGTCTGTAGATGCATTTCATCTATGTGAGGCCTTAAGAAACTCCAACTTGAAAGAACAACTTTCTCCATAGTGCAGCTTTATGACAACTGAATGTGTTCTTCGTTCCTCAGGAAAAAGGAATTGCAGCAATTTCAGGTAGAGTTTTGAGGAATTAAGTTCACTTGATTATACATTTGGCTCTCTGTAGCCACAGATTCAATCACCCATGGCTTGAAAATATTGAAAATATATAAATTTTTAAAAAAGCAAATCTTGATTTTGCCATTTTCTGTAAGGGACATCATTTTACTCCGCCACTGTATATAACGGGACTTGAGCACCCATAGATTTTAGTATCCATGGAACTAAACCCCAGTGGATACCAAGGGCCCACTGTACTTGGATTAGTTTCTAATTCATCTACGTACTTCACATGCAGTGCAGTGGTCTCACATCATTTAATCTATCACTGTCAGCTATCATTACTGATTATACTACTATAGGTTACCTCAGTTAGCAAATTTGATGTGATGTGTTCCTGAACATTACTTCTTAACAGAAAATTTGGTACCAGCAGCTGAAATAATGGGAAAAAATAGGCATGTGTACCATTGCACAAACACACCGCTGGTGACTGCTTGCTGTCTAGATGCCGCCCCACTGGATGGTTGCCCTTTGATTGGCGACACAGTTGCACCTGTGATCCTCCACCAGTACAGGGGATCGGGATATTGGTGTGCCCAGTAAGACACTGAAAAAGCACAATCATGCTCCCTTCACCCCATGCCTCCTCTTGAACTGTTTGGTTTGTGTATGTTGTACTTATACTGTATTCATTGGAGGTGTCACACTTTCACTTTTTTGCATTGCTGCCCCAACCATTTGGATACTCTGGCTCCATCCTTTTTTAATGTTCACCTGCACCAGTGAATTTATTTGCAGGGTTAGGGTTAGAGTTAGGATAGATCATTCCTTCAGAACTGCTCTGACACTGAGGCATTTATATGCAGGGTTGAAGGTGCACATTTCCCGGGCTAAATTGGGATATTCCGGGTTCTTTTTGCTTCAGTTTTTAACTTTAGAGTGCAGTTTCAATCTGGTTTCTCCTGGCTTTGCAGGTGTATGTCATTTAAATGCCCTGCCTTCAAAGTGGTTGGAAACCCTGGTGGCGCAGTGGTTAAATGCCTGTACTGCAGCCATTCACTCAAAACCACAAGGTTGCGAGTTCAAGACCAGCAAAAGGGCCCAAGCTTGACTCAGGCTTGCATCCTTTCCAGGTCGCTAAAATGAGTACCCAGACTGTTGGGGGCAAATTAGCTTACTTGCTAATTAGCTTACTTGATGTTCACCGCTATGATCTTTGGAATAGCGGTATATAAATAAAACAAATTATTATTATTATTATTTGTCCTGTCTCTTTGACTCCTTAGTCTCAGAGGTGTTACAAGACACCTTCCATGTTTCTGCAAACATTCTATCCAAAACTAACCATATACATGTGCGAAACGAAACAATCAGGTCAAGTAAGCCTTGCACAAATAAAGAAAAACATTTTGACTCCTCAAGAAACCACTTGAAAATCTCTTCTAAAATGCATGGGATAAATTTTCTTTCATTCATTAGCTTCCACTACTTTTTATGATTTCCGTTTTAGTGGCAACATATACTTCTTTAACATGAGGTGGGGGCATAAATAGTGAGGGAGGCTTATCTTTGTTCCCCTTTTCTCTATTTTGGTGTCCAAAAATGCTCCGTAAGGGATTCTGGAAGCAGCTGCTATTAACCATCCCTGTTGTAGTCAGGCTCAAACAATTACAGCAAGATTGGCTTGAGTAAAATCCCATATTTACCAGCTCAAGCTTTTATTGTGTTATTTACTGCAGACATGCTGCTACAACTTGACCCTAACAGCTGGTGCTTTTCCAGCCTTAGCAATCTAAAGGTATCTGCCACCTTCTACATTGAAGGTAGGGAGCACACTTCAGGCTTAACTGCAACAGCCTCACACCCTTCTTTTAGGTTTCCATAGGTATCTTTTTTTTCTTAAATTATCGGTAAGGACCCAGGCAGAGTTCCATGCTTATACATACAGTGCGCCCTTGCCTTACGCGGGGGATCCATTCCGGACTCCTCCGCATAAGGCAAATAGTGCGTATGCTTGAGCCCCATTGAAAGTAAAGGGACTCGTGCATGACAGGTGCATGTGCCATTGAAACTTCCGTCGCATGGCTTTCAGCATAAGCTGAAAGCTGCATAAAAGGCACTCGCTTATGATGCGGGGCACTGTATATCTATGGCTGGCGCATGTAATGACTAGATGCAGTGTTTTTTACCTAACTAGCCAAGAAATAAGATGCATATATCCTGATGGACAAATACCCTATAGATGTGTTTTGCATACCCTCCAACTGTATTGATTTGGCAAGGACACTCCCAATTTATTCTTTGCCATCCCAATTTTTCAGCTGCTTTTAAAATGTCCCAGTTTCTCTCTCCTCCTCCTACTTTCCTCTAGTTGTCCTCTGCTTACTTCCATTGGTACAAACTGAGGTCAAAGTACAAACGTAGTCTGCACTCAACTCAGCAGGGGAAAGAGGAGAACAGGGGACAGAATCTTGTACTTCCCAGTAGGCTCGGGCAAAAACAAACTGCTAAATCCTCTCTTGGGTGTTCTTCCTTATTAATACCTTTTGTTATTTTGACTACACTCTGATTTGCTTGGCCATCGGGATCCCAGATTTCACCTGGGAAATGTTGGAGATTATGATATTGTCTTTAAAAAGTTCATATATATCAAGGCAGCAAAGCATGGGAAAGTTTTTATTTCTCTGACTGGCTGTGCTGCCTAAGGGATTCTGGGAGTTACAGTCTGAAAAAGTATGTTTCTAAATGCTGCAGAAAGGGAACATGTGAAACCCAGTGCTTTTCAGTCTATAATGTGCCAGGTACCAGCACTATAATTTTGCCTATTGGGTACAATCCTTTTTTTCTTTTCTGGAAACTTGCCCAAGTCCAGCAACCAATGACTCAGGAACTGGCAATGGTCCAGGGACTACCATTTTGAGTAGCACTGCCTTAGATCACAATGCACCCAGCTGCTTTATTGCTTTTGCCCATTTCCTCTTCATTTCTTCAGGCCATGCATAGAAACACAGTTCTACCCTTAGCCTTTGCAAAATAATAATAATAAAAATCATAGAGTTGGAAAGCAAAATCTATTTCTTTTAACATATGATTTTCTTATGTATGCCCGCATGGGGTGGAAGGAATGTTTGAAGGAGAGATGTTAGTGGTTTCTTTTGAAAAGCACTTATTTCTAGAACTATAAGAGCACAGATGCTTTTAATCCCTTCTGGGAGCAAAGTAGAGAGACAACTGTGTTCAACAATAGATCATACATTTGTGTTCATATAAATTGCACATTAAGTGGAAACCAAACGGAGAGCTTCCCTCACCCAGGACTCAACAGCTTCATATTGCAGGTGGAAGACTGAATATTTGTTTTTCCAGGTTAAAAATAGAAATGAGTACAACTTTCTTTAAGTGCTGGCTTTCTATAGGCAAGAGGTGCTTTAGTTATGCATTCTGAAGTGGAACAGTCTTAAGGGCTGTATACTGGTTTGTACTTTATGAACAAATCAGTGTTAAATATGTCTGGAAATGTTCTGTGTGATCTTTCCATTTCACCCAGCTGACTTTTCATGCTGTGAAAGCCTTGGTAGTTAAAGTGGCACGAAAATAAGGTCTTTTAAGTCTAACTGAAAGGGAGAAAGGATAAGAGATATTTTTTCACACAGTATATAATGTATATATAAGTGTAAAGTTAAATGGTGGAATTTGCTAAGGAACTCTGTTGTGGGTAGGGTTTCCATTGGTGCATATGATGGGCACTGCTTTGGTGCATATGATGGGACAAAATACAGTACTGAACTACGTAGGCTAGTGATAGAGAAGAAGTGTGGTCCTTATGACATTGCTAGACTACAATTCCCATAATCCCTCACTGCTGTATGTGCTAGCTATGTATGATGGGAGTTGCACTCCCAACGACATGTAGCCCTGGTGGCGGAGTGTACTGTACTGTACTGCAGCAACTCACTCACAAAACACAAGGTTGTGAGTTCAATACCAGATAGTGGCTCAGGGTCGACTCATCCTGGCATCCTTCTAAGGTTGCTAAAATGAGTACCCAGATTGTGAAGTCGAAGGCTTTCATGGCCGGCATCCATAGATTTTGTGGGGTTTTCGGGCTATGTGGCCATGTTCTAGAAGAGTTTATTCCTGACGTTTCACCAGCATCTGTGGCTGGCATCTTCAGTACCCAGCTTGTTGAGGGCAATTAGTTTACACATTGTAAACCGCTTAGGGAGTGCTTAAGTGCACTGATAAGCAATATAGAAATGTACTTGCTATTGCTATTGCTATTTACAGGGACACCTCCCACACCGCCTAGTGACTGCTATTGCTACTGCTACAGTGTGTCATGTCCCCCTGTAAGGATGGACATGTAGGGCTATGATCCAACATGACTTTTCTCATCTTTGGTTTTTTTAGAAGCCAGGAGTGGGAATGACTGTGTTTATATTTCCTTTTAAATGAAGGATAAAATATTGCTATTTTCCAGATTGCAGCTTTTTAACATGGAGCGGAATTCTGAGCAAAAATCTTCCTCTGTTCCCAATTATTTGAATCTTCAAAGTTCTTCAGCCAGATTGCAGCCAAGAAGAGAGCAAACTACCCCGACAAACAATGAACAAATAAAGCCCCCAGATCAATCAACAGCAAGTTTAAGGGTTGTACAAACTGCTTCTGCCCTATCTTTGCATCAGAATATTCCTGCTCTTTCTTGTACAGATGAAAGGTTAAGGTAAGCAAGCTGTTAATTCTAGACTTTAAGAATGCAGATTGATCTATTATACTGATTTTTTAAAAATTTCAAAGAAGCTGCGAAGAAGCCAGTGATCAGTGATAGGGGATTAATGCATGAACCCTGGAACAGTAGGGGCAAGATTAGGCTGGGGAGCTTCAGTCCTCTACACACACTCAAAATGATCTGGCAGAATTGGACCACCTAGACTCCTATGTAGTTTAGCCCCTATTGGAGTATCTATGAATAATAAAGGCTGCCTACAATCTGATTTATGCACAGTTACTTGGGAGTAAGATACCCTGAACTTATGGATGCCACTTCTAAGTATACATGCATTGTGCCTGTAAGAGTTTTCATACTGAAGGATGTTTGAAGGATAATGTAGAAGAGCAATTTGCCTTCCCCCTGCAAGTACTTACAAGTAGGCAAAATGAATAAAACTCTCCCTGCCAATGTTGAGCTTCCCTCCTTTAAAACAGTTCTAGGGGGCCTGAATTAATGACATGAGTGTTGGGATATAGAGTCACAAGGATAATGTACAATGTGGGTTTTAATAGTAACCAGGCATAAAAGGGTTACTATGGTGCTTTCTGCACCGCCATTTGGGACGTCCTCCGGACGTCCCATTTTAAAAAAGGGGCATCTCTTATAGACGCCCCTGGGCCTAGTACGGACTCCGTCCGTACAAGATGGCGCCGGCCCTTCTACATGGCCGGCGCCATCTTTGCGTATCGGACGCTGAGTGTCCGTACGCGTCGCACCGCTTGTGACGTAGCGAGCGCGCCCCTGGCGCCTCGCTACAAAAGAAGCTCCATTTTGGAGCTTCTTTTTCGGTCCGCACGGGAGTCGGGCCGTGTGAAGGCTCCAGCTCCCCTGCGGACCTACTGGCGGCGGCGGCAGACCGCCGCAAAGCGGCGGCCTGTACCCCGCCTATGAGCCATAATGATAAGGCATTTAAACAGGAAGACTATCAAAAAGATAGTCAACAATATATCCATCGACACCAGAGGGAGAGGCAAGGCCTAGTAGGCCTCACGGAGCTTTTGCTAGAGTAATGACGAGAGGGTTGTTACCAGTGTGGATGGTGGATGGTGTCGATGTATATATTGTTCTACACAGTGGAACTCCTTCTAAGAATAAAAGCCTCATCTGAGAGAAGTTTACAGTGTCTCTTTGCTCATTGAAAAAGGGAGAGGGGTTTCTCCAGCTCAGAAGCTCCTGACTACAGTCACAAAGGTGGAAAATCTGGTGCCAAACGTTGACGTGTTGCCTCATGCGCTGCGCAACATCAAAAGCGTTTTAACAATGAGACCTAAGTAAATATTGTAAAAGCAGCTGGAACTGTTTGCAGAATGGAACTGACTTCTTCCTCCATATGTGGGACATGTACAGAAATCTCCCTCCTCCCTTGGGGTGTCCAGAAGGAACTTTCCTCTTTCACGAAATGTCTGACAGTCTGCCATGTAGTCATTCATAAAGCTCTTGCACATTCACACAACTGCCAAAGGTCCCTTTCTTGGTTGCATCCTTCCATTAACAATTGGCACTCCATAATGTTTATGTCTTGCACTAGGTTTGTATTCCACTTCTTCCACATGCATTGCTGATACTTCAGTTGGCTACACGCACACCTAATCTGGTTATTGTCTTAATATGGTAAACATTAGTTATTGAAAATAATGATGAAGTGAACATGTTTGGACAAGGAATCTATGAGGCTCCATGCTTTTACCTGCTCCTGCACCTAGAGGCTTGATAGGTCTTCTACTTGCAAATAACATAATGTCATAATGTCACTTGTAGCTATCACTATCATCCAAGTATTAATCTAAAAAAATTGAAGGGCCTTTCTATGAGGATTTTACTGAGAAACTTTCCTGCCTGAAATGGAGTGATTTTTTTCTTCCAGTGTAATCCTGTTTTTAGAAACCACCTCTCTCTTTTCTCTTACTGCAAAACATAAATAAACACATACATTAAGAGGGAAAATTACCACTAAGAGCTGCCTATCTTGGAGGTTTAGCTGTCCTTCTTCATGTCTAGCATCCCAAAATAAGTAAGTGATGAGGGGGTCAGGCCCCACCTGGAATATTGTGTCCAGTTCTGGGCTCCACAATTTAAAAAGGATGTGATAAACTGGAACGTGTCCAAAGGAGAGCAACTAAAATGGTGAAGGGTCTGGAAACCATGTCCTATGAGGAAAGACTTAGGGAGCTGGGATGTTTAGCCTGGAGAAAAGAAGGTTAAGATAGCCCTGTTTAAATTCTTGAAGAGATGTCATATTGAGGAGGGAGCAAGCTTCTTTTCTGCTGCTCCAGAGACTAGGACCCGGAACAATGGATGCAAGCTCCAGGAAAAGAGATTCCAGCTCAACATTAGGAGGAACTTCCTGAAAGTAAGGGCTGATCGACAGTGGAACACACTCCCTCAGAGTGTAGTGGAGTCTCCTTCCTTAGAGGTCTTTAAACAAAGGCTGGATGGCCATCTGTCAGGGATGCTTTGGTTGTGATTTCCTGCATGGCAGGGGTTGGACTGGATGGCCCTTGTGGTCTCTTCCAACTCTACGATTCTATGATTCTAAGATGCTTCTAGGTAAGAGGTCTCCACTGTTACTTTTCCAAGGGAAATTGTCCTTTTATATAAATGCAATGTTGCATGAAAGCAGCAATATAGGTCAAATGCTAAAGGTAGAATTCTAATTAATATTTTGAGATTACTATTTCTAGGAAGTACATATGTGTGTTTCTATACCTTTCAGCATGCTAAAATTCTGTGTCCCATGATTCTGATAAAAAATAATGTAAAACTGCTGAAATAAAACATCTCAACCACATTGATTAGACTTTATTAGAATTATTTATAGAATCTTCTAATCAAATAAACATTCCAAGGGCCAAATAAACATTCCAAGTCAGATCTTCATCAATGTGGAACAGTGTACATGTTCTCCAGTTCAAAAAAATATATCTAGTAAAAGTTGGAAATTTGTTTAAATCCCACATGTTGAGGGGTGCTTATCTGTTTCTTTCAATAAATAACAATAGTTATCACCTGTTTCTTAGAGCTTTTTTTTTTTTTTTTTACAAAAAATAACTTTTAAAAACATCCTAATAACCAAGGCTGCCCCATGATAACACACTTTGTTAGACTGTAAATTCAACGTTTGCTTAAGTGGCATTTCTTTGTTTTCCCTCTTAAATACTTTTATAACATCCATTTATTTTCAAAAACAGAGTGTATTTTAAAAGGGAACCAGATTTAAGGAGTGGACATCATGTTCTACAGCCCAAAAGTTATTCTGTGTTCCTGTTGCAATGCAACATAAAATAAAATTACATTTGCTCCTAATTCCACCCTATACATTCAGCTATCCTCAGTGCTGGATTAAATCCAGGTTCTTAAAGTGTGTTCGGAAGAGTGATGAGCAACTATGCCAGTGAATCTTTCTATTCTACTATGCTTCACATCCTATTCATTTCTATCTGTAGTTGGGCATTTATGGCAAATACATAACATATTTGTAAAACAATAGCCCTAATAGAAGTACATGGTCACCTTAACGGTTCTACTTGAAAGAACTTGGAAAAGTTACTTTTTTTACTGCAGCTTCCAGAATCCCCCAGCTAGCATTGCGAGCTCATTCAGGGAAATGGAGTCCAAAAACAGCTTTTGCAAGTTCTCCTTTTATCTGGCATAGAACTGCCTTGTGTATCTAACACAGAGATCTTTTCTTTTAACTGAAGAGATGAGTGAATTAACCTGGGATCTTCTGCATGGTAAATGTCTGTATGCTTGCCATTCAACAATGCCCCCCTCCTCTGTGTACAACAAAAATATGGTTTAATGAGAAGGAGCCTTTGTCTAAGTGATCCAGTTTCTTTTTTTTAACCTTTCATTTTATTCTAGTACTGCTGAACAGCAAGGAAGAACAATTATGCCTGCCCATGAGAGTCCTTTTCATGTCACTGAAGACCTAGATAAAGAAAAGGATATTGCATTCCTCTTAAAGGAATTGGATGTTCTAAGGGCAAACAATAAAAAGGTACAGTGGAAATATTCCAGTACAGCCTATTAACCTACTCTAATTTTACTTTTATTGTTTGTTTTGATTGACAAGATATCACTTTATTTTGTTGTCTGATGAACGTTTGTTTCATGGTTTGTTTATCTTGGGATAGTCTCCTTGTCTGCCTTTGATTTTTTTTAATCTGTGATGGCACAGATACTTTACCTAACTATCATCCATATTCTAGTGCAGTTTTTTTTCTGCCTCAGGACTCTTGGAAATTTGGAATGGCAGAACTTGTTCAGAAAGTGCTGTAGTTTAATTAAACACTCTTAATCACCCACACTTGGCTGTGGATCAAGACTGATCATGAGATATTTCCGTGAAACAATATCCAGGTTAAGAGATCTGTTGTGGAATACTGTACTTCACATACTAAAAATATTACTGTAGTTCCACTTCTTAGCACACTCAGTTTCTCTAAGATCTTTAGAGTGAATTGATCAGATAAAGTTTTCTGAAGATGTATTTCCTTGTGTAATCAGTCTAATTCTACCATAGTTTTGATTATTAAATCTGAAATGAATTGTTTTAAAGATATAATACCTATTATTATTATTATTATTATTATTATTATTATTATTATTGCCAAATATCTATTATAGAGTAAGTGTTGAATCATCTTCAAGTAAGGAAAGCCCATATGTTAGAATGAACATAATGAAGGAATAGTTCTCAAAATATGGCTGTATTGTACTTATATTCAAATGAGACATCTGTTCTTTATAAAAAATTTATACAAGTTTTCTTTTTATTTTTTTTCCTGTAGTTTCATATTTTATAGAGTCATTGAAATATGTACAGAACTTAGTTTATTAGTTAATATTTAACTTTTATAGCCATGATCTTGTAATACAAGGACTTGAACAAGTGGCCCAGTGTGCTTTTCACTGTTTTCCCTCTTGTTGTTAAAAACAATAGCCATCTACTTGGGTTGCATTGTATATTATTTTTGAATTTCACAGGCCTGTTGTGGCAGGACATGGGCACATGTTAGGATGCAGATTCCAATTACTTACCTGCATCTAGTCTTTGGGTTCTGCCCAAGACTGTGGTGGACAAGTCTTATCCTTGAACTGCTTACTCCACAACTGAAAATTCAGCCAGTCAAACTGGGAAAAGACCATTAACTTGGTTGCTGGTTCCTTACTAGTTGCTTAAGGCTCTGATTCTGTTCTGTGTCCCATTGAACTTTGAGCTTCTCAGTAAAGACACTTAGGTTTGTTCTGCATGCTCTTTCTTCCTCCTGTCCCTATGGCAACCTCTCTTAACCACATGCTCTCCAGATGTGCTGGGCTGCAGCTTCCATCATTTCCAGTCGGCTAATACGTGGTTTGGTTAGAGACTGTGGGACATTTAAACAAACACAGCTGGGGAACTCCATTTTGGGGGAGGTATAGTAGCCAACATCACCCTTAAATTTCTTATAGCCCAGGAAATTAAACTGGAATGCAGAGATATTTTGTCTCTTGTGGGCCAAAATACATTGTAAGAATACATTGGCTTTAAATGGATAAGAACCTTTATATCTTTTTTAAAGCTTTTAGATAACAGAAACATTTAACAACTTATTTGTTATGTTGCTGAGTGATGAGGAGAATTAAACATACGTTTTGTTATGGGTTAATCAGTTGCCTATACTTTTATATATAGCCAACAGCCTTACAGTCTGTTTGTTCAATTCAGCTTCAGGATAAGCTGTCTGAAAAGGACAAGGAGCTGAAGACAATAAAGTTGGACTTAGAGCTGCATGAGAGAGTGACAGAAGCGAAGATTGCAGAAAAGGCTGCAGGTACAGTAGACGAACATTCAACAGATGTCCATATGGCTCAGACAATCCGCCTGGTTGTTGTATGGCGTGGCCTCATGAACATTAGGTATATTTGCTAAAGGAGGGATCGTTTGACTTTTTTATGAGAGGCTGTTTAAAGTTGCTTAGAAAATAGGTGGCTTTAACATCCTGGTACCGGTATTAGTGGGAGCTTTACCTGTATTCATACTGATTTGGGCATTAAATGCATTGTTAACACCATGTCAATCCAATCACAAAAAGGGTGTTTGTTTTGTTGGAAGGTCCTGAACAAACAAGGGGAAAATGATTACCACGGCCATTTACCTTTCAACCAGCAGTCCAAATATCCATTTATTGTTTTAGCTCCCGCTCCCCAATGATGATACTGCCTGTTCCTCCACACACCTTTGCCTGTAGATACTTCTGTGCTCCCCCCAGTTCAGGACCTGAAGCTTGGTCCAGTGGGTGGCAAAATCTAGATTTTGACTAATGGAGATGAACCCCAAAGGCTTATTACAAGTTTCCCATGGTGACAATTTATTGACTAGAAACAGATTAGAGAGAAACCTATAATTTGCATGTGGTTTAGAGGTTGTTTTCATAATATCAGTTTCATTCAGTTTTTGAATGATCATTTCATTGTAAAGTTTGTTTGTAAGCGATTGTCAGTTGTATAGATCAGGATAGTACAAAGCTGTGGTACTGGCAGCAAGGAAGATTGAACATGAGTACAGCTGAACAATGCAGATGAGAAGGGGAGGGGAGCTAAAACAATAAATGGATATTTGGACTTGCAGGAGCCTTGCATAATTGAACATAATAACAATATTTGAACTCATGAATCTGACTTGATACCTTAAAAATATCCCCTCCATATCTCACTTGTGAAACAGGTTGAAACCAGGGACAGGGACTGTGCAGCCTTTTAGATGCTTTTGCACTGCAATTCCCAGCAGCCTTAGCTAGCCCAATCAATGGTGAGGAATATTGGGAACTGCAGTTCAGGGACATCTAAAAGGCTGCACAATTCCCACTCCTGAGCAAAATCTGACATAAGTCTTACATACAGTAGTCCTACTGATATTAAGATTTAGGTAAGCAGTAATTATCAACTCACACTAATTTCAGTGGGTCTACCATGTATAACATATATTCATACTACTAAGCCTGGAGCCAGAACTCTGGACCAAAACGAAGGGCGTTGTGAGGGAAGAATGCAAAAAGACACTTGCTGAAGCAAAAAAGAAAGAAAAACCTCATGGGATGACAGAGGAAATTCTTCAAAAGATTAAAATAAGAAGCAAAAGTAAAACATGACAGGAATAAGGTCAGAAGGTGCAAAGGGACAAAAAGAATTACTACAGTAATCAATGCAGATAAACAGAAGAAGACAACAAAAACAGGTAGACCTGTTTTGTATGATCTGAGAAATCGAATTGGAAATTTAAACCAAAAGTAGGAATCCCGTATAATCAGCAGGGGAACACATTGCATGATTAAGAAGAAATATAAAAACAGTAGAAGCAATACACTGAAGAACTATATAAAAGAGATGAAAGGGTGACAGATTCATTTAAGGAAACATTTGAAGATGAACTCACAAATTTAGAATATGAAACGGAAGCTGTGCTCAAAGCACATGGGAGAAATAAACCTCCAGGAACTGAAGGTATACTAACAGAGCTGCTTCAAGATACAAAGACAACATCTACGGTACTCTAATTCTAACAAGTCTTTGAACAAATATGGAAAACAAAAGAATGGACTGAAAGCTGGAAATACTTCATATATATTCCAGCCCCCAAGAAAAGGGCCACTGGGCATTGCATTAGCCACAGGACTATTGCATTAATCTCCCATATAAGTAAAGTGATGCTCAAATTTTTACAACAAAACTTTTATCATATAAGGAACAAGGAGTCCAAACTGGGTTCAGAAGAGGCACTAGGGATTATATTCCAAACATACATTGAATAATGGTGCATACTAAAGAATTTAAGAAGAAAATCAATCTGCACTTTATAGATTATAGAAAATCCTTTGATTATGTAGTTTATGAAAAACTATGGATCACTCTTTAAAAATTGGGGTGCCACAACATTTGTTTGTCCTGATGCAAAACCTATACACAGGACAAGAGGCTGCTGTGAGGACAGAATACAGTTGGCCCTCACTTTCCACGGATTTTTTATCCATGGATTCAAACATCCACAGCTTGAAAATATTCCCCAAAATAAGCAAATCTAGATTTTGCCATTTTATATGAGAGGCACAATTTTTCCATGCCACTGTATATAATGGGACTTGAGCATCTATGGATTTTGTTATCCATGGGGGATCCTGGAACCAAACCCCAGCGGATACTAAGGGCCCACTGTATGAAGAAACAGAATGATCTCCAATTGACAAGGTTTCATTTTATCACCATATCTGTTTAATTTATCTTCAGAATATATTTGCAGCCAGTCCTAACTAAAGTAAACCTGAATGCATTTGCTAGTCACAGATTGTCTGTTCCTGCATGGCAGGGAATTGGACTGGATGGTCCTTGTGGTTTCTTCCAACTTCGTGATTCTATAATAATAATAATAATAATAATAATAATAATAATAATATTTTATTTATATACCGCCCTTCTAAAAATCAGGGCGGTGAACAACAAGAAAAACAATACATTACACAAAATCAAATAAAATACATTAAAAGCAGTTCAATAAAAATAATAAAAATAACATGTCGGCAAAACAATGCTGACAAGGCTGACAAGGGGGGGGGGAGAGTTACTGGTCAGGGTAAGCTTGTTCAAATAAATGGGTTTTTAACCCCTTCCTGAATTGGGCTAGGGAGGTGGCTGAGCGGAGCTCGAAGGGCAGCGCGTTCCAGAGGTTGGGGGCTGAGATGGAAAAAGCCCTCCTAGAGGTGGAATTATATTTCGCCTCTGGAACACTTAATAATAGCTGCCCTGAAGATCGAAGTGCGCGGGGCGGATTGTACGGAGAGAAGCGGTCCTCCAGGTACCCTGGGCCCAAGCCATTTAGGGCTTTATAGGTAATTACCAACACCTTGTATTGCGCCCGGAAGCGAATAGGCAGCCAATGTAAGTCTTTAAGGACTGGTGTTATATGACTGGCCCTGGCAGTGGCAGTGACCAGACGGGCTGCCATATTCTGCACAAGTTGCAGCTTCCGGGTATGGTACAAGGGTTGCCCCATGTAGAGCGCGTTGCAGAAATCCAAACGAGAGGTTACCAGGGCGTGTACAACCGTTTCAAGGTCTCCCCGGTCGAGGTAGGGACGCAACTGGCGTATCAGCCGAAGCTGATAGCAGGTGCTCCTGACCGTCGCATCCACCTGAGATGTAAGGTGGAGCGACGAGTCCAGGAGCACCCCCAAGCTGCGTACAGAGTCCTTCACGGAAAGCGTGATTCCGTTCAGGACTGGTGGAACCACCGCCAACCCCGGACCGGGGGAACCTATCACGAGTACTTCCGTCTTCTCTGGATTCAGGCTGAGTCTGTTGTCCCTCATCCAGCCCATTACCGACTCCAGACAGGCCACGAGAGGAGAGACGCCAATCCCGGTCACTGCATCAGTCGGAGACATAGAGAAGACTATTTGGGTGTCATCAGCATACTGATAACACCGCGCCCCATGTCTCCGGATGATCTCTCCCAGCGGTTTCATGTAGATGTTAAAAAGCATGGGAGACAGAATGGCTCCCTGAGGGACCCCAGATGTAAGGGCCCTCTCATCGGAGCACTCGTCTCCCAGCTGCACCATCTGGGACCTCCCGGAGAGGTAGGATCGGAACCACTGGAGCGCAGTGCCCCCAATTCCCACCTCCGCCAGGCACCCCAGAAGGATACCATGGTCTATGGTATCGAAAGCCGCTGAGATGTCCAAGAGCACTAACAGGGACACGCTTCCCCTGTCCATGCCCAGACGGAGATCATCGACCAAGGCGACCATAGCAGTCTCAACCCCGTAACCTGCCCGAAAGCCAGTTTGAAATGGGTCTAGATATTCCGTTTCATCCAAGATCGATTGAAGTTGGATTGCAACCGCCCGCTCGATCACCTTCCCCAAAAATGGCAATAGCGAGATTGGCCGATAATTATTATGCAACAGGGGGTCGAGGGAGGGCTTTTTTAAAAGAGGTTTTACTGTGGCCAATTTCAAATTTGTTGGAAATTGCCCATCCCTCAATGAGGTGTTAATAATCCGCTGTAACAACAAGGTTACAGCCGGGGCCCCCTGTGCCGCTAGCCATGAGGGACAGGGATCGAGAGGGCATGTTGTCTTCCTAACACTTCCAAGGATCTTGTCCACATCCTCGGTACTGACAGACTCAAACTGATCCAGACTAACCAAGTTCACGGATGCCCTGGATACCTCTACTCTAGGTTCTGCTCTAAGGCTGGCCTCAAGACCTTCGCTTATCCGAGAGATTTTATCCGCGAAGAAGTTGTTAAATTGGTCGCAGCAGGCCTTGGAAGGTTCAAGGATCTGGTTCGGGGCAGGAGGGAGCTGAGTTAGCTCCCTCACTACCCTGAACAACTCTGCCGGACGCGACTCCGCGGACGCGACGCATGCAGCATAGAACGAGTTCTTAGCTGCACGAATCGCCTCTCCATAGTCCTCCAAAAGGCGGTCTAGGAGAGTCTTGTCGGATAAGCGCTGGTGTTTCCGCCAGCGGTGCTCTAGCCGTCGCAGAACCCGCTTCCTTGCCCGGAGATCTTCCGTATACCAGGGCTTGCGTTTGGAAGCAGGCCTGAGAGGGCGCTTGGGAGCGATACTGTGTATAGCCTTGGATAGACCGGTATCCCAGATACCGGTCAAGGCATCAACAGAATCGCCGTCATTTCCAACCATAAGCCCCTCTAGGGCTTCCTGGAACCTATTGGGTTCCATCAGCCTTCGAGGGTGGACCATTCTAATAGGTCCGCCGCCTCCAGGAGGGATCTGGGTAGAAACCTTGATCACAGCCTCTACCAGGAAATGATCCGTCCATGACAGGGGGGAAATATTAGATATTTCTGCCCACGGATTTTCCATGTTCGTACAAAAGACCAAATCAAGCATATTACCCGCAGAATGCGTTGGACCCGAGACCAGTTGAGACAGGCCCATGGAAGTCATGGTATCCATGAATTCACGAACCGCACCGGATGGAACATAGCTGGCCGAGAAGGGAATGTTGAAGTCCCCCAGGACTAAAAGCCTGGGGGACTCCAACAATACCTCCGAGACCAGCTGTGTCAGTTCGTTAAGGGAGTCTGTTAGCGCACGAGGTGGCCGGTATACCAACAGAATCCCTAGACTGTCTCTGGCCTTCAGGGTCAGGTAAATACACTCGATGTAGGAAGTTTGACGAACATGGTTCCTGGAAAGAGACAAGGTGTTCTTATGGATCAAGGCGACACCCCCCCCCCCCCCGCCCACCTAACCTGGTCTGGTCCTTCACTGAGTACCCGGCAGGTAGGGCCTGGGCCCACACAGCTTCCCCACCAGGCCCAAGCCAGGTCTCAGTTATGCAAGCCAGGTCGCAGTTGTTATCCTCAATTAGATCATAAATGATGTGGGACTTGTTCTTAATGGACCTGGCATTGCACATAAAGTAGATCCATTGGCCTAAATCCAATTGCTAATCTCAATTAGCCTCGATCCGTTCAGTTAATTGTTGAATGGTAGATCAACTCTTATGCAAATCCTATAGATTTAGTGGGTTACTCTAATTGTGACTACCAACTGAATTTAAGATAGATGGAGAAATGTGCCCTCCCCTCCCCCAACTGTTTTGGGCCCAGAATCCCATAATTTCTCAGCACTGACTATGCTATCTAAGGCTGATGGGAATAGTAAGCCAAAACCATCTGGCTGTAGTAGTTAGAATGTTGAACTACAACTCTAGAGATGGGGTTCAAATCCCTGCACGGCCATGGTAACCAACTGGCCAACCTTGGGCAAGTGACACACACTCAGCCTGAGACGAAGGCACAGGCAACCCCCCCCCCACCTTGAACAAATCCTGCCAAGAAAACCCTGTGATAGAGTAGCTTTAGAGTTGCCATAAATCCAAAACAACTTGAAGGCACAGAACAACAATGAAGTTGAAATTAACAACTCTCATTAATTTTGAAGGATCTTATTTAAACAGAGGTAACATTGAAATTACTCCTTAGCATTCCATAGTGTCTGTAATTTGTGTGTATATGTCTGTGTTAGAGAATCCAAATATTATAACCAAGCCCAATCATTCTCTGACACTGGCAGAAGCCTAAGTATTTGCAGCTCCAATTAAAGATATTTACCATAACCCTATAGATTTTTTTAAGTCACCATAAAACACTTACCTAGATCATAGTTACATCTTGATTATCCACCAACTAAACATTTACAGTATGTGAACTGTTTGGATTAAATTCCAAGTTATGTGTTTGTTTTGGGGATGTTTGCACAGAGTTTTACTTCTGTGCATATAATACTGAAATATTTTATTCAGTATAGACTTTTCTTACTCATTGAAACACGTGGAGAAAATCAGCAGGTAAAAACACATGTGCCTTGATCTGGCAATTGTGGTGGTCCATGTACAGAAGTGCCACCTGTAAGGATCACCTTGAAGATAGGATTCTCAGCACTGCTTATGAGAAAAGTATGTATCCTGCTCTTGGCATCTACATGAATCTCCCTGGGCATTAGAGCCTGTTTTCTGCTTATGGAAAAATTGGCTATCTTGCATTTGCTACCGATATGTGTTGTATCCTTTGCTGACATTTCTAGGGGTTTCTGCTACCAATGATATGCTTTAAAGTGTCTTTATTTTAGAAACCTTTAAATTAAATTAGGTTAAATTAGTTCTTGCTTGGTCAAACATTGCTGGGATTTTCTGTGAATACCTACTGTTAATTACTGTAACTTTACATTTGCAAAAGAGAAGCAAAATGTTTTCATTATATAGGTTTGCTTTTATTTGTTTTTTAAATCATATTTATAGTCTGTTCTTCCATCCAGATGGCAAGAGCTAAATAGATGTTACATGTATACAGGTTTCTTACTTATGAAATCACTGATGAAAAAATATCTAATAAAAAGCACTTGAGGACTGTATTATCCAGTTTTGTCATGCACTTTGAGAAAATATTTCCAATAATCTTACAGTATAGCTCCCAAAGGAAAGGACTTTTCCAATCTAAAATTGACATGAGGAAGAGTGTAAAAAGCTGGAGAAAACTTGAAACTGATTATTAAGCAAATAAAATGGGGATTTGACCCATTTGTACAATACCTGCAATGCAACTTTTGTATGTTGTTGTCAATGTCTAACAAAGTTATATGTCTCAGTGGTCATGGGGCACAACCATGTAGACAGTTTTTGTGAGTCTTTGTAGAATAGCCATTTACATTGTTGATGGAAGCAGGTTACATCTGAAATTCAAAAATGACTTGCTTTTCCAGCAGTGCAAATGTCTGCAGTTAATTTAAACTTTCTGCCTTATGTTCAGCCATCCAGCACATATGCTCATGGAAATTACTAGATCATAGTTGGTGTTGGAAAAAAGGTTAAGAAGAGGAGCAAGAATGGAAAACTACAGATGAAAGAATAAAATAGGAAAGAAATAGGAAAACATCCTACCAGTGAGGGTACCCATCTGCACTTATCACATTCAGTCCACACGCATAGGTTTGAAGTTCTAATGTAATGAAATAAATGATGTTGGATATGCTTGGACTTGAGACCAGTGTTCAAATTTTATCCTAGTCACTGGCCGGCTTTAGATGTATCACAACATTTCCTGTGCCTGGAACAATGAAATGGGAATAATAGTGAGTGAATAATAAGGGGAAATGAAGATTTGTTTGAATGCCCTTATTAAAGAAATATGATTGTTGCCATGCTTATTTTCTTTTTATCTCTCAGTAAAACATTCCCATTTGCTCATAAATTTCATTTTTTTAATCATGAATCTTTGAGTCATTGATTGGTTTGGGGATAGAATAGAATCTTTATTGCGGTCACATTGGTTTTTGGTTTTTTTTCTTGCTGATTGCTTTTATTGCCTCTAAATATGTAATTATCTATTTCTTATTATATTTCTCCTTTCAAAATTATGTGTATACCACTCTGTGATCCTTATGGTTCAAGGGGTAGTAGTTTATAAATTTAAAAATAAATAAAATATTTGTACTTTTGTACAGAAAGAACTGGAGGGAAATGTTTGCATTACTATAATAAGAATAGTACTTTACACATGTGTACCTTCTCTCTTTCTCTTCACAAATGCTGGGAGTTGGTTTGGAGAAAGGGTCTTTAACCAGCACATTTCTTTCGCCACCAGAGGCTGCTGTTCCTTCTTACTGTTTGATTGTTAGAGGTTACCTCTTGATACTGTTGTGTTGCTCAGCATATGTGTCAAAGGGGTGAAGGACAGGAAGAATAACTGCTATAACCTGGGATGTAAAGAGAAAAAACACATTAAAAATTTGAGTATGAAGAGAATATAGGCTGAGAAATAGTAGGAGGGCTCTGGGGAAAATTCCTTTCAAAGATGCTGCTGGGAAGATGCAGAATTGGGCTTGGTAGTACAGAGAATGGACCAATTGTGCTGAAGCAAAAGAACTGAAGTAGATCAGTGTGTGAAGAAGATGAATAGAAGGAACATCAAGATTAGTTAAAATATTTTCCTTTCTGATATATCATATAATACCCCTGTTGTTGTGTGTCTTCAAGGTGTTTCTCACTTATAGCGACCACTAAGATTAACGTATAATGGGGTTTCCTCAGAAAGATTTGTTCAGAGGGGGTTTGCCTTTGCTTTCCTCTGACACTGAGAGACTGTGACTTGTCCAAGGTCACCCAATGTGTTTCTATGGCCAAACTGGTTTCCAGAACCAAAGACCAGTGCTCAAACCGCTACACCACACTGGCCCTCTCTGACATTTATCCTTGCTCAGTTTTACTTTCTAGGACCATAGGCATTCATACTTAACTGCTTATAAAAGAAGTTAACCTCCATATTTTGATTGTGGTAACTAATTCAACAGAGGTTTGCTGTTGCTTTCCTCTGAGGTTGAGAGTGTGTGAGAGTGAGTGTTTCCTAGGCTGAGTGGGGATTTGACCAGAGTACTAGTCCAACACTCAAACCATTACACCATGCTGGCTGCCAAGCCAAACAAGATCTCCTGTCCTGCCTGTTACTGCTTAGTGGCAGGAAAGGCGACATTCAGCCTGCCCAACCCTTGTTGATGTGTGCCTTCAAGTAATTTCTGATTTATGGTGACCCTAAGGGAGCCCCATCACAGGGGTTTTTTGGCAAGATTTCTTCTGAGGAAATCTGCCATTCTCTTCCTCTAAGGCTAAAGAAAGTGGTTGGCCCAAGGACCCAGCAGAGAATGAAACTTGAATCTCCCAGTGTCCTCTTCCAACATGCAACACCACACAGGGTTTCTGATATTCTATAAAATAATAATTCAGTTCCCAAAGTATTAGGCTATAATTATAATAACAACTCTATAAAAGTGAAGGCTTGCCTGATAATCTTCAGAAACATAAGACTACTGGAAACAAAGTTAAATTCATGCAATTAATTTGTTGGGGATGGGGGGGGGGGGCTTTGAAAATAATATGTCAGAAGGTATAATGATGAACTTTGATCATCCTGTCCAGTTGATTAATGAGGCTGCCTGCAGAACCCTTTATTAAGTTTCCCAGTATTATGACTTAATGTTGCACTGAGTTGAAAAGCCAACTGAAGGCTGACAGCATAATTTCTAGCAATGGTACCATTTACTTTTCTGGACTAAACCTCCCAGAATCTCCTAACCAACATGGGATTCTGAAACATCTCTTGGGCTGGGATTTAGTGTTGTGAAAAGGGTCCTAAATTTAGATCTCACCACACATCTAGGTCACAGTTATCTGCCTATGAAATGGGGAGAATCAAAAATTTCCATAGCAGACTATGTGGGGAGAAGGGAAATGGCAAAATAGTTTCAGTACAAAACATACTGCTTTGGAAAGGGCAATATTCATAAATGCCTGGTGTCCCTGCACAGTGAAAAACAGAGTGGGTACCCTGATGTTCAGCTTGTTAACAGAAATATTTTGTTGTATTAAAGTTTTATATTCATAATTTTTATTTATTTTTATGTCAGTCAACCATGTCTTCTGGGCAGTTAACGAAAGTTAAAAAAACCAATAGTTTGCTCAACAATTTGTGACTGACAGAGTCTGAGTGTACTATTGAAGCATGACTAGTGAGCTGTTTTCAAACAATTGAAATATCTGGCACCAATTTCACTATGGGCCTCTGAATCCAGGTAGAGGGGAACAGGAAAATCTCAATAATGCAGGCATTTTCCTATAATCTAATGAGACTGGGGACAGTCCTTAAATGTTCCCATATATGCATATATAGGTAATGGGCAGAAACCAGGTATCCCAGGGGGAGAAACAGGCAGAAATCATGGATAGTTAAAGCTATTTAATTTGCTACCACAAAGTGTGGTGATGGCCATTTCCTATTTATTAAACAAATTGACTTTCAGTAACAGCTGGTTGGCCTCTTCAGTCTGATCCAGCAAGGTCTTATGATCTTTACTCTGGGTGTGTGGCATTTCCCAAGAAGCCTCAACATACATATAGAGAGAGGGGCAACATCACCCGGATGTTAAGTTATAAGTGTTAAGTTTTGAAGGCCTGTTCTATGAGAGAACTACATGCTGCAACAATAAATCTTCTAAACCACCTTAAAACTCTCCTTAGCTGGTTTAGCACATGCAATTGAGCAGGGTGTTCCAGATAAACACTGCCAAGCAGTTAGTTAATGTTTGTTGTTTTATTAAAGTCCTTGGCTGTTGGCCACATTGCAGTTGAGAAAGTATATTGTCTGGTTTAATGATCTAATAATTGCTACCGTTTGAAACAACAGTGGCTATCAGGTAAATTGTTGTTGTTGTATGCCTTTCCCACTTATGGCAATCCTACCACAGTGCTTTCTTGCCAAGATTTGTGCAGATTGGGTTTGCCTTTGACTTCCTCTGAGGCTGAGAAAGTGTGACTTGCCCAAGGTCACCCAGTTTCTGTGACTGAGCAGGGATGTGAACCCTTATCTCCAGAGTCGTAGTCTAATGCTCAAACCACCATACCATGCTGGTGAATCCCATCAGGTGAATAACAAATAGTAATTTTAAATATTTTTTCTTCGTTGTATTAAAGTTATGTTTCATCTTTCTAAACACAAGATTTTCAGAGGCTGGGATGAACTATAGATATGAAAGAAGATGCACGGACTGTGTATGTATGTGCCTTCAAGTCACCTATTGGTTTAATATGACACCACAACTTTCATAAGGTGTTCTTAGGCAAGGAATGCACAGAGGTAGTTTGCCATTGCCTTCATTTGAAATATAGTGTACAGCACCTGGTAATCCTTGGCAGTCTCCCATCCAAGTACTAAACAGGGCACACACTATTCCACATCAATATTAAATGTAAAGGGGGGGGGTTCTGTAGGCAGAAAACTGAGAATAAGATGCCATACTTAAAGTGCTTTAATTTCCTGAGTAGCACAGAATAATTCACAGTTTGGAACTCACAATTTTGATACCAAATACCCAGTTTTAAAACAATTGCTTGTTTTAAGAGATACATATTATTTGTGATTTTAAAGTACTTTAAAAGTGACTTTAAAAGAACGTCTAATATCTATACAATAGCTAAATGTATACTTTACAGCAATAGCAGTAACACAACAATGCTTTGCTTGAGATGAAATTCAGAGATGTTTTTAAAACTGTGGAATTCCTGCAATATGTCAAACCATGGGATATTCTGTGGACGGTGATGGTCTAAATATGTGAAATTTTTCATATTTTCCTCAGTCTGGTTTGTGCTTGATGCACATTCCATACCACTTTACCTAGCAGTGCTTCCTTAAAGTCTCTTCAGCTAATGAACTGCTCTTTTTTAATCTTTCAAATGAGGATTTAAATCTAGATGAAATATTTTATTTATTTAATTTATATCCCATGTTTCTCCTTAGAGAGGATCCAAGGCACCTTACGACATTACTTTTAAATATTTATGAATAAGGTTGGGAAAGTTCTAGTTATTGAGGCAAACAAGCAACAGTTTGGACTGCATTTGGAAGACAAATGAATCAAGTCACAAACCGGAAATATAAATTTATTAGCATTAGTTAATTCTTCTTTCCGTTTCCATTTTCTCATCATTATAGGGAAATATCTACCATTTCTTTTAAGCTCACTTCGGTGACTTCTTTTTAGATGCCATTTATTTTTCTTTCTTGCATGTCATCCATTAAAGATTAGCTGTGGAAGGTTGGAGCATGGAGAGATTATGAATGCCAGAACAACTCCTCTGGAATAATAATCAGTTTTTGATATTTAATGCTGTTTGACTTTTGCAGACACATTTCTTATTAACCTTTGATACAAAGAGAAATCCAGGTTCCTGATATCTCATGGAGAAGATGAATTTGAGATCCTCTTCCAATTAAAGTGAAATAAGGCCAATATTGGGCTTTAGCCAAAAGATCTCAACAGTTCCCAACCCTTGTGTTTATAAATCTAAATATGTGTGACATTCTATTTTTTTAAAAGAATGTAACAGACATAGTTTTACTAATAATTCTGTCCTAAAATTATTCTTTCTATATACAGTATGTACTTAGCCTTAGTTTTGTTGTAAGACTGTTACATTATAGTTATGCAAATACATTTTTCTAAACCTTTCATCAGATGGTGTCTTGATAAATGCAAAGACCTTTAAGACACCAGAGGTGCTGTTTAGTTCCACTCAATCGATTTGAGTTTTCTCATGGACTTCAGATAGAGCTGAATTGTGCTGTCAAGTTACTGAACTTGTAGCAGTAATATTTGAAATGGAGACTTGAGTCATGAAAATGGTGGTGGGGAGGAATGAAGAGAAATGTTCTTTTTGCTTTAATTACAAAGGTGTATTCTGGGGTAGGGGGCTTAATGAAATAAAAAGCACAATCCCAAATGCAGTATAGCACATTTTGATTTTATATAATAGTTTGTTAATTGGAGAAGCAACCTTGTTTCCATATTAATGAAAGTAATTGTGTAGTGTTGTACGTATAAGTCTGTTTAGCATATATTAGTTGGATATGTTCTTGCTTTCCTGTCAATTAAGAAAACAACAATAAAATTCCAGCATATTCTTAGAGAAATTTAGTTCCCTGTTGAGAGTCTCCCATCTGTACACAATTCAAAATTCCTGAATTTCACTATTTGTGTTAATTAGGGGTCCTTTAAAAATAATATGCATGTAAATTATATTTGTCAAAATTTACTACTTGGAAAGCAGTAGCAACGCAGTTTTAGAAAAGTCATCTCAGCACAATTATTTTGGAAGGAGAACGGCAAGTTTAGTGCATTGCAAAGATTAGTATTGATAAGAAATGCAGAGAGTTAAATGCAGATGAAGAAAATGTACATAGTCTCATTTACATGCCTTCTCTTTCATTTTCTCTCTGGTGCTCAAAGTAAATAGGAACACACCACAGTATGGCATCTTTTCCCTTACTTTTATTGCTAAACATTTTGGGCTCTTTGGTGGAATCGGTGTATTTACATCACCAGAAATTTAAGAGCCTTTGAATACCTCAAACCAAATACGTACAACAAACATAAGGTAACAAACATGTCAGTACATTCTATCTGTGTTTGAACACACTTCTTTATCTGCAGAGTCATATTTATATGTAAATGGCTTTTAGTCTGTAATGCTTAGTACTGACCTGTTAAAACTGCTCCACTTTCATTCACGCATCCCTGTAATGCTTATACCCTAATGACATCAGAATAATGTCATTTAAAAAAATAAAGTACAGTACCATGGGACTGCTGACATTCATTTTAACAAGACCACAATCTAGCTGTTAGACTATTCTAAGATTATCAGCATTCTGCAATATGTTGTGTGTACAAGCAGATAAGTAGCACATTGATGTGACTCTGGTACAGATTACAGTATGCACACACACACAGAAAGGCACAGACAGGAGCTAAAGCTTTCTGGGTTGGGACAAATATTGGGTGGGATGAATACTGGTGACATTGTTTTCAGCAGAACCTACCTTTTCACACAGAACCCATTTCCTTACTCCATCAAAAAAAAAAAAAAAGCAATCCAACACCTTCACAGGAGATATATACTAACACAAAATAATTATAGGTAGGTTTCCCATAAAATGAACTAGGAAAATAAGTAAATGAAACAGGCCGTTACAGATAGCTCAGATTCAAAGGATGGCATTACAGAGAATTAGCTTTATCTTGCATTCCTGCCTTACTGATTATTTCAAGCAGAGAACAAAAAACAGAAAATGTTTGTACTCCATTTTTTCTCCCACTGCATATTAGCTCTCTATCTGTCTGCTTTGAAAAATATTTTGGGGGGATTAAGAACATTTTATCATTACTAGAAATATCCTTGTACAAGGTACTTTTTTGCCCCTTCATATTGGCCCTTTTAGGGGAAAGACAACTGTGCAAGGCCATTAGAAGTCCTGTGATCATTCCTTCACCGGCTCTATGGAAAATCCTAGGTCACACAGAGTTCAACAACTCCTAATCCTGAATACTAAATCCAAAATCGCAAAACCCCTCACAACAATCTTCTCATTATTGCAGCAATTTTCTTTCTCTTTTCCTCTTTCTTTCTTTCTTTTTTTACTTAATGAGAATTCCTAAGAATTGATCACAGCCAAAACAAGTAAGAAAATTCAGAAATCATACACACAGGAAGAGTGGTAGTTGTTGATACATGAACATTTTGTAAGAGGTTTTAGTTTCAAGTTTCCTGGTAGGCATTTAGCTAGAAGGCTTTTTAATTTTTAAATTTTAAGAAGAATGTACGATTTCAGAGATAAAATATTTGCCACAAAATATTTCTCAGAGCAGTGCATCAGAATGCAGCCTGCTCCAGAGCATACTGTATTGTGCATACTCATGTTTTATTTATACAACTGGTACATTGTCTAAGATGTTAGGGTTATTTTTCTTTTAATACGTGTCATGCGAGTTTTGCAGCAGATTTATAAAAAAAAATCCTAACTATTTCTTCTTTTGTAGCTTTAGTATTCAGTTTCTATATTTACACAGATGACCCTTAAGAAATCAGCAAACAGAGATAAATGTCCCTTCTCTGCCACTTGCCCAGATCCCATTGAATGTTCTCTTGTTTGGAGAATCATGAACCAATGTTTATAATAGAATAATTTCTAACACCCTCTCTTGCTACTACTGTATTTTAAAGATAGTTTAAAAGTGTGGCCGAAAGGTTTGCCAACAGAATCGGGTTTAACTAAGAAAATATGTACACTACTTTGACTCAGTAAACTCACACTCCAAATGGTTCAGCTTCTTCATATTTGCTTTATCCCATATTAGAAAACAATTAGCTTACTAAACAAATTTGAGTATTTGGGGGAAAAGATCTACTTTGAGTCTCTCTCATTTGACTAAGAATTACAGGATATTTGATAAGCTTGTTTAAAAATGGACATATCCAAATATTATCGTAAACACCCAATGATTTGTTTTACCTGCAATATAAGTATTTTACTTAGTTGGCTTACATAGTAGCTAATAATATTTGTTAATGTAATTTAACTGCTGTGAACCTTTACTGAACAAATATTGAAATTTATACAAGTCAAAGAATGAGGATCTCTAATGACTTTTGTAAAGACTTCCGTTTAATAGTTAAAGAGAAAAGTTTATATGACATAGCCAATGTAATTAACAGCAGATTTTACATTTAATAAAAAGAAAGAAGCATATGTATTTGCTTTATTCATTCCAGCATAATTTGCATTACAGTTATGGGTATTTAATGAGCAAATTCCAGCTAAAATGCTATGTTGATTTTCTAAGTGAACTTTGAAATAGCTATGTGCCTTACAAAAATGGTCTGTTTACCATTATTATCTACCTTAAAACTACAAGTGTGTTAGAGTTGATGGGTTTAGTACAATTACTGTTCAGCCGTGGGGAAGTGGGGAGATTTTTGTAGATGGGGTGTTGACTTTGATTCTGTCCTGACGGATAAGATATTCAAGCAAATGCTGACAGGCCAATCTTTCAGCAAATCACTTAAATATATGTTTTAGTCATGGAAATTATAGGTTGTTTCTCTTGTTCATGAAGCAAAATGTGGTGCACATTGATTCAGTTGTTCAATTTGTAGGAATTTTTATTCTCATTGAAGCCAGTGAGCTTGAGAATGCCTAATGGGCCTGATTCCTTATCCCTCCCCCCATATCAAGGCACCCTGACATTGAATATGCACATTCAGTTCAGTAAGCTTACCGTTTCAATTAAAATGTCATTTCAAAAAATATTTGAGCACACTAGACTTGGTTGAAACACTGTTGCCAAGATAAACCCAGCTGTTCCAGGAAATCTGAAAGGTGACTTTGGAGCTAGAGTCCTGGAAGTCCTCGCCAGTAGTCCAGCTGAGGTCAAATAGACTACTCAGGATGGCTGGAATTCATGTGAATAAGAAACTGATTTGTCCACATCTGTTCATTGGAGTAATTAAAAAAATAAGGATGTCCACTGAACCACAGGCAGGTAATACCTATTATTAGGGTCATCCCAAGACCTCTTGCTTCCTGAGGTGGAACTGCAAATTATGCTTACTCACCTAATTTAAGATGTTTAGTACCTAAAGCCAGCCAAGTTTTGGGGGCTAAAAATCTCTCAGAATTTCTCAAATACTATCCCACATCTCTGTAGGTAAAGATACACATTACAATGTGCCCTTGGAATCCGCTGGGGTTTAGTTCTAGGACCCTCTATGGAGACCAAAATAGTATAGTCAAATAGTATCCCTTATGGCAAAATTAAGGTTTGCTTTTTTGGATTATTAAAAAAAAACATTTTCAAAGCATGAATGGTTGAATTTGTGGATACAGAATCCATGGTTATGGAGAGCCCATTGTATTTGACAATTTGCTTCCTTTTTGAGCTATCCAAAAAACACTGTCTGAAGTAGCTGTCTTACCCTGACTGAATGGTAGCACATGATTTGCAAAGTTGTTCTCATGTGCAGAAAGCAGCCCCATGGACCATGTGGTTGCTAAAATCACTGGAAATGTCTTCAGTAATCTGTACTGTTCCATTTACTTCCTCTCATTTTGGGTATCACAACTCCTATTTCAGAATAGCCAAAATTGTCTCACAGACCACCTGGTCTAGACCTGTCATTGCCTTGCCTTATTACCATACCTTGGAGCAAATACTGGGTTGTTCAAGATGTGGTTTGGTGTTATATGACCAAATACCATAGTGCTTTGTCTGACTTCTGACCTTTGATTTCACAAGAAACAGTAGTGTGATGTTACTTACAAATGGGGCAAACTGTGGTTACTACAAACTATAATATGTGCAGCTTAGGTTAAAAAGCAAATTGGATTAGTTCAAAAGATGTTCTTCAAGAAGAAGAATAAAATAATAAAATAAACTTTATTCTTATACTCCGCCTTTCTGCTGCAGCAACCAAGGCGGCTTACATGACTAGAAGCAGTTCTTTGATTTGTAAGAGGGTTTCAGTACACTGGAGGCATTTGTAAATCAAGTCTCATTTGTTAGGTAGGTAGAGGTAGATGGGATGCACCTACCTTTGAATATCAGTTGATAGGAAATATCAACAGGAGAATATTGTTGTGCTTATATCCTGCTGTGGTCTTCTCTTATATATCTGTTTAGCTACAGAAAGTATGGAATGTTGAAAAAGAGGATTTTGTTCTAATCTAACATGGGTTTTGTGTTTAGCAGCCTAATGTCTAGTTTAATATTTATCAATTATGCCATGAAAAAACAATAATATAGTCAGCCCTATCAATCCACGGACTTGCCATCCACAGATTTGAGCATCCACAGCTGGCCCCACCCCATTGTCCCTAATGCTGGTGTATGCACAAAGCTGCATGCTGCCATTAAGAAGAATGGGACTTGAGGTCCCTCAGGTTTTAGCATCAATGTGTGTGCGAGGCGGGGATGGAACTCCTACAGATATGAAGGGCCAACTATTATTTAATTGGGTGCTTTGAATCTTTAGACTTGCCCAAAGGACCACTCAGGATTATTATATCCAGGGATGAATACATTAAGGGCATGTGTACACAAGGGGGGACCCCCCCCCAAAAAAAAACAAACCTTGGCTTCACAAGGCCACACAACATATGGTCCTGTCCGCACCAAAATCATGCCCTAACCCAGATTTTAAAAACTTCATGTTTTTCCTAGCATTTGCACGAAATCCTAGTATTTGCTGTAGCATGAACAATTGGTCTGCCCTGGATTCGGGAGAGGGTGGAGAACTAGAATAGCGCACTACCTGGCAGGTGCCATCATTTACCTCAATTTTCAGGCCAGCTCCTGGGCAAAAATGATTAAATAAAGGTTTTTCCCCCTTTGCCACTGCTGGTGCACACTTGCTTGGTCTAAGGTCAAAAATGAGATGCCCAGATTACACTGGCTCCAAGGAGGGAAAACTTTTCTGTAACTATTCCAGCCAGCTCGGAGATTGAAGTAAATGCCAGACAGAGATCTGTCCTGGTTCTGCCTGGAAGCTGATAGAGGAAATGCAGCAACTGGGGGCCAGAGCAACATCCGAATGCATGGACACATGTAGACATCTACTCAGTGTCCCTGAAGAGACACAACAAGATAGGCAGAACATTTGGGGGAGTCCATTCGGACTTTTGGCTCTCATGTAGACTAGTCTGTAATCTGGAAAATTAAATTTTATCCAAACTAACATGCCTAATAAAAACTGTTACAACAGTTACAGAACCATTACAGTTTTCTGAAATGGAGATCTATTGGTGTGGAAAATTTCTATGTGGTATAGAATGATTCTGACACAAAATCTCTACCTTCATCATATTCACACGTTAAAAATACTTGCTGTATTGCAGCTTTGGTTCAGGAAGTTCATTCTGCACAACGGGAACGTGATGATGCCATCATGGCAAGACTGAAGTTGGCCAATGAAGAGAGAGATGATGCATGGAAACGAATAAAATCATTGGAGCAATCTTTTGAAACGTATGTATATATCCTGGAATTTGTTCAATTTACTGTTTCTTGTTCAAGTGTCCTGTCTTGCGTATGAATGCAGTTGTATCTAATACACACACACACAATGGCATTTTTCATTTACTGATCATTTCAGCCTCTTCCCTATGGAATCTTCAGATCTTACCAGCTTTGTGGAAAATATTATTGATTTACTGCATTTACAGGCCCAGTGAGAATTATCTGCTGACAGAACTTGTTCCATCAGTAGAATCAGGTGGGGATAATCTGCTCTCCTGACTACAAACTCCATTCTGTCTCTGAAACCTGATCTGTAGGGCTTGCAAGCACTGGGTTTTCAGGTGGTGCCACGGGCTGCAGCAGAGAAGGAGGGAAAACATTCAGTTGCACTGGCACTGTGGTACCAGCACAATGATGGATTTAGACTATGCTCACATATCATTTTAAGTGCACTTAAGTCCACTATGCCTTACCTAGTGCATTCCTGGGTACAAAACTATGGCCTGTCCCAGGGGCCCATTTACACTACACAATTACAGTGCTGTGATTCCAGTTTAACTGCCTTCACAACTTTGTGGGATTTGCAGTTTAGATTTCTCAAGCAGAATGCTCACCCCCTTTCAAACTGAAGACCCCAGGATCCCATAGGCTGTTGCTATGATAGTTAAAATGGAATCATAGTACTATACTTGTGGAGTATACAAGGGCCTTTGGGAAAAGGAAAGAATTATACTATTTTTCTGAGCTGAAGATGAAGGAAATATCATGAAGGAAGGGCAGGGCAGGAGAGAAAACCACAGAGGGGATGCCCTATTTTTCCCATTCCCGTCATTAGCCCCAATATCAAATACGAAGCAGAATTGTCTGTTTGCTACATGAATAACAAGAGTTTCAGGCAGGCCTTTGGTGTTATTTGTTGCAATTTTTATTATTGATTTACAGTCACAATTTTTCTCCTGAGACAGAAAAAAAAGGTTCAGGTGGGGGTGAGGGACAAGGATTGATTTTAAATAGGAATAAATCCAGGAAGTGTGACATTTCATACCACAGTCCAGTGCTTGGACTACAAGTTGTCATTCAAAAGTTACACTGTACAGAAAATCAATCTCCCCTTTTTATGCTAGTAGGTGCTTTTCTGTCATTTAAAAAACAAAACACCCTTTCATTATTAAATGGTAATCGAATATACTACTTCTCCTGACATCTCATATCATGCAATAATATTAATTTTCTTTAGTTAAAATAAAATACTTCTTTTTCATATATTTTTACTGTTTCATTAATATCTGAAGGATGCAGCACAAGATGTTGATGAATCCAAACTGCTCATTTCCTTACTCTGAGGCTGAGATAGTATGATTTTGTGTTGTTGTGCATTGGGTTTTGCAAAGTTTTGCCATTTGTTGTCACCTCTCCATATCTACTTGTACCATTCTTTTTGGGACTATTTTAGTGATTTCTTGGTCCTCTGCTTGGGCTCTTCCAAAGGTCTGGTATGCTGGGATGCCCCTGTGGTTTGAGGAGCAATTTTCTTATGAATTTTTAAAAAATATCACAGTTAACAGCATTATAATAAAAAAGATCAGTTTCATAAATGCACTATAGCAACATAACAAAAAAATTGAGGGAGAAAGAAAGAGAAGGATACATTTTGTTCTGTTTTTTCTCAGCATGAAAAAAGGAAACACATTTGAGGATGAGAATAAAATGTTGAAGCTGGTACTGGAAGCAGCCAGAAAGCAGTTTGGGAGAAATCTCATTTGGATCTTAGAAGGGGGAAAAGCCTGAGAATCACAGCAAAAAAATATTGTGACATCCAGAAACATGACAACACATTTGCCGTATCTGTCAGAGCCCTAGGTCTTTCCATGAGCTTTAAAATTATGCACAAAGTTGTGATTTGTAAAGCCCTATATGGCTGTGGTCCAGACTATCTGAAAGCTCATACCTCCCCATAAGAACTTGCCTGAGTCATGATCTTTGGAGGGTGGGGGGCTTTCTCTCTGCCCCACCAGTCTCCCAGGCTTATCTGACCTGTTTCTAGGCTACGGAACTCACTCCCAAATGTGGCTCAGTTGGCCCCTTCTTTGATCTCTTTTCTCTGGCAGGAAAAGACTTTCTTATTTAAACTGACCCTCAGCCTTCAACTGGTTGAGGCAAGAGAATGCTCAATAGGTGTGCTGTGTATTTTTTTTTAATATGTAAGTGGTGCTGGATGTGTTTTCAATTGTTTTACATTAATGTAAGGGGTGTTGTATGTGTTTTCTGTTGTTTTAAATTAATGCTTTACTTCGATCGGTTGTTCAATGCTTTTTAAAAGTTTTGCACTACATATTGTTTTAGCTGTTTAGTTTTAACCTGTATTGTAAGCCTCTTTGGGATCTATATTGGGACAGGTAGGTGGGATATCAATTAAATAAAGGCAGAATATAAAATAAAATAAAACATCTCCAAAAGCATTATTGTTGAAGCCAGTTCACATTACCATGCCCATTACTCTCCAAATATTGACTGACTGCCAACTCAACCACTCACATCTCTTCTAGGGGGTTCCTCTCCAAAAATACGTTTTCCACACAGTGGGAGTGAACCAGCCTGCATGTGTATACCAGCTGAAACAGTCGGAAATTTTTTTTTTGCAGTGTCTTAGTCACTCACATGCATACTTATTTTGAAGAGTTAATCCTGTGTAAACCCCCCCCCCCAAGTATTTCTGGTGGGCATGGAATACACTGTGCAAAACAGAATCGGGTCAAATCAAATTAATATTGTGTATGGTTTTTAAAATCTTCTATAATTAAGTGCAGTGTAAATTAATTCCAACATCTTTCACATTACAGTAAAGCAGAATCCAAAGCATTGAATTGAAAAGGATCACTCATATATTGGGGTTTTCTGGAAATATTGCTCCAGAAACTAAAAAAAAAACTCTCTGGAATCATTTTCAATTTCAGTGACAGGAGCTGTAACTGGTAAAAAAATAAAAAATGGAGCTACACAATTCTTAAACCCACAGACTGACCTTGAGAGGGTCCAACTAATCTAATGACCTGCAATGAGATAATTAGGTGCCCTCATTTACGAGTTGGACTTTTTTGTTGGCAGTTCTGTATCTTTACTTTTACTCCTACAGATTATTACATGGCTTACTGTTGCTAATAAATCTAATTACTACACATTTTTAAATTAACATATAATATTGCAGAACAATTTTGACAGAGCTGTAAACCTACTAACAAATTTCTGTAAAATCCTTTATGTATATTCAAGAACAGAATAAGAGGGACAACCATTGGCTTAACTTTATGCATACCCTTTACTTGAAGTTTTTCATATGAAGTTCTACCTAATTTTCTGACCTTCTGTTAAGAACTCAGAGATGTTATACATTTGGTAAACCAACCTCATCTGACATTCCATGGACTTAAGACTGAATGCTAAGCAAACTTGGAAGAAAAAATTCCATTAATGGCTGCAAAACCTAACATCCAGATAAATACATTTTAGGATTGGAAAGCCTGTGTTTATGTGCTTCTGTTTTTTAGGGATTTGGAAAAATGAAATTAAGATATACAATTTCTGGTGACAATCGTAGGCCTAGAAATAAATAAATAAATAAATAAATAAATACATCTGTTCACCTGCCGCTGGGGAACTTTCTTCATCTAAGCACATATGAACAATTGATCCTTGTAGTCATATATAGCAGTAAACATTAATAACTTAACATTCTGAAGTCAGTACTGAAGATATGGTGCATTATTGAAAGATGGAATCGAGCAGGTGGCACTTTAATATGTTCAGTGTCGTGGTTGACTCTAAAGACTAGTAGAATGAAATTACTTGAGGGTTCTAAAGATTTAAAAAGCGAACTCATTTTGCTGCACTAAGGAAATGCTACTGATCAGGCTTTCTGTGTCCCTTTTTTCCTAGGCTAGAAAATATTAACCCTGAAGAAAATGACATGGTAAGCCATTCTCTGAGGAGATTTCTTGATGTCAGTCTTATATCTTAGAGGCTTAAGTTCAATTGAGTGGGTTTCAGGAACTAAGATGTGGGAAAAAGAAGAATTGACACACTAATAATGTACATCTTTGCTGCAGTATGAAAATTCAATAACTTCACTCAGTCAATTTACAATTCACATGTGCCTATTAATTAAAACCCTATATTAAATAAAATATATTAAAACTTCTTGTCTGACTAACATATAATGCTGTTGGTAGACATTACAGGAATTACTGAACAGAATAAACAATGCAGACACTGGGTTGGCAATACGTAGGAGCGGAGCTATAATTGTCGACCGAATATACAGGATCCAGGAACGGAAAAAGAAAATAACAGCTGAAGAAATGAATGCAGTGATCGAAGAACGAGATACTGCAGTGGCTCAAGTAAGTCCACATTATTTTATGAAGGATTCATTGGCAGATATCCATTCACCCCTTTCTCATCACTGCTGGGAAAATGAAAGACTTTCTTGTTTTAACACTTTAGCTTTTTAAAAGACTTTCTTAGGCATGCTGTCATCCCAGAAAATTATTGCAGTGAAATAAGAATAATATATAAAGGGTCTAATTTATACCTCCAAGCTGTTTCTCCATATAATAACCTGTGAGACTATTAAGGAAAAATTATTTATATGATATTAAAAACTGGGGGAATGGAAGTTTCCACCCAGATCTGATATAAAAATCCACGATGACCTTGATAAGTTGAGGGTGGAACACTTAAGGAATGAAATGAAATTTAGTATGACAAGTGCAATGTCAGCTGAAGCTAAGGAAACCAGAACTGTGTATGCAGGGTAAAAAAATGTATGAACACAAGTTGGTATGAAAGAATGGTTAGGCTTGAGTGTAGATGTGAGAGGCGTATGCTGGAATCGTATTACCCATTTTCTCATGAGTAAGCCTCATTGGATTCAGTGGAACTTGCCTTTAAGTAGATAAGCAGAGGATGGAATTGTTACAGTTTATAGAGTATCACAATCTACCAGCTAAAGGTAGCCATCCCATAACAGTTTATGCCCCAAGGAGGTTGGGGATGCAAGTGGCCTATGTCCTGCCCAGCTGGTTTACTAAAGAAAAGGACCTGTCAATTCCAATATGGAATAAAGAAAGAGAAACAACTCAACCATGGTGATACACAGTTTAGATTCTATGTTCTTTTTATGGGCCATACAGTGGAATAGGATCACTGTGCAGAAGTGGTGCTGGAAGGTTACAGGGATACACAGTTTCTGAGTAGCCCTTTCATGTATGATAGGGCTATTTCCATTTACAGAAAGGCTAGAGATCCAGTAGAGGGTCACAGAAGTGGAAGGGGATGCAACAGTCTTCCATGTTGTCCCAAAAGGTCTAGCTCAAGCTGTCAAAGGCATTGAGATTGCAAGAGGTAGGGACAGCCCCTGAATCTAAGATTCTATTTTGATGGTATTCTCAGGTTGGTAGAAGTTCATAGGGAAGAGAGATAATGAGTTTATGGGCTGTGGTATGGGGTAACTGGCCATGAACAAGCATTCCTGAAATACATCACATTGCAATCTGGTTTGGAAGGGAGAGAGACAATGGAGCCCATGGAACCTGAACTGGTGAATTAGAGCATGAAGCATGATGCACTGGTTAAAAGTGGGAACATTGGAAAGGACGGGAGGACAAGTTGACTATTGAGGAGCAGGCCATCTATCCCAGATGATGTGGATATTCATTCATTTATTCAGTTGTTCATTCATTTAGAGCATTTATACTCCATTCTTCATTGAAAAAAGGATTCCAAGTTGGCTTATAAATCATTAATTTGGCAGTTCTCTGCTTTCAGGCCTACAATCTAAAAATACAGGTCACAAGAAAAAGGGGATTTCATTGGGGGAGGGGATGAAGTCCAAGTGATGCTGGCTGCTGTTCTATCCCTCAGAGGCCTCAGCAGTGGTAACTGGAATGGAAGGAGGGCCTTTCACTAGCTGCTGGGCCAAGGTACCTTGGATCTCTACCTTCCTTCTGCAACCTCCCACAGAGGCCAGAGCAACAGCATTTGGAATTGAGGAAAGGCATCTAACAAGTTGTTGTGTCAAGAGAGGATGGGGCAGTGTCTGGTTGCTCTTCTCTCCCTTGGAGCTCACAGTAATGGCAGTTGAAATGAGGAGGACCTCTCACCAGCCACTGTTATACAATGGGTCCTCCACATTTGCTGGAGTTAGGGGCACAAGATCCCCATGAAAGTGGGGAAACCACACACAAACCCCCCCTTTTTTTAAACCTGAGAGAACACTTTAGGCATTTTGTAACTCTTCGGTCACCATCTCGCCAGGCATTGACCATAGAATTGTGCTGGGAGGCCTACAAATGCCTAGATAAGCATTCTGTCTGGGAATCTCTAGGTTCTCCAGAGTGATTTCTGCAAATATTGTCCATAGAGTCGAACTGGAGAAAACATCAATAACATCCATAAATCAAATCTGCAGAAGTCAAAGCCATAAATGTGGAGGCCTGACTGTATTTCATTTCTGTCCATCTAGTTTGCCATTTAGAATGTATTTATAATTAATTGCAAGTAGATTTGCAGCTGGGAAATACAAACTGTAGAATCTTAATTCTTTAAAACTTTTTTTCATACCTTTAAAAAAATACAGAAGACTGGGAGTAAAAGAGAAGATGACAACAGAAGAGGAGATTTTTATATTTGGCTTGTGGCAGCTTTCATTTGTTCAGCATTTTTGTCACAATGTGCTTTCCAGCAGGATTTGTTAAATGCAACTGACAAACTGATCTTTAGCAACTTTGGCTCTGAATTGTGGGTTCAAATTGTGGGTTTCTTTTGAGCTGAAAGTCCATGTCCAAAATATTGAGCAAAATCTTAATAAAAGGCCATTCATCCAGAGCATTTTCTTGGCTGTCCTCCTGGCATTTAATTCATGCCTCAGTGTAACACGCTGGGAGTTTCAAGGAGATAGTGCAGACCATAAATGCCACTTTTATCTTAAGTATACTGCACTCCAAATATTTGATTCCAAGCAGTACTGCTTTACCTGGTATATGTTATATTTAAGAGTGAATACATTTTTATGCAGTTTTCAGTGGTACAGTGCCAAGTTTATAACAACTTTATTACATCAGATCTTTTAGAATTTAATTATTACAGTATTAATAATATGCACCTCCCCCCACACCAGATGTATATACAGATGAATTTACTTCCATTTGCTCCTTGATTGTTTAAAGAATTTACTGTATAATACTTCTTATCTACTTTTTATCTATCCTGCCCCATAGCTGGTCTACTAATTTAATAAAAGTGGACTAAACTCTTTGTCTAAGGAAAAGAATGAGCCAGCCTTCCCCAACGAAGTATCCTCAAAGAGTGATGGACTACAGCTTCCATCATCTTCACCATCAGATGAAAGTTGTAGTCCAGGATGCTATCAGGAAAGGAAGGCAGAATTGAGCTATCCGGTGTCTTTCACGTACTGCTGTCATTTTGATGAGCAGATGTGAACTACAGATCATAACATTTAAAGCAAAACAAGTTTTCTTTTTAATTTTCATCTACAGACAGACATCGTGAAGGGTAGGAAATTTTTACAAAGATTCAATTGGCAGCTAGATGATGGCTGACAATGGAAGCTTAAGCACTATAGCAGAGACTTAGAGCAAGCTGAATAAGAGAAGCTATGTGATAGACTGTCCTATCTTATAAATATCTGAGCTGACTTATGGTCAGAACAGATGATGCCTGTTCCTGAATATCTCCCAAATGCATGATGGAGAAGGGAGTGCGCACCAGCCATTCCACCTTACCTAGGAATGCAGAGTTGAAATGGCATCTATGCATGATGGTCCAGGTTGCAAGGTTGACTCCTAGGTTTTGTCTCAGATATCAGTTATGTGAAATGGGCCTCTGAGTCTGTTTTATGCATGCTGAACCAATTCTAATGTTATGCACACACA
>NC_056522.1:336523962-336533119 GCF_019175285.1 Sceloporus undulatus
TGGACATCTGTTCCCATGGGAGGTGGGGAAGACAGATCAGTTAAGTGAGGAGGAAGAGTGTGCAGTTTTGCTTTCCATGACACGTATGGGACAGAATTGGAAGATGGGTATAGTCTAGTTTGACCCATAACTCCTACTATTCAAGGCCATATAATACACAAATTGGAAACACTACAAGGGCTTTGTCATGAGTTTATTTTCTATAAAGAACACTGCATACCTAAGAAAAATGCATTGATGATATTTCCCTAAATAGTTGTTTCTCTTCTGAAAGGTTAATGTAGGCTATTAAAAATGTAGCTCCTAGTCTGTTCCTAATTGCATTTCCTATCTGTTATATATCAATCATACTAAGTAATTTGTTCAGTTGAGAGATGATCCCTGAATTGCTTACTATTGGTTGAGAACTTGGAAAAGTTACTTTTTGTATTATATCTACCTCTCAATCTGTGGTGGTTTGAGATTATAGAAGATGCAGCTTGTGCTGGTGATATGAAGCTCCAGTGACAGCTGAAAACTATGGGATTGGTTCATAAAGGCTATATCTCTGTGGTGGATATTATCAATCCCTTCTGGTATCAAGCTGAGGGGGTGTGTATAGAAATTGTAGATTTTTAATTTGGATTGGTTTGACCTGGCCATAGCAGCTGCCACATTGCAGAAGTAAAACAGTTTGACACTAGTTTAACTTCCATTGCTCAATGCTGTGGAATTCTGGAATTTGTAGTTTGATGGGGCACCAAAGTTCTCTAACAGGGGAAAAGAAATCTCACAACTACAGATTCCAGAATTTCATAGCACTGAGTCATAGCAGTTAAAGTGGTATTGATCTGCTTTATTTCTGCAGTTTGGCAGCAGCTCATGTTTATTATTCTTTCATAGTAGCTGTATAGTAATAAATTGTATGTCTTCTGTGAAGTATGATTGCAGCCTAGTCTATGGTTCAATTAGTCTTTCAGCTGCTATTTGACATCACATTGTATAATGTCCATTAAGTTTTAATTAGCCTGTGATAAACCTACAGCAATGCAGTTGCATGTTTTAAATTAGAATTTCCCTCAAACTTTGTTCAGCTGCCCAAATTAAAACAACATATGAATTCTTGGGGTTGAAAGGATTGTGAAAGTTCCAACTGAGACCCTGATTTCTGTGTTTGTGACTATTATGAGCACATTATCTTAATAGACTGATGAGCATGATCTTCACTGGGCAGAATGGCACATGTGTATATAATCTGAGATCGTTCACTGGATTGCTAAGCAAATATGCAAACTCCTTTTTCTATGTGCAAAAACAAATAAAATGGTCTAAACTCAAATATTTGATACTACTTTTGTATGTATTTTCAAGTGAATAAAAGAAAACAAACTACTAAAGCATAGCTAAACATTGACAGTGGCCTCCCTTTTAGCTCTTTGGCCCTCCAAAAGAAGAAGCAAACCTCTCAGCCACTCACTTTCAACTGCCAAGATATATTTGTTAGCAAAGAGATACTATGTTACCCTGTAGAACGTGGTGTTTGATTATTCTCTTTGCAGTGAAAATTAGAACAGAGAGAAATTTCATGAAGGAGGAAACTGCTTTTTCATATGTGTGTTGTGGGACACACGTTTCATTATCTGAAATCCACCTGCTAGTTCCAACTAGAGTAGATCCACTGGCCTAAATGCATTTGCTAGCCCCAAGTAGATCCTTTGGCCTAAATCCAGTTGCTAATCTCAATTAGCCTTAATTTATTCAGTTAATTGTTGAATGATGTTATTGTTCACTGCTTTTGAGTCAACCTTAATTCATGGCAACCCTATGAGTGAGATACTTCAAAACCCACTGTTCTCAACAACTCTGCTCAGGTCCTTCAAGCTCAGGGCTGTAGCTTCCTTGATTGTGTAAGTCCATCTAGTATGTGATCTTCCTTTTTTCTACTAGCCTCCACCTTTCCTAGCATTATTGTCTTTTCTAGTGAGCCTTGTGTTCTCATGATGTGTCTGAAGTATGACAGTCTCAATGTTGTCAGCTTGGCTTCCAGTGAGAGTGCAGTCTTGATCTGTTCTAGGATCCATTTTTGTTTGTCTTTTTGGCAACACTTTTTAGATCAACACTTCTATGAGTTCAGTAGGTTACTCTGATACTGACTATCAATTAAATTTAGGCTGATGCCCATAAATCTAAGGAGGCCCACAAGCTGTTTTGAGCCCAGAAATCCCATAATTCTTTAGCACCTAAGATTGATGGGAATAGTAGGCCAAAAACATCTTGCCACGGTAGTTTAAATGTTGGACTATCACTGCAGAGACTGGAGTTGGAACCCTTGCTCAGTCATGGAAATGCAGGCAACTCACATTTTTTTTCAGCCTCCAAGGAAAGAAAAGGAAAAGGAAAAACCCCTCTGAACAAATCTATGACAGATTTGCCTTCGAATCACCATAAGCTGGAAACAAGTTGAAGACACACAATAACAACATAGTTGCTCACCCCTGATTGAGACCAGTAGGATTTGCAAAATAAATAAGGTTTGCAAAAATGTTGGTTTACCATTCAGCAACTGTTTCAGTGGATTTCCAGGTGTATCCAAAGGATGTTATTTATCCTTTTTTAAATGCTCCTGAACGTCATTCTCTTTGTTTCTGCTATTCAGGCACCCACACGCAAGAGGAGAATGAAAAAACACATGAGGAACTCTCAGATTTGTGGGGTACAAAATAACTAGAATCCCATGCTGGAAGAAAGGCAAGGCATAATTTAAATTGATTGGATGGATGGATGGATGGATGGATGGATGGATGGATGGATGGATAAAAAAATTGGAAGTGGGGAAACCTAGGGCCCTTTAACACTACATAATTATAGCAGTATTATTCCATTTAGCTGCTATGGCAGCATCCTCTGGAATCCTGGAATTTGCCATTTAGGGAAGAAAAGTGGGGGGAGGAGGAAGATGTCTCTCTGAGTGCAAACTTGTGTTTGCAAAGTTTAAAGTATGGCAGTTAATGTGGAACTATTGCACTATAACTGTATGTTGTGAAAGGATCCTGAAACACACTCTGGGAAGAAGTGAGTGTATCTAGTAGTCATGCAATGCTTATTGATTGTTGTGGAGCTGAACAGAATCTTCAATAGGAAGGTAGTATTAGAATATCCTGGAGGACAGCATGTTTGACTCTCTGAAACAGTGCACAGAACTCCATGGTTCATTTGGTTGTTGGTCCTATATCTGGTTATTATTTATGTTTCTGAGGAGCAGTGAAATTGATTGAGCAACAAGCATTTTACCCTTTGTTAGAAGTTTTTAATAAATGTATTTACCAGTAGTGGGCAGTATAATGAAATATCTGAGTAGCTCCTGGCCCCTTGCCATTTACACCTTTTCGACAGGAATGCTTAACATGAGACGCTTGGCAGCCGAAACTCAGTAACTGAGGAAGTGATGGCCAGTTTTCTCTTGAAGGATTTTGGGGGAGGGAGGAAAAATGGCTATTTTTCACTTGCGAAGAGGGTTCTAAACACTTTCAGCTGGGTGTGAATTTTTCTTCTGCACTCTACTGCCTTTATAGCTGTAATTATCTAACCGTCTGGCCCAAAGGTTGAAGAGGTAGAATTTGTTGATAAAGACAAACAATTGTTTCATGGCTGGTGTGGTGCTGTCTATTTAATACTCAGCACTGAAGCAGTAACGTAATTGGCAAGCAAACCTGGTTTTCCAGCTCTCAAAATAGTTTGATCACATCCTGCTTTGCAGGAACATGCTTGCGACTGTTCATGAACAAAACTGGCGCACGCCCAGTTGCTCATCTGAAACGAGCTCAAGTCCCTTTTCTTCTGTTTGTGGCACCACTTGGCAAGAGGCCTGCTGTTGTTCAGTCAATGAGAGAACAAAGACTGAGAAGCAGCACACTTGACTGCCCCTCTTTGTCAGTTCTAGCTAGTTGTTGATAACCAATAAAGCATCAACAGGCACAGCAGGCCAGCTTTAGCGCAATCTTTTTCTGCAGTTCAGTTTACTGAAGAGAACCATAGAAATCACCTTACCACCCCTCCCACCTTTCTTTTTGCTGTTCAGAAAGCATTCAAGCATTCTCGCCACAGGCGAGCAAGCATTTCTCAGGTAAGAACTACACCTGTGAGGTGCAGCAAGGGATTCTTCTTTTCTTCTTTAAAAGCTGTTATTTTAAATAAAAAAAAATTAGGTTTTGCTTCATCTAGGTTTAGGAATCTTTTCTTCACTTGTAGAAAGGACACACAGCTGCCTTACTCTCCCCTCTTATGTGAAATTGTTTCTTTAAACCAGTGCTTCTCAATTATTTTCTGTCATGCCCCCCCAGGAAGAAGAAAACATTTCGCGCCCCCCGCGCGACTGTAAATAGTATCATTTGTCTATAAAATTGTTATAAGTACACCTCTACATAACAGAGCCTCGCGCCCCCCTTTACGGAGCCTCGCGCCCCCCCTGGGGGGCCCGTCCCACTATTTGAGAAAGGCTGCTTTAAACACACACATACACATCCATGCAATTTAAATTTGAGAGGATATTTTTGAGAGCCACATAATGCAGTAGTTAGAATGTGTCCACCTAGAAGTGGGGCAGCCTGGTTTAAATCCCCACTAGAAAGTGAAGGCCTTGTTCGGTGATGGTTAGTTAACTACTTTTCAGTAGTGGATGCAGTCGCTTAGTGGTTAAGACGCCAATTCTGACAATCAGAAGAGTGGAAGGTTATCAGTTTGAAGCCGGAGTGCTGCATGATGGGATGAGCTCCTGTCACTAGTCCCAGCTTTTACCAGCCTAGCAGTGTGAAAGCATGCAAATACAAGTACCATATATACTCGACTGTAAGTCGACGGCAAGTTTTGGGATCAAAGTTATGGTATTTGGCTATGATCCATGGATAAGTCGAGGGTAAAATTTAGGGGCATATACCAAAGGAACTGAAGGACAAAGCAAAGTAAAACAATGCCAAAGAACTTACAAAATTCCAGCAGACATAATTCTTTGTGCTTCCTCTTAAGGCTGGATGGGTGAAAGAGTAGAGGGGGTCAGTGCTTCCAGGACAGATTATACTCTTGCTTTTCACCTGGGGATAGTTCTTTTAAATAACAGTTAAGATACAGTACTTACCTTGACCCATGGATAAGTCAACTCAGGTTTTCTTTTGGTCAACTTTTTGACCTAAATTTCTAGACTTATACATGAGTACATAAATAGGTACCACTTCATTGGGAAGGTAACAGCATTCAGTGCAGTCATGCTGACCACCGGAGCAGTCCTTGGACAATGCTGGCTCTTTGGCTTAGTAATGGAGATGAGCACCACCCCCTACAGTCAGTTACGACTAGGCATTCATGTCAATATACTACCTTTTCCTTTACCTTTTACTTTTTCAACTACAACTTAGAAAAGTTATTATTTGGGCTATACCCCAGAATCACTAGCTAGCATAACCACTAGCCATGCTGTCTGTGGATTCCGGAAACTGTTTTCCAGAAACGTTTAATCTCTGCTGTGAACTCACTTGCCTTGCATAGTCCAAAACAGATACAATATAACATAGAATCAAAATTTCTGATGCTTTTTATTGAACTAAAATGAAGATGATAAGAACAACCACCAAAATGAGACTCTTACTGAATCCTCTCATTAAGGTTAATAGATGCTTTGGAGGATTACATTATGAAATTGCATATTATGTCCATCTTATTTTGTTTGGGGTAGATGTTAATGGAAAACTCTTTAAATTTGGCCTAGTTTTGTATGTTGAGCAATTCTGTGAGTATGATTAAGCTGAAATTCATTAATGGCTTCAATTTCCTTAACTGGGAGTTCAAAAGTGACCCAAATCCGCTTTTTATTCTCAACTAGAGTAGACCCACTAAATCAGTGCAAACATGGTAGATCACTCTTAATAAGCTCCGTTAACTCAACTGGTCTAGTCTAGTTGGGACTAGCTTTTGGAATTAGGCCAGAGCTGCATGAACAGCTGAAATACAGGTTATAGGGCTCTGACCTTCAGAAAAGCTCTGGGTTACTTTTCCATGTCATACATTCCCATGATTTGGAAACAGCCTCCTTCAACATTTTTTGGCGGGGAAGGGGCAACACACAATAACTTATTATTATTTCCTCAGGGAACATTATGAATAAGCATTTGGGGATTTCTCACACCCAAAATAAGCTTTCTGCCATGCCCAAGTGACAAATCCACACCATGAGGAAACTGTATCCAATCCAATTCACAAAATTCTCAAAAATGTATACCAAATAAAACTGGTTAGCCTTTAAGAGATCTTTAAAGTGTCTGACTATAAAGTGTTTTCAAATGTACAGACATTGCCACTTTGATTAGCCTACAACAAGCTATTTCTGGTGTAGACCTCTGCTCATCCAGTGGGACTTCCCGTTTTTCTGCTCACATATCTGCATTGCCACCAGTTTTGCCAGGGACAGAGCAGATTTTGGGGGTGTGGGCATGCAAGAAAAAATAGTAGTGGGACACTACAAAAAATAACCTATTGGCTATCCTTTGGAAGAATTGCACAAAAAGGAAACTCAACAGAGGTTGAAAACTTGAAACACCTCATTTTAATCTTCCACTTAAACATTAGGAAGAATTTATTTACTGTAAAAGATCTTTGGGAGTGGAATGGACTGCCTTGGCATGTGAGGCACTCTCCATCTTTGGAGAGCTTTAAATATACAACTAAAGCCCTCTTGGAAGATGAGGGTGGTCATCTTCCAAGAGGGCTTTAGTTGTATATTCCTGCAGGGCAGGGCTACATGACCTATGCAATCCCTTTCAACTCTTATGCTTCTATGATTCTAATGGTGTCATTAGGAAATGTATGTATTCACTGAAAAGAAAGGGAAAATATTGATTTTAATAAGTTGTGGAATTAATTCTATTTGAGAACAGGGTTGATTTGCACCAAATAAATATGAGGTTTTGCTCATGTAGCTGTTTATTGTAAATATTCTGAGTTTTATGATTTCATTTTACAATCTCACTACGTTCTTTAAGGGTTTGGACTAAGATGAGCCAAATATTCAGAAACATAAAGGACAGGATGCTTACAACCAAAGTGGTCCTAGTGCCCTTCTGGCTTATGTATCAGTTTATTTTGCTAATTTACATCTTCTGCCAAACCTCTTGTCCTAGCTTTGCTATTAATTTTTTCCTTTTCTTCTCTTTTGCCAGCTTTGCTATCAACTTTTCTTTTCTTTTTTTTCTTTTGGATACTCAGTGAGAGGGAGCAATACCTAATCAGCAAGTATATGAACAATTAGTACAATAGATCAAAAATCCAGGATTAGTGGAAATATATTTTCTTTGAAAGTCCCTCCTTTTCTAATACTCAAATGAGTTGCTATTGCCCTTAAAAGTGGAATAAAGGTGAAAGGGAAAAACATGATAAAACTGGAATTCCAACTTGAAGTTAAGATATAATGCCTGACGTACTTGCAGAGTCTGCTAGTGGAGAAAGGGAGCAACAGCTGAGATGGTATCACTTTTTTTTTAATGGTAGTATGGGGAATCCATGTCCTTGATTCATATGCAAAGCAATCCAGGCAGCATTGTCATAACTCAATGGTAAAGCACATGCTTTGCATGTAGACAGTCTCAGATTCACTCCCTGCATTTTAGCACCATCTAAACTGGCACCAAATTTCAGGTTAGCAGGTGATAGGAAAGACTTCTTCTTGAAGGCCTGGACAGTTTCTGCCATTCAGTGTAGATCATAGAGTCTGACTTGGAGCAAGACTTTCTGTGACAGAGAAGAATCCCATTTAATTTTTTTAAAAGTCTTTCACGAACAGTGATGTAATTCATCTTGTAATTAGTGTCTCCCTAAGAGAACAGTACAAAAAATGATTGTGATCCTAACTAATTTTAGCACAATAACCGTTTGACTTGATTTGAGCATTGACTTGATTTGAGCATGTGAACAAATACAGTGTGTCTCTTGCTGCAGAGTAGTCCCATCTTTTTGTATATATGGACCTACCATCCCAGTTACACAGACATAAAATGGGAAAGTGAATGGTGCATATGTGCACAGATTCCTGTGCATACATTTAAACTATCCCTTGGTCATATCCCTTAACCTTCATAGCATAGTACAAACCAGTATGAATATACAACGTGTAGATAATGAGCTATCAATCATTGTTTTAGCACAGTATTACCAGGTACTTGATCTGGAACAACTACTTGGTCTTTTGCTTTGATATTGGGGGTCATGACCCATGGTATCATCTGTCCTCCATTGGATGAAAGGTAGGAGCATTCACCAATCTACTCTAAAATTATTAGGGAGTCCTGTTGGTGCAATGGTTAAATGCCTGTACTGCAGCCACAAGATTGTGAGTTCAATCCCAGGCATTGCTCCAAGATCCATTCAGCCTTCCATCCTTTTGTAGGTCAGTAAAATGAGTACCTATCTTGCTGGGGGCAGTTAGCTTACGCATTGTAAACTGCTTAGGGAGTGCTTAGTTCACTGATAAGTGGTATAGAAATGTACTTGCTATTGCTAATATTCCCCAAATGGAGATGTCAAGAGTACTGTACAACAAGGGCTGAGGAGAAGGACAAGTTTTTGTTTTCTGGTTTCATATGGGTCCTAAATCCAATCAGGTATGAATTCTCCCAAGCCAAGATGATTTAGCTGATAGTGTCATAGTTTAGACAAAACATGTGACAACTTGACACACTGGAAAAGACAATAATGCTTGGCAAAGTGGAAGGCAGTATGGGTCAGATCCATATGCATGGTTCTGTCATGATGATATGTAATGATGATATGATAGTGAGATGACTTGGGGATATAGTGTTATGATAGATGCTGTTTTTTTTATTGAGAGGGGAATAGGAATCCTGTGGGAAGCCAAGCTTGGGAAACAGCAAGAGGGGGCAAATGGCCAGAGGTGAGAGAGGGTTTTGGTTTTATGGTCTTGTCATTTCTGCAAGGGGAAAAGGGCTGTAAACCAGGGATACTCTCCCTCCTTAAGTGCGATTGAATGATTATAAAGGAAAGGGGAACATGAAAGGTCACTTTGATCTGGATTGAAGGCTTGTGATTGTAGCCAGGGAGGGGCTGGATGATGGGAACTCTTAAATATGATCCAGGGAGAAAAATTTTCAGTTCCACACAAACCCTGGGCAGAGGAACT
>NC_056522.1:336533129-336535277 GCF_019175285.1 Sceloporus undulatus
AATAATAATAATAATAATAATAATAATAATAATAATAATAATAATAATAAAATTTATTTATGTTTCCCTGCCTCTCCCGGTGGATTGAAGCGGGGTTACAGACTAATAAATTCTGTCTTAATTCCTAGAATAAAATCTTTTAAGTCACACTAAGATATTCTCTTGGTTTGTGGGAACTGAGTTCACTGATCCTGACAGTAGGAAAAGAGGAAGACAGCACTAAAGAGGATAGACTCAGTCAACCAAGCCAGAGCTCCATGCACTGGACACACATACTCTGGCCCTGTAGCCAATAATATTTTTTCCATTAGAAAAATGCCCCTAATGTTCAGTCACTTCTACCTAGAGCCCCCAAGACTTAGAAAGAAATAATTTCCCCAACTAACCCAGCCCCCAAAATCACAACAAGCAGCAGACTGATCACTTCCAGTTTCCGTTTTTTATCAAATCTTGGGCAGTGTGGCTTGTCATGTGACTTCAGGAGTGATAATGGGCCCTTTCTCCTGCAGTAGTTGCCCAAATCTGGTGTAACATCAGAATTGAATCAATGTCAACATGAACCAAAAGAGGCCAGGATTAGTCTCTTGAGTGGGAGATGTAATTTCTTGGCTCATATAGGACCACCAATGTTAGCACTCTAAAAAAGCTTTTTAAAGGAGCAAATATCTAAAAATGTTGAAGCAGATATATGTAAAAATAAATCCCTCCCTTTTCTGTCCTACAATCTAAGGTGAGATATTTTTTTTAAAAAATCTGATTATCTGATCTTGTTCTTCTAAACTTTGGCTTCAAAATTCTCTCTTCAAATAATGTACAGTGATGTACAGATTCACCAGTACTTACCCCACGGTAAGCACTGGTCTGATAATCTTTATAGGCTCCAATGATACAGGGAGAGAGAAATCCCAGAGGTCCAAGCAGGGTATAGGAAAGGAAGAGGCACCCGGGATCATATTGCAAATTATACCATGACTAATGGAATGTAGCAGGAAGTTCCAAAAGAAAATCAGCATGTGCTTTATAAACTATAGCGAAGCCTTTGACTGCATAGATCATGAAAGGCAATGGAACACCCTTAAAGACTTGAGAGTGCTAACACGTCTGATAGTCCTAATGAGGAATCTGTACTCAGAACAAGAGGCTACTGTCAGGACAGAGCATGGAGAAACAGAATGGTACCCAACTGGCAAAGGAGTCAGACAAGGCTGCATCCTCTGACCCTACCTATTCAACGTATATGCATATACGTTAGGAATACAGTATTGTATATACAATATGCGTATTGTAAGGAAAGCAGGCTTGGGCATGGAAGAGGGAGGAGTGAAAATAGGTGGAATAAATATCAACAATCTGAGATATGATGATGACACTATAATAATAACAGAAGACCTCACAGACCTGGAACAACTACTAAGGAAGATCAAAGAAGAAAGTGCAAAGGCAGGCTTACTGTTGAACAAAAAGAAAACAAAAATAATGACCACAGAGAACTTACACACATTCAAACTAGACAATGAGGAAATAGAAATAGTAAAAGAGTTCTCATATCTGGGATAAAACATTGATTAGAATGGGGACTGCAGCTAGGAAATCAGGAGGGTGACTATGAAAGAACTAGAAAAGATCCTAAAATGCAATGACATACAACTCACCACAAAAGTCAGAATCATACAAGCCATTGTATTCCCTGTTAACATGAATGTGAGAACTGGACAGTCAAGAAAGAAGATAGGAGGAAAATCAATTCATTTGAGATGTGGTGCTGGAGAAGAGTGCTGAGGATTCCATGGACAAACAAATAGGTCCTAGAGCAGATCAAGCCAGAAATATCCCAAGAAGCCAAGATGACAAGACTTAGGCCTGTTACAGACAGCCAAAATAAAGCTGCTTTGAGTCACAGTGGAGGCATGGTGTTTCACTCCTTAGGGCTGGAGCATGGCTTTGGTGCGACTTCTGGACTCTTAGGATGCATGCATCATTGAAACACCATACCTCCACTGTGACTCAAAGCAGCTTTATTTTGGCTGTCTGTAACAGGCCTTAGACTGTCATACTTTGGATACATAATGAGAAGGCATGAATCGTTGAAAAAGACAATAATGTTAGGAAAGATGGAGGGAAGTAGAAGGAGAGGAAGCCTACACACTA
>NC_056522.1:336535287-336546897 GCF_019175285.1 Sceloporus undulatus
GATGATGATGATGATGATGATGATGATGATGATGATGATGATGATGATGATGATGATGATGATGATGATGATGATATAGTTTATTTATACCTCCCGCCTCTCCCATGGATTGAGGTGGGATTACAACCTTAAAAGATACTTAGTACAATTTACAATCAATACAACAATAAAATACTAACACTGAATTTACCAAGAATTCCTATTAGTTCTCTAAAAATTACAATTCGTCCATTAGCCAACAATCAGAGTCAAGGAAGAGCAGTCATCATAACCTTTTTATATGAAATTCAGTGGATAAGCCCACCAGAAGAGATCCGTTTTGAGTACCTTCTTAAAGGCCTCTAAGGTAATAATGAGAAGGATCTCTTCCAGTAGGTCATTCCATAGATAGATGGACTTTATTAAAGAGACCACGAATATGAGTTTGCAGGAGCTGGGCAGACCAGTAGAGGGCAGGGTGGGCTGGAGATGTCCATCCATAGGGTTGCCATGGGTTGAGATCGATGCGAAGGCAGTTAACAAGAAACATGAGTACTATATGAACAAATAAGCAATATGCATAGTTAGCATCTTAAAGTTCATAGCACATTTTAATGACTCTTCCACTTTTAGTCTGGACCATGTCATTTTTTTTTTTGCCCTGGGATATCTGTTATACATACTATAAAAGCACCTGTTGTGCTTGTTTAAACAATGCTGTTGTGCAGAATTTGCAAAAATCATGTCTGTGTAGTATTTGAGGGCACAATTAAACCATACCCCTAATTACAAATATTAATTAATTTTAACATGCAAGATTCATTTTCTCTAATAGTTAAGAGCCGCTCCCAGTTCGTAAATGATTCTAGGTAATGTACCTAAATTTGCATGAAAGCTTGTTAGATTAATTGCTGTTTGACTCTTCTATCATAGTGCTAAGCTCTAAGTTCATACAGCTCAGACTCCCTAACCACTTTTTGGAATGAATTTAAATATTTAATGTCAGAACCTTGGGAGGAAACCGAAAGGCTTTATTTTAATGGTCTCTTGCTTTAGTAACATATTGCCAAACCTTTTTCAGAAGCAGTAATACACATGAAGTGTTACCCCCGCTGCCATGTGTTCTAACCCTTTGCTCCAGTCAGTCAATCTGTCCCCAAATAGTGCTGTTCTCACCCATAGAAGCAGTGCTCTGCACCCAAGTCTTGCAAGTTTTCCAACCGCCACTGCCACCACCAGTGAAAAATGCAGCTAAGGGAGGCAGCTCATGCAGACAGGCAAAGAGCAGGATATACCACCACACTAACTGATCAGCAAGACTATGGCGTGGTACAGAGCACCAGAAAGAGGCTTCCGGGAGCCGCCTCACTTTTTCGCATAGCCGCGCCGCAGCAACCAAATTGCACTGCGAAAAAAAAAGAAGCCCCAAGGCAACCCTAGCACCTTGCCATGATGTGCTAAAGGGGCCATCTGTACAGGGCCTATGTTATGTTTTTAAGAGACCTTGAAAAGACATTTCATGCAACCCTCATGACCATCATGGTCCTTAAAGACTGCTGGTCTTTCCTACACACCAGTACTTTGACTGAATGCCTCCCCTGCCATCCCCCTTTTCCTCACCACCACCCTGGATCTTTCCAACGTCCCCTGGGGGGTATTGCCCACTTTGTAAATCACTGGCATAGACCATGAAAAGCTATAGCTCATTCCTAGAGGAATGGGAGTACCACAACTTCTGATTTTCCTGATGCATAACCTGTACTCAGGGGAAGAGGCTGCTGTTACAAAAGAATACAGAGAAAGAGAATGGTTCCCTACTGGCAAAGGGGTCAGGCAAGGCTGTATACTATCACCCAATTTATTCAATCTATATGCAGAAAATATTGTACACAGAGCAGGCTTGGAATCAGAGGCAGGAGGAATGAAGACAGATATAAGGAAGGTTAACAACCTTAGACATGCAAATGACCCAATGCTACTAGCAGAAACAAAGACCCGGTCAAGGAAGGTCAAGGAAGAAAGTGCCAAGGTTGGATTAATGTTGAAGATCAAAACAATAACAATAACCACAGAAGATCTACAAGAATTAATCCTGGACAAGAAGAAAATTGAAATAGTCAAAGAATTCCCTTGATTCAAATATGGATCAGGACAGAGAATCAAGAAATCAGAAGCGGACTAGGATTTGGAAGGGCTGCTAGGAAAGAACTGGACAAGATCATAAAATGTAAAGACATACAGTAACTGAATGTGAATGTGAGGATTATCCAAGCCATTGTAGTCCCCATCACTATATACAGATGCAATAGCTGAACAGAGGAGGAGATCACCATGAACAGCCAAGAAGACAAACAAATGGGTTCTAGAATCATAGAATCATAAAGTTGGAAGAGATACCCAGAGACATCAAGGACCATCAAGTCCAACCCCTGCCATGCAGGAACACACAATCAAAGCACCGCAACTGATGGCCATCCAGCCTCTGTTTAAAAACCTCCAAAGAAGGATACTCCACCACACTCTGAGGTAGTGTATTCCATTGTCGAATAGCTGTTACTGTCAGGAAGTTCTTTCTAATGTTGAGGGGTAACCTCTTTTCCTCTAGTTTGAATCATTGTTCTGTGTGCTATTCTATGGGGCAGCAGAAAAACAAGCTTGCTTCATCCTCAGTATGGCACCCCTTCAAATACTTAAACATGACTATCATATCACCTCTTAATCTTCTCTGCTACAGGCTAAACATACCCAGCTCCCTAAGTCACTCTTCATAGGGCATAGTATCCAGACCTTTCACCATTTTGGTTGCCCTCCTCTTCACACACTCCAGCTTGTCAACATCCTTTTTAAATTGTGGTTCCAAAGCAGAATAGAGTGGCACTATTATTTCCCCCAGTCTAGACACTATACTTCTATAGATGCAGCCTAAACTTCCATTGGCCATTTTAGCTGCCGCATCACTCTGTTGACTCTGTTCAACTTGTGGTCTACTAGGACTCTTAAATCCCTTTCACACATAGTCCTGTTAAACCAGGTGTCCCCCATCCCATACCTATACATTTCATTTTTCCGCCCTAAGTGCAATACCTTACATTTCTCCATGTTGAAATTCATTTTGTTAGCTTTGGCCTAGCTTTCTAATCTATTAAGGTCTTCTTAAATTTTGATCCTGTCCTCTGAGGCATTAAGCTACTCCTCCTAATTTGGTGTCATCTGCAAATTTGACAAGCATGCCCTGTATTATTTCATCCAAGTCATTGATAAAGATGTTGAATAGCACTGGGCCCAGGACAGAGCCCTGTGGGACCAGTTTCATTCCACCTTTCCTACAAATTCTGCAGGTTATGCCTATGATAATGGTTATCCTGGTTTCCTTCATAACAAAGCTGTGAGATAAGCTAAGCTGAGCAAAAACAACTTTCACAAATGACAAGGCTTACTGATGGTTTAACTTGTGGTCTACTAGGACTCCTAGATCCATTTCACATATACTGTTGTCAAACCAGGTCCCCCATCCTATATCTGTGCATTGCATTTTTTCTGCCTAAGTACAGTACCTTATATTTCTCATTATTGAAATTCATTTTCTTAGTTTTGGCCCAGCTTTCTAATTTATTGCAGTGGTTTTGAATTCTGGTCCTGTAGGGTATTAGCTATGCTTTCTAATTTGATGTCAGGTACAAATTTGATAAGCATGTCTTCTATTCCATCAACCATCTCCTCGATAGAGATGTTGAAAAGCACTGGGCTAGAATAGATCAAGTCTGAACTCTCTTTGGAAGCCAAAATGACTAAATTGAGGCTGTCGTACTTTGGCCACATCATGAGGAAAAATGAATCATTAGGAAAGACAATGATCCTAGGAAAGGTGGAGGGCAGTGGAAAGAGAGGAAGACAGCATACCAGATCATTTAACTCAATCAGGGAGGGCATAGGCCCGAGTCTGCAGACCCTGAGCAGAGAGGCTGAAGTCAGGGGGTCTTGGAGATATCTCATTTACAGAGTTATCATGAGTCAAGGTTGACACAAGGGCACCTAATAAAAATAACAGCAATTAATTCTCAGTCAGAGCCCTTTAGTACTCATCAAACTATGACCTCAGAATTCTATAGGATACAGCTGTAGCCATTAAAGTGGAATCATAGTGCTATAATTGTATAGTATGAGAGCCCTTCCCCATACAATGGGATGGATTTTTATTTTAAATTATAGACATGACATGTAAATTTGTACTTACGTACTTACACTAGCACATACAAATATGCAACCTACCCCTTTTTGGTCCTCTTTTTGGGTAACATGTGTGTGCCCACTCTAGAGAGAAGAAGACACAATGAACTCAGTGCTGTTGAAAATGCTGACAGTCTTATGTTCCCTTAACACCACACACACACACAGGCTTCCTGTATGTGAGAAGCTTTTGACCTATTGACTCAGTGGTTAATGTGGTCAGTGTGGGGAAAATATAGTGGGGAAACCCATGCTGTTGGAGAATCCCTCCCTGTTTTTATTTCCTCATATAACCTGTCTAGATATATAACATACCCAAAAGTCCATCTTCCCATGTGCTTTTCCTGTTTGTCCTTCCTCATTTGAACACTTTATTTTACAATTTCTAGTTCTGCTGGGTTTTTTTTGTTCCATTACATATTGAATGACATCATAAGAGGAAATGAATTAAAATGATATATGAAGCTAACAGTTCCTCTTCACCTTCTCCTGACTTCCTTAAGTGCAAATAATTTAAAGGGTTTTTTAAAAAAAAAAGTAGAAAGAACTATCCTGTGTATACTTAAACTACTCAAAATATAACTCTACTTGTTGTGTGCTTTGAACATTGGAAAATGGCCTCAGATCCAGAATGCACTTAAAGTGCACACATAGCATGCTATTGTTCCATACTATTATTAGGTCTGTTTTAACATTCTGGCCTAAAGTGGAAAAAGGATGTCTAGCCTTTGGAAAGTGGGAAACTTTTGGCTTAGGACATTCATATTTAAGGGACGACCTTTCCCTATATATGCCTGCATGAGAGCTGAGATCTGCTGGAGGGGCCTTCTTCTGTGTCCCCCCAGAGGACATGGGCAAGGTCTTTTCCATTGTGGTAACCTCAATTGTGAAATAACCTGCCCTTGGAGTCCAATTCATTATATTGCTGAGTTAAAACTTAATTTAAGTCTTTTGGAGCATTATAATTTCATCCTAATTTGACCATATGCAGACTGTTTTAACTTTTTAAATTATTCAGCTTTTAAATTATTCAGTTGTTTAATGTGTTTTAGCTTGTTTAATTTATTTCTGTTATGATTTTTAATTTTTTTTTTTAACATGATAGCTAAGTTAACAATTTCGAAGTTTTTGTATTATCTGGTTTTCAAATTTGCTGTAAGCTGCCATGGATCCCCTGTCAAACAAAGAGGATGCGTGGGTGGGTAGATTAATTTAAACAGATTTTGTTGTAAATTGCCCAGAGGTCTGATGATATAGGGCAAGATATTAATATATGAATAAATAATCTTACAAATCCAACTGGTTGTCTCCATTGGAGTAAACCCACTGAATCAGTAGAATTTACATAAGTGTTGAGTTTGCAAGTTGCCAGTGATTTAATGTGTCTGCTTGTAATAATATGATTACATGCCTTCTGGAATCTGGGAAAACTGAAGGAGAGGAGTTGGATTGCACATTTCTGACTCCAGGTGATGGTTCCCTCCTCAAATATGAGTAGCTGATGGCTGAAGCAGTTGAGAGGTTCTCCCCTCAGCAGGATGCTGAAGATGTCTTCGTCCTTTGAAGTCCAGCAAAGAGTAAAGGAAAAACTGCATGGGAATCTACATACCTGTATGTTAAATAGAAAAAGCTGAAATATCAAGCACCTGGCATCCAGAGGCAGCCACCTGTAAATCTCCCGGCAAACTGCTGAGTCCTTCTTGCTCGCAACAATTCAGGCTTTATAACTGGCACTGCACTCAGTATTCAAGTGTTTCTTGGGATTCTTGACCAGACTGGGCTACGTGTAATGTCTCCTTGTCTAACCTCCTTTTGGCTCTGGTTATGTGGACTACTGGCTTTGTGTAACAACTTCTAGACTAGCTGATGGCTTTCCCTTTTGTCTCCTTTTGTCTGTGCATGACCTGGCTTAGAGTGATTTATCTGAAGTGATTTCCATTGCCATAATCTGTCTCTTGCTGCCAATAGGCACTTCTTGTTAACTGCCATCAAGTCAACTTGGTCTTATGCTGACCCCATGAACAAGAGGCCTCTAAGTTACTCTATCATCATTCGTCCGGCTGAGGTCTTGCATAAGAGCCATGGGTTCCTTGATTGAGTTGATCCATCTGTAATGCAGTCTTTTCTTTTCCATCTATCTTACCAAGCATTATTGTCTTTTCTGGTAAGTCATGTCGTCTTATGATATGGTTAAAGTGCAACAGTCTCAATTTCGTTATCTTATCCTCTAGGGAGTGTTCTAGCTTGATTTGCTCCAGGATCCATTTATTTGCTTTTTTATCAGTCCACAATATCTGTAGAACTCTTCTTTAGCACCACATTTTAAATGAGTTGGTTTTCTTCCTATTAGCTTCATTGTCCAGCTTTCACATCCATGTATAGAAATTAGAAATAGGATGGCATGGACAATCCCAATTTTAGTATTCAATGATTGCACTTCAGATTCTTGTCTAGTTCCTTCATGGCTGCCCTTTCTAGTCCTAATCTTCTTTTGGGAGTGCATTGATTGCATGACAGGATGTTTCTTGTGATTTCTTCCTATTCTGTGCTTCTCTTATTCTGATTTCTTGATTGCAGTACCCATCATCATCATCATCATCATCATTGACTGAGCCAAAGTATGGAAAATCTTGAACTATTTCAGTGTCTTCATCATCTGCTTTAAAGTTATAGCATGTAAATCATCTTTACTATTTTCTACTAGTAGTCATCTACTAGCCTTAAATTGTTGATGTCCTTCCTCCAATTTTCATGCCTCCTTCTTCTTAGTCTTTATGTATGATACGTTCAGCATAGAAATTAAACAAACGGGGCCAATTGGAAACCATTCAGTTTCTCCATTTTCTGTCCTAACACTAGACTCTTGTCCTGAGTACAAGTTACACGTGAGGACTATCAAATGTTGTGACACACCCATTTCTTTAAGTGTGCTCCAAGGTTTTTCATGATCTACACAATCAAAAGTTTTGATATAGTTTATAAAGTGCAGGCTGATTTTCTTCTGAAATTCTTTGCTGCACTCCATTATATAACTTATGTTTGCAATATGATCCCTAGTGCTTCTTCCTTTCCTGAACCCAGTTGGAACATCTGGCATTTCTTGCTCCTTATATGGTGAAAGTCTTTCTTGTAGAATTTTGAGCATCACTTTGCTTGCATTAGAAATTAATACAATGGTCCCATGATTACTGCAATCCTTGGTTTTCCCTTTCTTAGGGATTGGAATGTATATTGAGCATCTCTGGGCCATTGTTTTGTTTTTTATATTAATTAGTAGATTTTAATTAGAACTAGAATAGTTCTGCCTCTGTAGCTTGAAGCACCTTCAGTCTTCTTCTTCCCCGATATTCAAAGTTAAAATGTATTCATTCTGAAGTTCCTTATTCCTGGAAGAATGATGCTGTCCAGTTCTGCAGTATGTACAGTGCACCTGTGTCATATATAGGCGCATTATATGCTGCTTTCAGCATATGCTGAAAGCAGCGCCACTTCTTCCAGCACCCTGTTCCAGAAGAAACAATGGTGTGTGCACCCATGGCACACATGCACCGCCAGCGCCACACGCCGCTGCGAGCACGAGCTCCATTACTTGCAATGGGACTTGAGCATACCCATTTTTTGTTTTACGCAGGGGGGTCTGGAATGAATCCCCCACGTAAAACAAGGGCGCACTGTATAAACAAACACAAGATCTGTCTGGTTGCATTCTTCAGGTTCAACCATTGTTCTATTTTGAGTTCCATGAAGACTGTCCAAATTACAAGGGTTTATTGTGGTAATTACTTTACTTTCCCAAGCCTGAATCCAATGCAGTGTTAGTGGCAGAAAACAGTGTATCCACTGTAGGTTTTTCCAGTTGTACAAGTAGTCACACACTTGTTCTTGTCCCTAGGCAAGTACAACCAGTTTTAAAACCAGTTATTCAGCCAGTTGAACAAGTGGAAATTATGTTAAATTCTCACCTTGTCTGTAGTTCAGACTATGTGGCCACAAGTGCAATATCATTTAAACTTGCAGAATGACCCATAACTGGGTACTGGATTTGGTGTGTCAGAGTAATATATTGTTCTGAACAGTAGAAGGCAAACTCTCAATCCAGTCCATCTTCCAAAAGAACAGAACTCCCCTGGTGGAACAAATAACCTTTCACTCTCTGTCCCCTTCTGCACCCACCAAATCTGCTCTGCAAAGTTGCAAGGGCACACCAGATTAGATTTTGGTGTTGAAAGGTTGCATTGGGAATGAGAGCAAAGGAAGATCTATGTGCATTGTATCAAATGTGCTTGTTTCCAGTTTACCATAGCAGTAAACCCTACAGTAAAGCCCACTGAGATTTTTCTTTGTTTTATTTTCTTGTGCCCTGACTACTTTAAAGCAGTTTACTTAGAATTTAGAGGTGTTTAGGGAATATATATTTATATAACACAACCAAGAAGAGAGACTTAGGCTGTTGACAGCTCAACTAACAGTACAGTAGACAAACAAATACTTATGTGGAGGCACCTGCAAACTCCTGATCTGGGAAGCGGGGGGGAGACGGAACAAGAAGATTAATAAATGATTTGTGCTGATGATGAGACAGTGATCCATGATATTTGTTCCCTGGACTAATGTGGCAGTATTTTGCAAGGGACAAGAATTATTCCTGTCCTTTTGTGCTATTACTGTCAACTTAACATTTAGGCAATATTCTTGTTTGCATATGGCTTTCAATAAAATCCATCGAAGCTTATTTGAAAACCAGCTCATTAGAATGACAGATTGTTTACAGAATTTTGTTTTCCTGTCCGTCAACATACATTGGAGGCATTCAACTAGGCAAGAGCTACAGTCATGGAGAATGCTTGGCTATGTTGATGCAAGCTTCCTCTACATTAATTGAAGATACTTCTGTCTCACCGCAGTGGAACCGTTGGACAAGAAACCAAGTTAAATGTTTGCTCTGACATTACTGTACACAGAAGAACAACATACCTTTTCTTTGCTCAGAGGCAAATGAACTCTGCAACGCATACAGGAGTGGTTTCTTCCTATCCGAAATAATGGGATTGTGATTTCAGGAAAGGGCACTTTGTATATGCTCTATAGCTCTTATTATTAATCCAGCCTTTCTAAAATTGAATTGTATTGCTGAAATTAATTTATTTTCAAACGTTATCATCCTTTAGAATGAAATAAATAAAAATTTAGACTCATCTTAAAAAAGAGCTTAAGATGAAAAAGCAAAAACTGTGTGTTGAAGAAGAACATGTGGAAGTAAAGGTTAACTTTACTTGAAGAAGCATTTGAAACATGGGGAGAAGCTTATAAATAAAAGAGGGAGATTAAACAGTTGGGGGAAGGAGTACATATGTGGAAAGGGAAGATTTGCTTAATTTATCAAAACAGTTATGTTAAAGAAAATAATATTTTTGCGGCATAAAATATTAAAGTCACTGGCTGTTATTATTCACCCTGTTGTTTTTTCAAGATACTTTCAGATACTTGGGTGTGTCATAACGTAGCAAAGCAAGCATTCAGAATCTCTTCTCAGACTCTGGAACTCCCAGCCTCTATTCTTCTAGCAGCAGGCAAAGAAGATGTTTACTTGTTCAGGCTTTTGGCATGTGCTAATCTGTTCTAGAGAGAGATTTAATTGCTTGGGTAATGGCTCTGTTTTTTGATGTTGTGATTTGAACTGTGTTTTTATTGGGTAGTTTTTATGTTGTATGTCAATATATTGTTTTGTGAGTCTGTATTTTAGCGCTACTAGCCATCTGGGATTTAAATTAAATTAAAAAGTATGGGCAAGTTGAGCAGATGATGGTGATGATTCATTTATATCCCACTTTTTTCCAATGCTGAAATTCAAAACAGCTTACAGAATCAGGGCTATGTATCCCCTATGAGAGCCAGCATGGTGTAGTGATTTGAATGTTGGACTCTGGGAGACAAAGGTTTGAATGCTTGCTTGGCCATGGAAATCCACCAAACTCATGGTAACCTTGAGCAAGTCATATTTTCTCAGCTTTAGAGGAAGAAAATGGCAAACATCCTCCGAACTAATCTTGCCTAGAAACCCATCTTAGGTTACCATAAGTCAGAAATATCTTGAAGGTACACATCAACAATAACAACATACCCCTGATGTGTGAAAGCACACAGCAACAATGAGCTCTGGTGAAGTTGGATCTGGCCATGGTGGCAAAAGACATTTTAATTATCCTGTGTGGAGCTGCTTTTGGAAAATGCTCAGAAACTTCAGTTGGCCCAAAGAGCTGCAGTTAGGTTGTTAACTGGGGCTGGCTATAGGAAACACACAATTTCTTTGTTGCAACAACTCTGCTGGCTGCTGGTCTGTTTCAGGCACAATTCAAAGTGACCTATAAAGCCCTATATGGCTTGGATCCTGGTTATTTGAAGGACCATATTTACAAGCCCATTAGAGGGCTAATATCTGGAGATGCCCTACTCTGTCCCACCATCTTTTTCACTTGTTTGGTGGGAATAAGAGAGGGACTTCTAGATGGCTGCTCCCAGAGTTTGGAAATCCTTCCCTCGAGAGACCAGGTTGGCTCTGCCCTTGATTTCCTTTCATCAGCAAGTCAAAACATTTTTATGCCATCATGCTTTTACAAACTGACTAGGATGGGATTTTAATGCTGTGCAGTTCTTTTTTTTTAAGGTTTGTACATAGGTTTTTTAATGAATTTTAATATTTTAAATGTCTAATGTTTTAACTTTATAAATTGTTTATTAGGTTTTTAAATCTTATATTTGTATTTTCATTAATGATTCTACAGTATATAGTTTTTAATTTGTATTGTTTCAAATATGTTGTTAGCTGTCTTGAATCCCATTATGGGGAGAAAGGTAGGATAAATGAATAAAATGGTAATAATAATTATTGCAAGTCACTTCTGCCATAATAATCTCACTATTGGTTTCCCTAAAGTACTGCTGGAGAAGAGTTTGCCTATGCTGGTAATGCAGCTGAGCTGATAATAGTTATTATCCATTGCCTTCCACTACAGGTTGGATCTCAGCCCTCCACCTTTATTCAGCACTGCCACCGTGATGCATGCACTAGAATAGATGTGATTTTCAAAACGGTTGTGGTGTCATCATTTTTGTCCTAACAAGCCTTCCACTTGCCTACTAGTTTAGGCTTGCTATTATTAGTGTGATGCACCAAGACCACAGTGAAGAGCACTGTAAGTTTGGTTTTTCAAGTGGTCATCTATAAATTTACCAACTCATCCTACCCCAGCAGTACAGGTGGGCATTGGTTTATTGTGTACAACTGTGTTAAATGTGTCCTTGAATTAAAGAGAAAACAAAATAAGCTTTTACATCAATGAGAAGAGCCACCAAAATCTCTAATGTCTAGAAGGTCTGAAGTCATGCTCTGCATAGGCATAGACC